>NW_027529428.1:2058158-2131942 GCF_008692635.1 Crocuta crocuta
CAAGTGGCTTCTTCCCCATTTCCCCCCCCACAAAACATGCCAAAGAGTTAAATATATAAAAGGTACACTCTTTTCAGACTGATACTCCTTTGAGACAGGAAACAAAACAGCATCAAATCACACAGGTCACACAAGATCCTGGAACAGAACCTTAACCATTAAGTCTTGTACAAAGTAAAGTGGCAAACAGAAGTAATCATTCTGTTAATTCAGGCTAAAATCCCACTTTCACCTGTAACACCCAACTAATGAGGTAAAAGTGCTTTCTTGGCCTGAATCATACACTTAAATGTTTATGTAAAAACAGTCTTAGTCTAATTCTCCATTGACAAACCTTTATAGCCAACAGAAAAGAATTGGAAACAAGAAGAAAAGCAACGTATGAGGTTTCAATCACCTACAAAGAATAAACACCCAAACATAGCAGAGGAAGAATACACAGGCATTGACTTAGATGCAACTAATGAGATCATTCTGAAAATCCTGAAACAAACAAAAGAACTCACGTAGGAGATGGGGGGAAATGCAGTACATGCACTCACAGAAAAGCATTTTGCTTGAAGAACCAACTGTATGTAAGTTTAGAAAAATGAAGTGCACCATCCATACTTATACTAGCAAAAATTACAACAACTGTAAGCGCCACATTGGAAATGTAAACACGGCATTTAAAGATGGTATGCCGTTTCTGGAGATTGACCTGGCAATGTACAAGTCACTAAAGAGGATCAGACTCTGGTGATGAACATAGCATTTGGGGGAAAACAATCCAATAAGAATAATAAAATAAAACCACCACCGCTTTGGAGGGAAAAAAATGTACTTGTGCTATAGTTTACCCAAAAAAATGGCAAATCCTTCACAGGTCTGACTTGAGAAGGTTGCTGCATTTGGGATACAAAATAGGACACATAATATACATGCAAAGGAACTATAAAGTAACAAAGTTTGCACAGTATCAGTTTGAGAGGGGCCGGAGTTTACCAACAGTTGGTGACAGTGAATTTTGCGGTTTTTCTATTTCTGTTCAAGCTGGTCTTGATTTGGGTATCTATTATTTGCTAGAAGGTAGGAGAGTTGTGTAGACACTCGGGGGGTAATAAGACTAACTTCTCAACCTCAACTTCCTACCAGGTTTTGGGTAAGTTGGCCTCACATCAGCCGCTCAGATAAAAATGGGAGAGTGACGTGAGGAGCCGTAATGACTTCTCTTCATCAATTGGGGCCACCAGCAACTGGGGCAGGTTCCAGCACTATATGGGAATGTCTGCTCTGTCCCCACTTTGGAGCCAACCAATTCTTATCCCTTTACCCTTAGGAGGCAAGGTTCCACCACACCAGAAAATGTTTCCTTGGTTTTGCTTATGACGTTTCAAGGCCTGAGAGCAATGGTACCATATGTGCCAGGAGATGGTGAGAAAGCCCCCAGTCAGGAGAGAAAAGGAGGGGCCTCATTTCGAGGGCCTCTTGGAGAGCTACATTTGGGCCTTCCAACCTACCACGAAGGACAAGAGTGGACCATGGTCCGTGTTTCTGGGACCTCATCTTGGGCATATGGAGTTACCAGACAGCCAAATGAAAAGCGGGTGCCTGGACCCTTGCATCGACAGCCCTAGAATACACGCCGTTCTGGTTTCTTGCCACCAAATAAGCCAATGCTTGGGCTTCTACAGGGCTTTCTCCTTTAGGTCCATATTTACCTTCTCCACCCTCGTTGAGAAACTTCAGATACAGATCTGTAAATAAAAGGCTTAGGAATGAACTTGGCTACTGGAGCTATAGAAAATGAGATCAATAAAGCCAATAGCATGGGTTTAGTGGCCACAGAATCTCCAAGGAGAGAAAGGAAAAGGAAGGAAAAGGCCCAACACTTTAGCAAGTGAATTTCTCTCGTGTTACCTAACACCTAAAAAGGTAAAGCACCTTAATTATCTGAATCTTTACAGTAAGTTTAAATTACATTTTATGAGCTGTTCTGAAATCTGCCCTGTTTAATCATCTGTAACGTCAAGAAAACATTTTAAAGTGTCTCTCACAATTAAACCCATCCACAACCTTGTATAAATCAAAATTTTGCTACCATATCAAAATGTTACACTGGGGCTGTGTAACATTGCCCACATCCTCATTACATGCAACACTAATTACTACCAGCAGATTCAGAATTTTCTGCACATTAGAGGCTTTTAGAGGAGCTATAAAAAATTTCAGGCACCATTAATTTAAATTTGTATTGAAATTTCCTTTTGACAGATGGCCAAAAATTACTTATTATTTAGAGTACCAGAGCTGCCTGTTTGCACATTAGAAGAGGAAAGGGAAAAATTAAAAGCAAGAAGGAAATTTATGTCACGTTCATTACCTGTTAAATGTTAAGGAGCATTATCCTGCATGAATAAATTATTTCATACAAGCCTGACTCCAGCTGCAGGCAACTGGCACGCTCCGACTGATAAAAACCATCTCGAGTCACACAGCAGACAATCATAAAAAGCCCCTCTTAACCAGCAGCCACTTAAGGGAGGGTGAGGACGATCAATGGAACAGGCAACTAACTGCTTCTCTGAGCATCACAGAACACATTTAGGAAAATTAGCAAACTTGTTTCACCTTGCAAAGCCACAGCACAGCCCCAAAGCTGACACAACTTCAAATCTGAGAGCGAACCAACAAGCAGCATCTATTTATAGCTACCATTCCATAATAAATCAGGGCAAATCATCCACTTCTATTTGCTTTTTGTTTTCCCCCTGGCTTCTGGCTATATAGACACTCACTCCCAGACTCTCCTGAATGATTATAGATGATTTCGAAATACACCCTACTCTGGCACAAGGGAATATAAAATGTAATTGACGCAAAAGTGTGCACTGGAATATAAATATTTTCATAGGCTTCTTGGGGGACGAGGGGAGGCAGGACAGGAGCTTTTGTTTAGTCCGCTGGCCTGCCCAAAGGTGTGTATTTATCATGAGAAGTCAGGGAGTATTTATATGCTTGGCCTCAGAATTGCCAGACAGGCTTTCCAAGGGCTGCTATCAGCTAATCCCGGTCGCTGCATTTACTCACTACTTCCTAAACCCGCATGTGTGGAACGCTTACTACACTTCAGATTAAAACTGCTCTTTTAAAATCTACGTATTGATATGCATAGTCTCCAACAAAACACACAACTATAAAAGCATAAGTAAATAATTCAGCGTGTGCAGTTTCTATTGTAAACGTTGACATTTCTATGGGTTGTACAGATGCCCTTTCTTGAAGGGTAAAACAGATGCACTTAATTTTTTTTTTTTTTAATTCATTTCTGAGAGACAGAGAGAGAGCGCATGAGCAAGCAGGGGAGGGTCAGAGAGGGAGACACAGAATCTGAAACAGGCTCCAGGCTCTGAGCTGGCTGTCAGCAGAGAGCCCGACGTGGGGCTCGAACCCACAAACTGTGAGATCATGACCCGAGCTGAAGTCGGATGCCTAGCCGACTGAGCCACCCAGGTGCCCCAATGCACTTAATTTTTATTTTCCATTAGGTAAGGGTTTTGGGAAAAAAGACAAGAAGTCAAGAGGCGTTCCAAGGGATAGCACAGGTGATTTGGGGGATGATTTTAGTCTTTGTCAACGTAGCTTCATTAAAAACTACGAGAGATGGAACTACAGATGATCCAAAACAATCAACTGTTGGAAAATAAAAGGAAAGGAACTGACAGCCTCTGTGCATTGGCCAAGGCTTGAGAACTATCCTTTCCTTCTATTCTTGACAAAATACAGTGCATATTATATATACAATTATGCATAAATCAGAGGCATATGTACACCGTGCCTGGCTCAAAAGTGATCGAGCAATTTTCATATTTTACTCCTGTCCTGCCACGGTGGTCTGTTTTTCTTGTTTGCTTCCTACAGAAGTTCTAGCATCCTGAGCACATCCCATTCTGGGGATAGCCAATCACATCCAAATCATTAGGCCCCAAACACTTTTTCCCTTTCCCTACAACTTGTCTATAAAGAGATACAGAGGCCAATAAGATGCAAAACCTACCAAGAATAACTTATGACACTGGAAAACAAGTCATTATTAAATAAATAAATTTCTGGCAAAGAAAAATGTTTTTTAATGGTGTCATTCCTTTTAGATCTAAACAAAAATTTTTTTAAGTTTATTTATTTATTTTGAGAGAGAGAGAAAAAGTCAGAGAGAGAGAGAGAATCGCAAGCAGACTCCACACTCAGTTGAAAACAGGGCTCGATCCCACAACCCTGGGATCACCGCCTGAGCCGAAATTGAGAATCGGACGCTTAACCGACTGAGCCACTTCAGGTGCCCCGATGAAAAATGCTATTAAACAAATGTTTTGTTAAGGAGTTTTATAGGATGGAATTGTTTTCTAAAATGAGACGAAGGTATATTTCTTATAAATTATTTACTTTTCATGATTATTTATCTTAACAGCCAAAGCCTACATGAAAAAAAGTATTCTTCCTCACACAGCAAAATGTAATAAAATGAGCAATGCAAGCCAAATCTTCCCGTGGGCCGATCTTGGTCTATAAACCAGACTGTGATAGAAAAATAAGACCAATATTTTCAAAACACCTCCATCACAAAACTGAAAGTAGTCAAAAAATGCAGCTGACCATTATTTGGTAAAGCCCACCAAATCATTCTGCAAATTCCAAAGAATCCATTACTAGATTTATTCAAATCATGTAGAGACCTTATAAGCCATTCCTCAAACTGTGGGTTTGAGTCCTACCTTGATGGAGTCTCTGTCTATAGGCAAAACAGCCGCAACACAGGTGGTGGGAAGAAGGGAAAAGAAAAGTACCAGTTAGTTTACATAAAACCATGCATTTATTAAACTTGATCTCTGAATAATAAATGGCACAGATGTCTACTTTGCGTTAATTATTAATGCTATCTGACCAGATCCACACACAAAGTGCCAATCTACCTTTGACACAATTTCAGAAACCAAAGCTGGATATTCAGATTATCTATACTCCTTCTTGACCTGTCCACTTATAAAGGTGTTTACAGCCATGCCTCGGGACTCTGCATCACAGCGTTAATGTGACCGGCTGACAAACAGGACTGTGTTTCCAACATCAGAGATGGGAAATTTATGTTTAGGTGATAAAAATCATTCAGCCAAGATTATAACTCATGGTAACGACACTGAAACAGGAGTAGATATGAAGTTTTAATTACAACCACACCCTTCTAACGAATGAACCGCCCTTGTGCTAACTAAATTCCCACAAAGTAACGCTGAGGGAAACGTCTTCATTTGCTTTTCGGCCACTGACTAATAGAAATGATTAGTAAGCACCATACAAACATACGGTCACGTCAAAGTATCTCATAGATTTTAATGGAGGGAAGAAACCAATGTAGAAGGAGCACAACTGTCCTTTAAGTCAATTATCTGCATAAACAATTGTGCTGTTCTTCTAGGAAAAGAGGAAGGAAGGAGTTCATTTCATGCTTCTAGCCAGTATGAGAGAGGTAGTTAAACCAACATTTCATTAATTTGGGCTGCACTTTCTCAAGTACTAAGACTACTAAAATTGTTTTCTCACCTGCACGATTTTTACCGCACCAGATCGGCTGATCTGATTTATAAATAATAAATGGCTCTGTCAAATTACCAAGTTGAGTCTTTATCAGCAAGTCTTTCCCCAAAACAAAATAGGTCAAAATGAGCTATTAATGCCACACACTATGTCAAACATGGAGCACTGTGGGATGTCATTACTGATTGAGACTGGGGGACCGTCAGTGGTGGCACAGGACAAAGGCAGGAACTAGGAAACGGGACCCCTTGCCTTCGGGGGCTGCATTAACTCCTGCTAACCGCTAGGGTATCATCTGGAAAGAGGCTGGCTGCTTCCAATCATTGATTTCCCTTTCAGCAGAAATCCTTTGTGGAGTCACTGGGAAAGTTGAATCCGGTGCCAGAATACACAATGGTATCTGGAACCTACCCTTACTAGCAGGTAGGTAACAACAGACTGACACAGAATCACTCACCTCTTTGGTGATCATTGTCATGGTGCTTCTTCTCATCTTTAATTGGAAGGTGGGACTGGCCTCCCAGGGCGCTGGAGAGGGCCAGAAGGCCAGCACTGCTCCCGATGGGTGGAATGGCGGGGGGCTGAAGCCCCGAGGGGTGTGGGGTCAGAGGCACCGGCAGACCATGTCCGTGTGACAAATGCTGGGCCTGGAGTTGTTGCTGCTGTGAGAAATGAGACAAAGATATTGAAATTGTTCCCTACATCCGCTCCCACCCCCTCCCCCCCGGAAAAACAAAAGGACTGCCAATAGACTGTGGAAAACCCAGCACCCATGAGGGAAAGATTCCTCTTTCGTATACCTATTTTTTAGAAGGGGAGGGAGGGAGATGTATAATGAAGAAATGCTCTTTTTTTGACTGGGGGGTTTTGCACTGCACTGTGAAGAACTTAATTTTTAAATAGTGAAATTAGCCAAGTAACTTTTAATAGCAGAGAGGCAGATTTCTTGAACAAAAATGTTCATATTTTGTTCTCCAAAACAGAAGGCCTTGCTATCATACATTTCTAATCAAAACATATACGTGACTAACTGTTAAAGCAGTTATGTTGAACAAAAAAAAAAGCTGAAAATTGAGAAAATTAGTGTTAAACAGTTCTCCCAGAACCGCTGCACAGCATGCAGCGAGAGTTAATTTGAAAGAGAAAACCTGAATTAACAACCCAGAAAAGGAAACTGGTTGCAGCCACCGTTTTAAGCCCTTTAAGTGTCCTCAGCGGTACTTGAGCAAATTACTAAAGAAAATCTAATGTAGCAAGGCCTGGGTCCTCCCGTAGGCTTGCTCAATAATGCTGAAATAATTGGGCACTCTGCGCACGTTTAGTGATGCTCGAATGGAAAGCTAGAGGCTTGCCCTTGTACTCTTCCCCGGCGGCCGCCTCTGTGTTGTGACAGGTTTATCTGAGGGGGACTGTGATGCACGCACCCGTAACTGTGCTGACAAGAGTTTAAGTCATTTTCACCAGCACGCTGGCAACACATGGAGTAAGCCCTCGAGAGGCTGGGGCTAGCGCTGGACCCCGGCAGGGGCCACATCCAGCTCGGGCACAGGAGCGGCTCTGGGCAGGCCCTGCTGCCTCCCAGGAGAGGGCAGGAGGAGGGGGAGGTGCCAGGAGGGAGGGCGTCAAGTGAAACATGTCCCTCAGAAGGAGCCCCCTTCCACCGGAGACCCTGCTCAACAGTGCTGGAGTGCTGGAGGAGAACCAGTGCTGCGAAATTCTCCGACTCGCTTCTGTAGCGATCGCATTTTAATTAATACCTCTAAACAGATACTTGTCGGGTCTATCCTATGACAGCCGAAGAGGCTTCTATAATCTTTCCAAGCAGGACTGCACAAAATAGCTTCTAAAACAATGTGTGGGGTGGTGTCTGCTGCTGCCCTTCACTGGCAAAAAGGATCCTGAAATGCTTTTTTTAAAATATGTATTTAGGAGCACCTGGGTAGTTCAGTTGGTTAAGAGGCCGACTTTGGCTCAGGTCATGATCTTGTAGTTCACAAGTTCAAGCCCCACATCGGGCTCTGTGCTGACAGCTCAGAGCCTGGAGCCTGCTTCAGATTCTGTGTCTCCCTCTCTCTCTCTGCCCCTTCCCTGCTCGTGTGTTCTCTCTCTCTCAAAGACGTAGATGTTTAAAAAATTAAGAAATACATATAAAAGAAAATACTTCAGTGAAAAAAGTGACTATTTTCTCCTTCCCAAATGACTCATTTCCTTCCTCTTCCCCTCTAACGTGTCTGCCTGTGTCTGACTATAAGAGTCAAAGTATAGCACTAGTTAGCTCTTTTATCAAACTGACCCGCAACTATTTTCTGGCTACATGCAGTTAAAATATAATCAATAAAGCACTGCCATTTTTAAAGCACGTTTACATACATAAAATGGAAAAACCGGAGCAGCAATCCAGACATTCCACCAACTCACACCCACCCTGTGATCTTGCAAACACTACCTGATGGAAGAGTTCAAAGTAACATGTTTTCATCTGAGTAGCCAAGATCATGTTCATAATTCTTTATATACTGTTACTTAGTTGTGACCAAAATGTACGAACCCAGGATCATACGTTCTGAATGTGCCGAAAACAAGGTCTATGATGAAAACAAGGCAAATATATGGCAAATTTATTTCAAAACCTCATTCCCCTGAAATAAACAGACAATGTTCCAACTCCCTTTCTGCTCTAAATCCCCAATACTTCGTGTGTGTGGCTCGGGCACATAGCTACTTTCTACCTCAGATCAGAGTTCAACTGGCGAGCATTTATTAAGAGGCTGCAGGGGCGCCTGGGTGGCTCAGTCGGCTAAGTGTCCGACTTCGAGTCAGGTCATGATCTCACCGCTTGTGGTTCGAGCCCTGCATCGGGCTCTGTGCTGACAGCTCAGAGCCTGGAGCCTGCTTTTGATTCTCTATGTCTCTCTCTCTCTCTGCCCCTCCTCCACTCACAGTCTATCTCTCTCTCAAAAATGAATAAATGTTTAAAAAAAATTAACAAAAAAAACCCCCTGCAAATGTGTCTCTCTTATCACCTTCCCTGGACTCTAAGCTCTGGGAGTCTACATCTGACACAAGTCCTGGCTCACTGCAGGCATCTGGACCCGGAATACCCGGGCAATTTCAAAGTATGTACGTCTTTTTCATTAGATGTTTTAAAAAAAAAAAAGCCTCGGTCAAAAACAAACCTTCAAAGATCCAAGGTGTTTCACTGTTATTTTCTTCTGGTAGGACAAAATATAGACACCATCATCTTCATTTTTCCATTCAGCCAGACACTGTTCAAAGGCAGAAAACTTTACCCCTAGAGCCTGGCGCACATGCCACTCACTATTCTACCTCAAAGCAGCTCTAATACCACTGGATCCTTGCTCCTCCCTGTCCATCTGTCCATCAGAGAGGAAGGAGGGGTCCTTTTCCCTTCCAAGGGTGACACCCTTCCCGCCCTCCTCAGGTCTTCCCTCCATTGCTGTCTATTATCCAGCTCCCTCCCCGCCCTCCGGCTGTTCTCTCAGGATTTTGTCCTGCTAGCAAGCTGGGTGCCAGCATCCCGAGCATTCAGTGTAAGATGAATTGCCCGGTGAACATGCAGAAAGAACTTGAGGTAGCACTTTTTCAGGAGGGAAAAAAAAAACACTAGATTTTAATCACTTTTTGTGTCCTCCACTGCCCCTAACACAGTGCCCTGCACATAATTGGCACTTGATAAATGTTTGTTAAATTTAATTAAAATAACCTTCTTTTGCCCTCTTAAGCTGCTGGCCTGCCTCTGTGTGTGTGTGTGTGTGTGTGTGTGTGTGTGTGCGCGTGCGCGCGTGCGCATGTATCCTCGGCTTTGCACAGCCAAACTTCTCTAAAAACTAGCGTATATTTGCTCTCTCCACTTCTGAGCAACCCCCTCCTACACACACACACACACACACACACACACCCTCTTCCTCTTTAACCCCCTATAATTTGGATTCCAGACCCACCCTTCTCATAAAACTCACCGCCCAGACAGCAATTATTTCAAAATTTTACAATTTTCTCTCTGACATACATGCAGCCACAGACCGCACACCCTCCTTGCTGAAGCCTTCCTCTACCTGCTTCAGGAATCCTCCAATGATTCCCAAGGCCTCTCCTTCCTGCTCTCAATACTCTGCCATTAGATTTCCTTCTTGGCTTTTCCTATTCCTTCTCACTAAACAGGAACAGTCCGCAAGCATCTGCTCCTTTCCCATGCTCTGTTAGCCCTGCTCTAACTTCCTGCCAGACAACTCTACTTGGCAGTCCAATATTCCCCAAAAATGAAAATGTTGAACACAAACCCCCTAGGTAACTTCTGCTGGCTCAAGTTCATCGGCCACCATCAATGTGTTTTTCTTCTGCGCTCCTATATCCATTATCACCAAATCCTATCAATTCTCAAATAATTCCTCGTATTTCTAACACCATCATACCTGTCAGACCCTTATACTCTGATTACAGCAAGCCTCCATTAGCTCACTTGAATTCCAGTGAATTCTTCCTGCAACACCACTGGCATGTTCTTCCCCTCCATTCATGTCATCTCTCATCTCTGAAAACAACCTCTCCCTCATCTCACCAAGTTGCAGTCACCCATCCAGCTCACCTCCTGTTCTCCCTGTCCTGCAAAGGCCTCTCAAACATCCCCTGTATCCTTCACTGGATGGGCTGCCTTGAAAAGGCACTGATATTCATCATTTTATGGCTAAGACGATGTCGGGCTTGCCAGGGAGACTGAGAAGTTCTGCAGAGAAGAACACCTAACTCACCCCAATTAGTCATACGACCATACACTTAAAGCCTTTGATACATTAAATTTCCCCTAAATAGGAAAAGACTTCCTATATGCCCTTTACCTGGCTTCCACTAAAGTTAGTAACTTACATAACCACAGAAATGATCAAAACTAAAAACGTAACATTGTACCGCATTACAATTACTCAAACTACAGACTTGATTCAGATTGCTCTAGTTTTTCCACTAAATGCCATTGTTCTGTTCTAGGATGCCACATTGCACTGAGAAGTTGTAACTTTTCACATGTTATTATACCAAATTACAAAGCCCTTTCAGAGATCTTAAGAATGGCAACATTCAAATTACAGTCACGTTGTTGAATAGACTATGCCTTGAGCTTAGGAGAGAAAAAAAAGAATGAGAAAGGGCTACCATGAACCCATTACACAAGTCATCCACTATCCATACAAAACATCAAACAAAAAAGCACACTCAGTAGGGCACCCTGTAGAAAGGAGTGATTTTTAGCAAGTGTTTAAAATGCAGAATTATAAGATAAAAAGGAGATTAAATAAGTCACCCAAAGATATATGACAAAAATGTAAGACATATACATAAATAATATAGTACATCTTAAAATCCTCACATCAAGGAAACAGACCACTTTCTGTATTAAGCAGTCATTTTGGAAGCTTCTTTATGAGTTCACACTTAGAAACCACCCTACTGGTGGAGCGGCAGTGCACACTGGCATTAGTCAATAAAACAAACACACAAGACACCATCTTCTTTAAATAAAAGCACTGAGTCACCAACAAATCAACTGAACCCCACCCTTTTCCTCGATTAAAAATAAAATGGCTTCAATCTGTCAAATTTCAAATAACATTCAAGAATTCAATACAAAAAAGACTCTCTGTCAAGTCTTCTCATCAATAGGAGAAAACCCAAAGATTCCCAGGAAGAGGACCCAGGTTTCCCTGCATACTGTTCCAGAAGCTAAGAGACACATAACCTAATGGCCTGCCCTATAACAGGAAGAAAGCCGCCAACGGGGAATCAATCTACGGTGTCCTGTGTCCTCTGTCCTCTGATCGCTGCCCCATCCGTGTTAATTACAGAGCAATTCACCTGCAAGGTTTACTACTTTATCCTAACAGTCATGCTAAGAAAAGCAAAACTTCCTGCTTTTTTAAACACAGAATGAAAGGAAATGTTTTAAGAGTACATAGTTCAACAATGACTTGACTTGTCGCTAAAATAATTTAAGATAAATCACCATTCTAATTACAAACAAGTTGAAAAAATGATTTTCTTAGATAAAAAACAGTCAAAAATCAAAGAGAAGGGCATAGACTATAGTACCAATTAAATATTAAAATAAAATACACTCTGTGTAACCATAAGTGAGAAAAACATACTGAGAAAGACATATCTTGGAAAAATTCCTCGCACTGAGCTCCCTAGACTGTTACTATCTTTCAGTTGCTTATTTAAGGGGGGGGGGGGGAATCCCAAAACACTCTCTTATCTCAAACCACAATACAAAATAAAAATCCTTTTTTCGGTTCCCTTGATGGGCCATTGGAGAGAATAAACATTAAAATGGAGTGAACTTTAAACTTAGACAAGTAAGCATTCCATTAAGATAATTAATTTAATTTTGAAAAACAGCCAGTAATTACTTCTGAAAATATACAGCAATGAGGGGGTAGACATAGCCTCAATTCCGTTAATAGCTTTTTACTGGAGTTTCTGTAACAAAGAATTATTTCCCTGCAGTTTCAAGTATGGAATGAAGGATAGAAAGGGACCCACGAGCGAATCAAGTTCACAGGAAACGTCTTTTGAAATGTTGTCCTGCAAAAAAAAGGGGGTTATTTTTAATCAAATGTCTCCAGCTATTGAGCACCAGCACTGA
Organism: Crocuta crocuta; assembly: GCF_008692635.1. Classification (NCBI taxonomy): domain Eukaryota; kingdom Metazoa; phylum Chordata; class Mammalia; order Carnivora; family Hyaenidae; genus Crocuta; species Crocuta crocuta. The sequence goes on from NW_027529428.1 coordinate 2,070,388, forward strand.
CAGGCCAGTGACCAAGCAGGAGCAGGTAAATGCAGAGCCTCAGTAGAACACAGACCCCTAGCAATCCCGGACAACTCTGACCGGAGACCTTTAAGGGTTTTCTTAGTCACCACCTCTCATCTCTACTATGCTATGGACCACAGAAAAATCTTTAAAAAAAAAAAAAAAGAAAGAAAGACAAGGAAAGAAAGAAAGAAAGAAAGAAAGAGAGAGAGAGAGAGAGAGAAAGAAAGAAAGAAAGAAAGAAAGAAAGAAAGAAAGAAAGAAAGAAAGAAAGAAAGAAAGAAAGAAAAAAGCATCTTTCTTAGAAGCAATGACACCCGAGTAGCAAAGAGCACACTTAGTGCCATACCTTCATTTCTTTAAAAAAAAAAAAAGCGAATGGCGAGCCCACTATGGAGAGGACTAAGAAAGCGATCTAAATTAACGGGGAGTAACAACTGGGACAATGAACCAACTAGGAGGTTTTGTTTGGCTGGCAAAACTTGAGGTACATTAAGCATTATAAAGATTAAGAAGTGTAATAGATTATAATACATTTTAAGAAAGTTTCCAGGCGTGGGGACCACGGCACCCAAAGAAAACAGGTGGGGCTGGGGGCATTCTGGGGCCAGGGACTAGGGAATGGCTCCTAAATTCACAACATCCTTCCTCTAGCTGGCCGAGGTGTGTGCACGGAGCACATGGGCCTTGAGCCAACCAGGAGACACTGGGCTGAGAGAAGTAATGGGGGACCCTGTGACCTTAAGAGAAGCCTGGAAAGAGAAGGCAGCAGACTCTGAAATGGAGCAGGGAGTCCAGGGCAGGGGAGGGGTTCCAGGGGAGGGGCCCAGGACTGGGCTGGTGTCCTCACTCTCTGAACTGTGAAGCAGCCCTTCTGTGAGGACACTGCCTGTGGGGCTGGGCTGAGTCCGCGAAAGGAGATCTGGAATGACATTCGGCGATGCGCCACAACGAGGAGGCTTCAGAGCCACCCATGGAAGCAAGAGCCAGCCACTTAACGTGTCCGGGCCTTAGTTTCTTCACGTAAAAAAGTGGGAGCAGTTTTAAAATCTATCCCCCAAGGGTGCTGGGACAATTCCATGAGGTCATGCACATAAAACCTTTAGCACAGTGCTTGGCAAATAATAAACACTCAATAAATGGTGACTGCTACTGCTGGAAAAAGGTCTCCAGAAGTCCACATTCACACGCACACAGAAACACACACAGACACAGACACACAGTGGGGTGAAAGGGATTCTTCTTTACAAAATATTAATTTACAAGGAGAAAGAATTTAAAATTTACCATTTTACCATTCCACTGTATCGATGGCATCAACAGAGGCTAAAACGAAAGAATAAAAAGCTGTTGGGGGCCAAGTGATTCAAGGGTCAAGCATCAGCCACAGATCACTGAGCTTCCCCAATAAAATGATACAACTGTAAGTACACAACAGCCCCTAGGTAGTATTTTTACTAAAAATGCTTTACCTGAATCTAAACATGAGGAAACAATCAGACTAATCCAGATTATGAGACATGCCACAAAACTGGTCTAGAATCTTCCAAAATGCCATGGTCACAAAGTAAATGATTTGGGGACTGTTGTCCCCTAGAGAAGATGACAGAGGCCTAGTAACAAAGACATCTGTGAGTGCTGAGTCATAGACTGGAGGAAATCTCCTAGGCAGAAAATGTGCTACCACAAACAGTCCATTTTGTGGACTCAGAATAAGGAATACAAACGACACATGAGATATACAGATGTGCTAATGGTATCATCCTTCTACAGGAAAACACCCTCGTTCACAGAAGGTGCCTGCTGACATATCACCAGGTAAACCGTCCTGGTGCCGTTTGGCACACGCACTAAAGGCAAAACGGTCACTGCCAAGTGTACGTGGTGAGTACACAGTGTTGCTTTCACTATTCTTTCCACTTCCGTGTAGTTGCTGGGGTGGGAAAGAATGATGTGCCCTTCTGGCCAAAAGATGGGCCATTCTTGCTCTCAACAAGTATTTGTAGCAAAAGCTTATAAGTGAATATATGGAAAGAAGCAAGAATAAAAAGAACAAAGAAAAGAACTTTTCAACCCAAAGTTTGTCCATAACTCACTCCAACGATGTAAAAACCAACGAGATTTACTGCAGGGGAAAGACCTGTACAGAGAGCAACCCAAGAAAGGTTATCGCTGTGGGGAGGATGTTCCTCATAGTCCCTGGGCTGGTCTTTAAGGGGAAGATATGTAACAAGATGTGTCATCTGGTGACTCCCGTGCTGAGGACTCTATTGGCTTACCCTGCACTTTCACTCACAGAATGGCAAGAAAAGGAGGGGGAGAATCTCCCAAATCTGACTTATTATGTTAACTTTCCCATACAAGATCCTGTCAAGAATTTTTTCTGAATTGGTCCATAGTTGACCAGGAAAAGTAACTCTAAGCAAATTAATAAGGGAAATATAATTTCCTGGAGACTTGTTTAAGCTTTTGAAATAATTTTTTTTAAGAGATTTTTAACATACTATCTCACTGAAACGGATGCTTCTATTTTGTATTTTAGTCATTAAAGTCACCAAGGTAGGGGACCTTGCTCAGACAAGTTTTCTTTAGTTATTTCAGCATACTTTTAAGAAGTCAAGCTGCGTTTAAAAAGCAATACGCTTTAGGTTCTTCAAGTAATCATGCAACTGACCTTCCAAAGTAGAATGAATCTCTACTTTTGAAACAGAAATGTGCTGCTCTCTAAGATCTTGACCAAAGCTCATGTGTGCTATTTACATGTGCACACACGTGTATGTGCAGGGAGTATACATGTAAACAAAATTTTAACAAATGATATCAAATAGTATGTATAGCTCACCATAACATTTTCTATTCTCTTCTACTTCCTAATAGAAAATGTTGACCGTAGCTCACTGAATTGACTTCACTACACACTCACAAGTCTGACTCACAATTCGAAAATCACTGGACCAGGCTGTGGTATATGTGATGTTGTGATTATAATAAGAATGATATATTTGGTCTCTGTCCACTATTTCCGGCACAGAGAATCCTTGAGAGATTTCCTAAGCAAGGAGAGCAGCAAAGGCGCCTTTTGTTATGTTAATGAGGTAACTTCTGGAAACCACCTAAGGATGGATGGGGTGGTTGCTAGGAGAACCAACCATGCGATCAGGTCTGAACTTTCAGCCTCACTCTCACAGGCGGCCAATGATCTAATCAATCATGACAAAGCTTCTGTAAAAAGTCAAAAGGATGGGGTTGGAAAAGCTCCCCAGCTGATGAACACATGGAGAGTTGGAAAGAATGTGCACTAGGAGGGCACGGAACCTCCACACCCTTTCCCTGTACTTTGTCTTACGCATCTCTTCTATCTTCCTGTTGCTGAGTTCTGTCCTTTATAACGCACAGGTGATCTAGTTAGGTAAAACGTTTCTGTGAGTTCCGTGAGCTGCTGTAGCAAAGTAATGGAACTCAAGAAGGGAACTCTCGGAAACACAGGTGACAACCTGGATAGGGGGTGGGGGAGGAAGATGTCCTGCAGGGCTGGGGCTGGAGGCCATCTCCAGGTAGACAGTGTCAGGAGGGAGTTGAATTGTTAGAGAATCGCTTGTAATGGGGTATAGAATTTTACAAGCCAACACCCACACACGAGGCTCAAGGTAAGTGTCAGTAGACTTCAGTGACCAAGGAAGAAAATGAAGTCTGGTCGGGGAGCCCAGAGAGCAAGGGAGAAGTAGAATAGAGCGTAAATATGGGAATCAGACCATAGACAGAAAGGACTTCAGACTTTCACGTAAAAATAAGATGAACTTGAGGCTATAAGTTTTTTTTTTCATTTTGTTTTGTCTTCCAAACTGAACTTTTAGTTTGTCCTTAATGAGTATAAACTGGCTTGTAATCATTTGGTGGCTGCATGTGCTGCCTGTATCTTCTGTTTCTAGGGCCTATCTTTCCATTTTAAGACACCTTTTAATAAACAGATGTTTTTAATTTTAACTGGGTAATATTATCAACCTTTTTTTCTTCTGGTTTGAGCTTTCTGTGACCCATTAAGAAACACTTTTCTACCCCAAGATAAAGATTCTTCTTGTCTTGTTTTTTTTCCTGAAAGTTTTAAGGTTCTGCCTTTAATATGCTTTTTGGATTGACACTGCAAATGATAAGTGGATCCAAGTTCATTTCTTCCACAAGGAGAACCACTACCCCCTCAGGAATACTTGCTAGCGGCCATGTTTCCCCCCCACGGATCTGTGTGGCCCTCTGACCTACATAACTGGATCTATCTCTGAGTACTTTATTCCATTGCTCTAAACAGACTAATCGATACTGTGAGCTAGAGTATTAAATAATTTGAAAATGTCAGAAGTGCAGAAGGCTTCTGTGAGACTGTGAGAGTGGCCACAATGAAAGGAGAGAAACTAGCTGGGAGGGAATATGGGTGTTCAGGTAAAAAAACAATGAGCGTGGTGGCAGTGTAAGTTCTCCTCTTCTATAAGAGTAAAAGTTAAGACAATGTGAGTGAGGCAGCACTGAAAAGATGTGGTTATGGAAGTAGAAGGACACAAGAATAACTGAAGGAATCCAGGGTACCTCGCTAACGCCAGACCCCCAGTAACTGGGTATGCAATTCTACTCTTCACTCAGACAGGACAGAAGTGACAAGGAACAGGCCCATAAATACATTTTTGCAATGTATTCTTTTCAATTACCTCATTTTCAGAGCAGATTTAGGTTCACAGAAGTTATAACTTCTGAAGATTAGGAGAGTTTTTATGTGTAACGAAGATATAAAAACATAAAAAGTCATTCAAAATCCTACAAGCCAAATTATGACTAATGTAATCATGAATCCATCCAGTATTTCTGTGAATGCACATATAAGCATTTTAAAACACAAATAACACTGTGCTATCTGAAAAATTTAAAGTTCTTCTTTTCCTATTTAGTGTGTATCAAAGAACTTTTTCCCATATCCCCACTTAATGTTTTGACTGCATCATTTGTAATGGCCGCATGGTACATGTCGTTGCATAGCTTCAGGAAAGAGTTCACTTTAGTGATCCTCGTTTGTTTGGTTAAAGTTTTAGCGGTTTCCAGTTTTGATTGTATACACAGAGTCACCATGGTATTACAATCTATCAGTTAAGACAGTTCCTCTATAAGTTATGGAATACCCAAATCAAAGCGGTCTGAGTAACACAGGTTTTTATTTCTCACTTAGCAAGCCCAAGGCTAGTTGGGTGACCTGGCAATATCAAGGTTCTGAGTCAACACGTCTCTGATTCTCACGGCCTCTCTCGTATCCCATTTCCACACCAAGATGACGGCCAAAGCCCCAGGATGCTCTCATCCTCACACAACCATGTTCAAACGCAGAAAGAGGACAGTTTTCCCTTCCTGGGTCTTTCTATTAAGGAGAAAAGAGATCTCCCTACATCCCACGGCTGGACTTGGACAGGGTCACTGGCCCACAGCTGGACAGAGCACCTGGACGGTGCAGCCTCCACAGCAGCAGGTAGGCTGAACCTTAAAGAAACAGCCAACAAAACCTGCCTTCACATCTCTCCTTCCCTCACAGGCCAGTCTGCAGCTATTAGCTGAAAGAGACCCCAAACCAGGTGAAACTTCTCCTTGCAACAGTTCCTTCTCCCAGACACTCATTTGTACAGAGATGTGCCTACAACCCAGAAACACCCGGGGGGTAAAACACTGCAGCTTTGCTTCGGAGCCACAGCGGCACTGCCCCTGCTGGTCACAGAAGATAATTTGGGTGCCTGGATAAACTGTTGCCTTTTTATAAACCTACTAAGAAAAAATGATGTATAAAAATCACAAGGGACACAGAATAGCTGTGGAGCTGCCTTAAAAAGGGTTCAAGAATGTACCTTTTTGAGTCTTCTTTAAAGAGTTTGAGTGTAAGGGTCAGTGCTAACACTTATTAGAGCAACATGATTTGTTCAGTGTGTAATATTACTACTATACCTCATGAAGCAGTTGCTTTTTACAAAGCAGAATGGATAATTAGGACTTTCTCCTGATGGAGAAACGGAAGCAGAAAATAAAGAACACCATTTATCATAAAACAATGAAAAAATTTCAAAAATAGGACTCTCCCAAATATAGGCAATCCCTATAGGTTCTTCTGTCCCTATGCCTGGCCCTCCTCCACTGGGATCCCCTTCCCTACTCACCCACTGCTGCCTGTAGTTCGCCTAGCCTCATACATCTGCTTTCACTGGGTAACTGCTACCCCGATGCTTGGTTCATTACCCAAGATTAACATGGTTTATCCATCTTTGGATCTGCCCCTCCCATGAAATCACGAGCACGGAAGAAGCAGGGACCAGTTTTTAACCATCACTGTGCCCCAAAACTTGAAAGGGCGCTTGTATGAACAGGAAACAAATACAGTATTCTGAGGGAATATTTACTTGCCTGGATTTCTTTTTTAAATAAGACTATATGAAGGGAGCTGCTAGCTCCAGTTAATGCCTCTTAATATAAACAATATTCCAAGCAGTCATTGTCATGAACTGTCAGTTAAAGCTAAAATGTTTAACATGGCAAACTTGTTTTCCATAATCCCTATGATGATATCAACAAAATGTAGCTTTGATTTTTGTTGTTATTGTTTTTAAAATTTATTCTGAGAGAGGGAGAAAGCATGAGCGGGGGAGGGGCAGAGAGGAAGGGGGGGAGAGAGAGAGAGAGAGAGAGAGAGAGAGAAAATAATATCCCAACCAGGCACCACGCTCAGTGTGGAGCCCGACACAGGACTCGATCCTATGAACTGTGAGATCATGACCTGAGCCAAATCAAGAGCCAGATGCTCAACCGACTGAGATGCCCAAGCACTCCTTTTTGTTTTTTTAAACCATCAACAGTTAANTCCACCACTGGGGACTATTAGAAACAATTCAGTACAAACTCCTGCTCTCCAGGCTTCTGATCGACTCTCTAGCAACGTCTCCCTTTCCTGCTACAAGCATCCGCTTTCCAGCTACATGCATCCCACCAGCTACTTTATGATCACAATCACATCAGGATCCTGTGCAGCTCCACTCCCATAAAACAGGCTCACACACTTTTGTGTCATGGGCCTTCTGTGAAAATAAGTCCAAAATTTCTCCTCTCAAAAATGTACATCTATCCCATTCACCCACCCAGAATTGTGACAAAATTTCAGGGAGCTAATGGACAGCCTATATCCAAGAAGATCCAAGGACTTGGTTTAAAAGACCTGATTTGGTGGTGGTGTTTATAACAACTCTGATTCTTACGTGTGAGAGTAAGTTACAACAGACAAGGAGAAACACAGGATGAGGCAGGAGTAACCAAATGATCTATGCAACTTCTGCACTTCAGACAACTTAGGCTAACCAGTTAGTATGTGCATCAGGCACACCCACTTCCATTTCCCTCACTGAGCTCCAGGCACTGAACACTGGACAACCCTATAGTGGATCTTGGGAGAAAGAGACTATTGATCCCAGTGTAAAAGGAAGAAGAACCCAGAGTCGAGGGAACAATTAAGGGACAAGTGTAACAGAATGCTTAGACGTGTGAGCTCTGAAGTTGGTCTAACTTTGAAGCCCACTTCCGCCACTTCCTCCTTGTGCGACCTATAGAAAACTACTCACCCCTTCAGAGCCTTGCTTTCACTTTTTGTAAACCTAAGAGGGTAATACTATCTCTCACATGGGGTTAATGTGAAGATTAAACAAAGTCATGCATGTGAATCCTTAACACAGTACTAACACAAAATAAGTAAGAAACATTTGCTATTTTTACTTGCCTTTTTGGAGAAAAGAATATAAGCCTAGGGACATAAATCTAGAGAAATAATGGTAACACTAAAGGCTCTCTAGTTTTAAAATAAAAAATCCACAGTTGCCAAAATAACTAAGCTTAGAAACCATATTTAGAAAACCAGATCGTGTTTTAGTGGCTATCTGCTCCCACCATGCAGCCTACAGGTGAGAAAACTATTAAGTGAAATTCCTAAGATCATACATAGTATAAGTGACACTCGGGACTGTGTACTTTCTACCAGTCCAAGAAGCTTCCTCTCAAAACTGTGTGTGGTGGGGCGGGGGCAGGGAGAGATGGGGGTCAAAATGCAAAAATTGCTCAAAATGGAGTATTTGTTCACTTAACAAATATTTATTAACCAGATATTTATTACACATAATAAACTGCCGCGTGTTTAGTGAACAAATAGTTACTGAGTACTTACTGTGCAAATATTTATGGAACACGATGAGCTACGTCTGTCCCGGGCCCCATGGCAGGAGACGTGAACAAGATCTCACTTGCTGGTGAAGGGAGAGTGACGCATTCGTGAACAAACACACGGTAAATGCTGGGACAAAAACGGACCAGGCTAACGGGCCAGAAAATGAACTGGGTAAAAGAGCTACTACAGCCTGCCGGGCAGGGAAGTCCTTTTTCAGGAGATCTCCGAGCTCGGACTTTAAGGAGCCTGAGGACGACCATGGCAAGATGTGGAAGGCAAGCCTTCTAGGGGGTAAAAGGGCTGAGGCACAAACCCTCAGTCACGAAGCAGCCTGGGGTGACCCAGGGACAGACGAGGCCAATGTGGGAACGTGGGTGAGAGTCAAATGAGAGCATGAGCGCTACATGAAGCCAGAGAGGTGGGCAGAGTCGGCTCACGCAGTGCTTTGTGGGCCGCGGTAGGACATTCCGACTTCATTCTAAGCAAAACCAGCAGCCCTCACAGACAGGTTTTAACAGGGCAGCAAGCTACATTTCAGAAGACCACTCTGTGCTGCGTATAGAATGGAGTATAGACAGACAGATATGCCAACGAGTCCAGGAGTGGACCCACACACGTACAGGCAGCAGATCAACAACGGTACAAAGGCAATTCAATGGAGAAAAGAGTTATTTTAACAAAAATGTGCTGAACAATTGAATTAAGTGTCCATCAGAAAGAAAGAAAACAAACTCTACCTATATCTCATACCATACTCAAAATTAACTCAAACTGGATCACAGGCCTAAACATGTAACTTTTAGAAGAAAACCTAGAACATTTCTTATGGTCTTTGGTAAGACAAAGATTACAGAGAGAGGACACCAAAAGTCAAGAGTCATGAAAAAAAAATCATAAATCAGACTTCACCAGTGTTAAAAATTTCTACTCTTCAAAAGATGCTGTTGAAAATGATTAAAGGATAATTGCAGATTGGGAGAAAATATTTGCAAAATATATAAACGATGTATACCTGGAATATTGTTTTAAATACTCTCAGAGCTTAATAAAAAAAAAAAGAAAAGAAAAAAAAACCGACTCAAGGAAAAAGCATGGCAAGATATGAGCAGAAACTCCTCAAAGAAGATCTAGAGATTGCAAATACGTCATTAGGTGTTACAGGAATGCATAAAAACAGGAGTACCACCATCCTATCAGAATTGGCTAACAGCCTCCCAAAGGCTACAATTCCTCGTGCTGCTGAAGACGCAGAGCAAAACTTCTCTCACATCATGTACTAGTGAGACTGCAAGGCTGTATGGGCACTTTGGAAAACATCGGGTCAGTCACTTTGAAAACCCACTAACCATGTTAACTCAGCAATCCCACTTTTAAGTAGTTACCTAGTAGAGAGGAAAGAAATCTTCTATTCACTTACCAAAACTTAAAAAAAAAAAATCTGCATGTTAATATTTATTGGGACTTTGTTCACAGTCACAAAAAACCCACAGCTAACTCAACTATCTTTCATGGCATAAATGGCCAGGCAAACTAGTCAATCCGTACAATAAATAGAGCACCGTTCAGCCGTATGAGGAACTGCGGACACTGCAAGCACACAGGCCAGTCCGGTCCGTTATGCTAAATGAAGATGAAAATGGAGAGGACCACACAGCGTACTGACATTAATTCCATGGATAGGACATTCTCAAAAGGCTCACTCTGGGGGAAAAAAAAGGTCATGGGCACATGCCAGGGTCTGGGGTATGGAAAAGAACTGGCTATATATACAGAGCAAGGGATTTTGGGAGCAGGGTGGTAGGGAAATATTCTCTTATTTCAATAGTGGGGGAGTTACATGACTGTATTCGGCTGTCTAAACCCATAGAACTGGATGCGAGAAAGGGTCAACTTCACTTTATATAAATGAGACCCTGAAAAGATTTATCAATAATGAACGTGTATTGCTAGATTCCTAATTCCAAACATAAAAAAATATAAACTTATAAATGTACACAATCTTTATTATGTTCTCTATTCTGTTTCTCTTTATTCTGTTGTCCTTGGAAACTAAAGTGCCATTAAAATTCAAACGTGTAAATTAAAAGTTGATTATGTGTAGTAAAATGTAAAACCAAAAAAGCTTACAACTACCAAAACCTTCTTAATAAGGATGATTCAAATGTAATTTGAGGACCATTTCAAAATACACTTCAGAAAACGTTGAACAGTATCATTCAAAGAGAACTTAAAATGTGCCCCTTTGATACGATTGGGTGAATGTACTCAAATATTTGCTAAATGAATGGAGGAGCAGATGTAATCATTAGATTATTCTTACCATTCGATAAAAGGTTCTAACCTTTATTTAGGAGAACAATTAAGTTCACAAATGCATTCTTTGGCGGAAGATTCCGAAAAGGATTTCCCAGGGAGTTTTGAGGAGGACACACAGCAATAGTCCTTAAACCCCTGAGGTGCCTGTTCGGGGGTGAGCCTGCCTCCTCTCTCCCCCCAGCTCCGAAGGCACAATTTCAGGCTACGCGGGAGTTGATGACGCTGCCTGTAGGGTCACCACTGGGAAGATAACAGAATCAGAAAAAGGGATGCAAAACAGAAAAATGACACAAACCCCCAGCCAACGAACAGGGATAACAAAATGTAAGCTCGCAAGCTGCCTTGAGTGAGGCCTGCTTCCCTGTGTAACACTTTCCCCAAACCCCTGGACCCCTGCACAGGTTCAGCCTGCAGAGCTCAGGTGTGAATGAAATGCGAATGAAATGCGGTCTCCAGGATCTGGGGAGCTCCACTTTCCCCTGAGTAGTGGAAGTGCAAAGCCCACAGGCCTTAAACTAAGTGGGGATGCACCCACTCAGACACATTCTGCAACTCTTGTCACACTTTTGCTGGGCTCTGCCTTGAGTGGTGGAAATACACATATTAACAGGAAGGAGGGAGCGAGAAAGAAAAAGAGTAGCCCTTCAGGTTGACAACAATGAAGAAAAGACAAAAAGAAAAACTGACTAGCTTCTAGAAATTTCTCCCAGTAACAGAAATTAACAAAGTATACACCATAAATACAAATTAGAAACCTTGTTCTTTATCCAGGTTTCTTAGGGAGTTCTGAAGTGGAGACAGAGCAAAAAAAAAAAAAAATTACTTAAATATATGAGAGTCTTTGCTATCAGAGAAGGGAAATTACTGCCTCTTAGAGCCTCATCAAATTGTAGCACAAAGATTAGATTATGACTGCATCGCTCAATAATGTAACCCCCCTAATCCACAGTAAATGAATCAGTTTAAAAGGGGGGGGGGGTTAGGGGCAAGCATACCACCTTAAGATACAGAGGAATGTACAGACTTAATAAAAGTTGCTTATGTGCAATCGTGGGTTTATCACACTTGTGAGAGCAGGGGAGCAAAGCCCTCCAACTGCAGAAACCCGGCCTCTTCCCCTTCCCTTCCCATCCCTCTCCCCTCCTCACCCCTAGGCCCAGCAAGTCCTGTCTATCATGCAGCCAGCAGCCAGCATATTTTATCATGTCTTCAAACTCCAGGCACACTCTCTGGTAAAGACAATAACAGAGGGGGGAGTGACAATCTCTGATGAAACACCAATCTACTTTAGAGCTTGTTTTTAACTTTATTCCCTATTACATACATTTAGAAAGTAGCAGCAGCAATCAGCTGGGAGAAGAAAGGGAAGCTCGCCTATAAACTTACGGGAAAGTATTTTTTTTTAAAAAATGTAAAAGCTAAGTTGTTAAGCACAGAACTCACGTCAGAATACAAAGCAGGACTCTGGCACCTGAGAACATCTGCCTACCTGTAGCAGAAAGACCCCTGGAAGAGCAGGGGGCCTATGAAGTAAAACCCTGTGTTCCCTAGTTCATCTGGGAGAGTGTACAGACAGGGCTTTGGCTGCAGGTAATTCTAAGAAATTATCCCAGAAAAGGAGAGGACTAGGGCAAGTGAATCAGGGAAGAACAGAAACTCACAACTAGAGCTGTATTCTTGAGTCGATGACTACCTGGCTGAAACTCCATCCCAGCGGGACCCTTTAAGGAGCAGTGTAGACAGCGCCTCAAAGTTGCCCACCAATGGGGCAGGAGGGGGGGTCACCTCACAGGCTGTTTGACTGTGGGTGCAGGATTACCCCACAGGGGTAGGTATAAACACCTCACCCTCTCACACTGCACAGGCGTAAGTGAAGAGTGGATTCCCCACAAAAAGCACTGTGCAATGCAAGAGCTCTGCAGTGCGGTTGAGGGGAGGCGCCGCCAAACCCAGGGAAGTCTGTGGTGGTAATGGCAATGGCAATGCAAATGCCAGAGAGGAAGGCAAAAGAGGGGAATGCTATAGCCCAGGAGCCACTGCTTCAGACTATGGGGACATCTGCATCCAAAAGAAGCCAACAGCACAACTGGCAGTACCTCTAGAAAGACCTTTACTGGGCAAAAACAGAGACAAGGTGAAAATATGGCTCCTGATACTTAATACAGTTTTGCTTTTGTTAAGAAAGTGAAGTATGTTTAATTTTATTTCAAATTTATGTTATTGGAGGCTGTGATATACTGGGCAGGAACACATGCACACATCTAACCGACATATTTATATCATTCAGTTTTTTGCCTAATGACTAATTAGTTTAAAAAGACAACAAGAGGGGCACCTGGGTGGCTCAGCTGGTTAACCTTCAGATTTCGGCTCAGGTCATGATCTCATCATTCCAGAGTTCAAGCCCCGCATCAGGCTCTGTGCTGACAGCTCAGAGCTTGGGGCCTGCTTCGGATTCTGTGTCTGTCTGTCTCTCTTTCTGCCCCTCCCATGCTCATGTTCTACCTCTCTCTCAAAAACAAGTAAGCACTTAAAAAAAAAAAGGAACAAGAAAAATTACAACAGCATATCTAAACGTCTGGAACTTAAAATGGCAGTTTTGAAATCTACAATGGAAAAAGAGGGACATACATTTTAAAACTGCCATACTGCAAGACCCTCTGCCAAAATGCCAATCTGGAATATGTATGTGTGTGTATATGTATGTGTATGCGTATGTGTGTGCGCGCGCACATGTGTATAATTTAAGGGCCAATCATATGACAAGGACAATAAAACAAAATGCTAAGAGGAAGAAAAAACCCCCGAAGGTATTGTCTTCCTTTTTTTTAAACTAACTCAAACACATAGGATGGTAAAGGCAAAGTCATTTAAATCATTTCCTTAGTAATACAAGTAATATTTAAATAGATTTAATAGTGCTGCTCCAAACCAATGAATTATGGGTTTAAAACCTATTAAAATGTAATGTTTTTTTCCTGAGCTGAGAGGAGAGAGATTTAAATCCACTGAATTTTAATATTTCAGCTTGAGCTGCAGGAGGTAGAGAAAGTCCAAATGAACTATTCCATCAGCACCATTCAAGCATGAACATTTTAATCAGTTTTACTTCCTTGGAGTTCTCTAACACAGTTTACGCTGTCATTCTGAAAGCACTTAACACAGAGAGTGTGAAAAACCACCAAGGCTTGTTATTGCCTTCACAATTGATGGCAAATAATTTTGCAGACTTCCTATCATTAAAATGTCACTGCTAAAAATTGAGGTTCAGCATTTCTTGTGCTAAACTGCATTTTCCTACAAACACCATGGCATACCTGTTCTTAAGAAATTTTTTAAGGGGGTGGGGCTTTTTTTAAATGCATATTTCTATATTTTTCCCCCCTCAAAGAGTTAGGTTAAAAAAGAGGGTGGAGGGAAATCCAAAGGAACCCCAATTTCTATTTATACAAACCAAACATTTTCTTCTCCCATGTTCATGCTAACAAAACTTTTTTCTTTTCCTAATGGTAACTTCTTTAGTGAAATTCTTCTGAGGTTCCAAGCCAGTCTCCTTTATTAAGCATAACCACATTCACACAGCATGTGCTGATTATATAGTGTAATGGATTTAAAAAGCATTTTAAGACAGTCAGATGACTCAATTTAATAATACAGGAAATGAAAACATCATTTCTAATTAGATCATATTACTGATTTAAAACTACAATTTGTGTGCTGTTCCAACAGTGTGATCTCGCAGAGATTCTAATTTAAAAACACAGTGGCTAGTAGGACACATGACAAGATCAAACTAGATACATAACATTCCCTCAGCCCATTTAGGGGAACTCCGGGAAAGCGTCAGGGAAATGTGAGATATGACCAATTCAAAACAAAACACAAAATATTGACTGTAGAATACAACGCAGGAGTTTTCCTGGGTTTTTGCTTATAAATAAAAGATAAATGATATTTAACTTACTTCAATCTATCAACAGTTTTAAACTGAACATGACCTGTGAAAGAAATCATTATAACTGTGTTTCATTCCATTAAACACAACTAGCTTATTGTCAAGAGAACAAGCCGCCTCTCCAGGTTTTGGGCTCACTTCAGCATTTTGCATTTAAACTGCATGGATCACTGGTTTGGCTCATTTACCAATGAAGGTAGAATAATATTGCAGAGTTAAAAAGGTGCTTCATCAGATTTCATTAAATCTGGGCACATTTGCGCTTGTCTGGATGGTGCGCATACATATAAAACAGATACATATGTAGTGATAAACAAATGAAGGCCTGTCTGCAGGGGCTTTCAGTGGGTCTTTCTTTGCCTCTTGGGAGGAAAATTTTCATTCCCTCAGTGGAGAAAATCACTGCTGACCACATTCCCAAAACCAAGTACAAAAGTCTGAAGACTGACCTTCCCCCCCATTACTTTTGGTAGCAAGTCAAAATACCACCTCACAACACACACCCTGAGAAGGGAAGGTGCACAATGTTACAAAAGGGAAGGAGAATTCCACAATGTTACAAAACTGAAAACTACCCCACTGAAGGCACCATCAGGACTGAAACAGACAAAGACCACACACCACAGAGAACACCAGAAGTAGCAATGTATCAAGTGAGTTTGTAATGGGGCTCTTCCTTGTAACTTGCGTTGTGGCTCCCTAAAACTGCTGGGTTTGTTTCTCTATTTCTGCAATCTATTTTTCAGAATAGTCAGATTATGGGACTGTGACTCCATTTTCTGGTCAGACACGAATAATCTGGAATCCTCCCCGCCCCCCAGATTCACAAACAGCACATGCTGCTTTTGATAGCTTGCCACTCTACTGAGTTAGCTCTCCAAGTAAGTTTTTAGGTCACAGAATTAAATTTGCTGTGTTTTAATAATAAAATCCACATATATACAACATGTCTGTCAGTAACTTGACTAGAGTCTAATAAATCATCCTTTCCCTGAGAAAAGGCAATCTGCCATCCCATTCAAAACAAAGTATGTAAAGTGAAATAGATAGGAAACAATATTAAAACTATACTTGATGTTTCAGTGAAGGGACGGGAACTTGTTCTGACTTTTAGATCTTTCCTCATATTTTTAAATAATATCCAGCATAAAACAATGGGTTTTTGATGCAGATTCATCTCTCCACTGTACAGACAGTAACTAAGAAGACTCGAAAAAGAAACAAAACAGCCAGAAACAGCAGAGGCCAACCAGTCCTAAGGTAAGATGGCTACTTGCCTTTTAGCAGTTCACGGGAACAATGAACACTAACTAAACCAGAAATGACACAGCACGCCCCCGCCCCCCAGTCTCTCTACAGGCATTCTCTCCTTCAAAAGCAGACAGGTGAAGCACTGAGAAATGCAGGTTCTCCATCCCCAGTGACCTTATGGGGTCAGGTGACCAAAATACATCCCAATGGGAATACCACACGGGCTTCAAGCGAACACAATTCCCTCTGGAATATACATGTGCACCTAACTTTCATGCTTTTTCAACTTTTTAAAAAACTGTAACATACTGCTATTTCCTGGAGTTGTTGGAAATAAAAATTAATTGTGAAACGTATTCATTTCTTCTCCCATCCCTGGAGCTAGAAAACGTACTACAAAGGAGTCTCCATGGCTTGTTCTGATTTGGCCTTGTTTCCAAGAGGGCACTTCCGAGGAAATAAAGGTTACCCCTTCCCACTGTCTCCCAATTTACTATCCGTATTTGCTTGTGGTCAGAGGGACACAAAATAAGAGCTCCAAATTGGCGATTAAAAAACAAGCTCCAATCAGACTACTGCTCTGCCACCATGGCCACTGGGCCCAGAGTTCTGATTTCCTTATTAAAAGACAGAGGCATAATTGAAGCAATATCTTCACTCCAGATTGATTATCAAGCGACCCTTATCCGCATCTTCACTCAGCAATTTGAATTTTAATGAAAGTAAATGGAATAATTAGCATTTCAAAGTGTGTTTGATACACTGAGGGGGAGAGAAAAAAAAAAGTGAAAAGACTTTTGTGTATAACCGATACACAAAAGAAGTGTTTGGGAGGGGCAGAGAAAGGAAAGGATAGTTGTATTGTCTTCATTAGAATAATCTAAGGCATGGTTTGTACCCAAAGGCATAAATGAGATGGATACTGTGTGCTCTTCAACTAAGATTTTTCAGCTTTATTATCCCTTCTGCTTTTTAGCACCTTATTTATTAATTGTTACCCTAGTCTGAGAAAAGAAAAATCTAAGTGGAGTCGGAGTGACTGCCCAAACCCATGAATTCCAGGAGGATTTCTATGCAACATGAATGTTACATTCGCCAGGAAGGACTTTCTAACGGGGCCTCTGATTCTGCCAAAAGGTGCACCTTTCACCTACTATTCGTACTACAAACGGCCACAAGCCCTTAAGAACCGCTCTTCACAGGGGAGGAAGAGGAGTGGGGAGATTAAAAAAAAAAGTACATTTCACCAAAAAATGGTATCAAGGTACTCTATATTTGTGGAAAGATCAAAGAAATCAGGTCATTTTAACATCAGGGCAATGTCCACCTCTTTTCAGGCCTAGCCCAGCAACAGGAACTGATTGCAAAGTAAAGAAGTATTATGACAAAAAGAACTATCTAGGCTCCGTAGGGAGAATTTCCGCAAACATGTCCACTGGAATTGGTGAGACTGTGATCCAGAGTTTCTGAGGCAGCCATCCAATTTCACAGGAGACAGAAGGCAAAGTGCTTAATTTCCCTTTGTGGTCCTCTATTGCCTTCTGCCCTTTTGATGGCACAAAATTTAAAGAGAGCAAGCGAGCCGATGACACACACTAAGATCAGAGCTAAAATGGAAAGGCCACGTACCCCAATGATGGCGTTCAGCTCGGCCATGGTCACCTGCTTGGCCCGTTCCACAGCCTGCACCACTTGTTGCTGGTGCTATAAATGAAGATCAGAAACAGAATACAATTATTTGCTTTCTAGTCAGTCAAGAACAGCTTTTCCTAACGCGTCCTCTAACTTCAGTTACATGCAAACAGGCTTTAGGGGGTCTCTGTACTTCACACAGAAGCCCCCTGGGGGGGGGGGTGCAGACTGGCAAGGGCAAGTTGGGTCTCTACTGCAGAGCAGGAACCGGGCACCTGACTGCGCCCTACGATGAGGAGAAGCAGCTCCGATTTCTCTCTGGCATCAGAGGTGCACTGTGACCCGTCTCCCACTGACGCTGACAAACAAAACACACCCCCGTCCGTCCCACCTGCTTTCTTTGTACCCCCTGTTCTCCGCCCTCTGCATAAGAAGTCTGAAAACATTTCCTAGCAGTACTTATTTTTAAAATTTCTCCTGGTATTTGTTACAGTAAGCACTAGAAGGCCACTCAGAATTAAACGTGTATTTTCTTCTGGAAATGTAAAAGTGTTCATGCTCTAATTCCTATCGTGAAGGGCTGCATATTTTGAAAAGAGATTAAAAATATACAGCTTCGACTAGCAGTCAAGTTTAAGGACTTTGGGGGTTGCTTTCACCTGCAACAGAAAAACTAAAACCTACAAGTCTCAGTCATATTCTTCTTTAGGAAAACCACGATGGCGAGGTGAGGAAAATCCTTCCCTCTACCCCTGATTCAGTTCTAAAGAGAAGGAGCCGGAATGGAGTATTGGTAAGTTTTGTAATACCTTAAAAAAAAAAAAAAAAATTAAGTAGCACAGGAGTCCCTGCACGCAGCGCTCACTCGCATCTGGACATTCACGAGTGCTGGCACAAGTACCCCATATATAAATACTATTCGCCACCGAATGCACCTCAACAGTCTAGTATCTACCCACTCGAACAGGTCTCCTTGGATTATTTTCAACTAGGTTTACTGAATGAAGAGCCAAAAAGACTGCGCTATGAGACAGGCCCTCCTCTGTGTGGCTAGTGAGAATCTGGTCTTGCAGGACCCCAGGTGAGAAATGTAACTGAAGTGAATACATAGCTTAGCTAACCTATTGCTTAATACACACAAAGAGGTAAGCCATCAATTATATATGAAATTCCCTTTGAGCTACCTGGCTTGACATTACAAAACTCTCAAAGATGCAGTTACTGAGACTAACTAGGGTGGCCAATATTTCCACCTCCCAGCTGTGCAGGGTAAAGGGGAGTGTGGAGTGTGGGAAAGGAAACTGCCTTAGTTATCCACGTGTAGTGTTTTCACCCTTGCTTTCCTATCAGAGATGTGTACTTTATGCCTATCATCTAATGGAAAGAAAAATGTCAAACAGATCACTGCATTTTAAGCTTTTACTTAAACTCTGAACATTAAACATGTGCCTTTGATTTTTTTTTTTTTAATTGTAAGAGTTTCAAAGCAAGGGCTTCAGAAACAATCCCAAAGTCTTTCTAGATATCTCTGTCCATTCTCTTAACTTTGGGAATAAAATGTCTGCCAAAGTGAAATATTTCATTTCCTTCTTTCTTTGAAGAAAGTGAAAGTCCTAAAGATTTATAAGACGCGGGAAGGAACAGAGAGGCATACTCAATAAAAAGACGAGTAATAGCAGTTTTCCCTTGAAGCTGGCCTACGCAGTATGCTAACCAACGAGTTCAGGTTTAGATTTAAAGCAATCTAGGTGTTGGTGTCAGGAAAAATGGCAGTACTTGGAAAACAGAGAAAAAAGACAACATGTAAGACAACTCTAGGATTTTTCTAATACTCAAAATGAGTATACGGGCTGAAACTATTATGGGATTTTCCACTTTTTACTTTCCAACATTCAACAACAGATGCTCAAAACTTCCAAGAAACTGAAAACCAAAGGACCACATGAACACACATCCAACCACGTATCATTCATTCCACTCATGGAACCATCCACTCAACAAAAGCCTCTTTAAAGCTCTTACTCTGTGCAATTTCTATATATTGCTGAAATATTTCCATATTAGTGAAATGTCATCTACTTTACGTTAAGCATTCAAAGAACAGTTCCGTAAGATATGCAGAAAATATATCTATTTAGGGGCCTTTCTACCAAGAAGATTGTTCAACTCTTGCTTCATAAACTAGATTCCAACTGCCATGATGGGCAAAGAGGCCTTAGGCAGTGGGGGTATCTTTCTGGCTCAGCATTAAAATATCAACTGCATTTAGTGAGAAAACCAGAAACACAGCAGTGAACCGTAACACTGACATCTGATGCTCCTGTAGAAACTCTTGCTAAAAAGCTAAAATGACAATGGAAGTCATGATTCAGCTCCTTCGTTTTCTCTCATGACAGTGGCCATGGGCTAATACCACATCTGAACTTTACCTGCCATTCAGGATTTTACCTCCCTATTTCAGCTTACAACTGTGAATCATCTGCTGTTTAAGGACCTTTTGAACAGAAGCTCCCTAAGGCAAAGAACAGCTCCTCCCGATGTGCTCTGAAAGCACCAGAAACACCTGGCCACCAAGACGTGTCTCACTCAGCCACATCATAACGTCAGGTAAGGTGAGAAAATTAAATCTCAGGAAAGAAGGCGCAAGTGATCATAAAAGAAAAAAAAATGAACACTGGAGGAAGATGCCCAAAATACTCTCAGAAACCGACCCAGAGATGGCACTGTGTTTTCCGTTTCCAAATTTTAACAAACAAGCTCTCTGACTCAGAAAATAGAGCAAGCTTTCACATCTTAGAGCCCTGATGGCTTTCCCATTCTGTGCGCCATCATCTCTCCCCCTTTGCTTCCCCTTCCCCGTCTGTCCCTCTCCCTCCCACTCCACCCAGCATCTCATTTCCTCTCCCACCACCCGCTTCCCCTCTGCCACCTCACCACAAGTGATGGCAGGCCCTCCAGCCCCGGGTCGGCCTGCAGAAGGCAACCTTGCCAAGGCCTCCTCTTACAGCCCAAGCTGCTCACTCACAGGGGCGCTCCTGTCTGAGCTCTCTACCAACATCAACAAATAAGATGCTACTAAGAATACATCGATAAAGCCTAAGGCAAGAGAAGGGGGCCTCTAACTGGGATTTGCAAGAGAAAAAAATGCACAGTTTTTATTTATTCTTTGCAATACTGTGATTTATAGTTTTGGAAAAGAAATTCTTAAGGGAAAAAACAATAACGTGATTATGGCTACACGACCCTAAGTTTACTAAAAGCTCACTGAATTGTACACTTAGAACAAATGAATTTTATGATGTGTAAGTTATATCTCAATTAAATACTGTGATTTAAGAAATACAAGCATGGATTGGGGGGGAGGGGAAGGCCACAAAAATGAAATTCTATACATTAAGTCAACCACCTACTTAACTTTCATCATAAAATCTTTTTTTGCATTTGTTCCAGAAAGTACTGAGAATAATTTTTTTTTTTAACAAGAAAGAGGCAGAAACAATGTAAGTCCTAAGTCCAACAAAGCCAGCTGAGAAACAGACCTTAACAAACCACCGACACGTGTGACAGGTATTTAATGTATGTTTCTGGGAAGAGAATACAATGACAATGCCTGCCAGGCCAATGCTGTTGGGTATGGCAATAGATGCAGTACTTTGAATAACAACAAGAAAAAAAAACCCTCTATGTTACAACTTAGATTTTTTTTTTAAATACCCCCTTCCTTACCTCCCTTATCGATAGGGGTAGTGGGGAGTTAAAGGCAGAGGTATAAAATGAAGTAGGATTTTTTCCAATAAACCACTGATGTTCCTGACATGTGGAGATGCAAGAGTGAGCAGCTGAGAACATGGCCTCACTACTGCGGGGAGCACTCCCAGACATTGAGCATCTTCTACTACACAGAACGCAGCGCAGAAAATATTCGGGGAGGTTGTAGGAAGGAATGCCCAGCATACTTTCTGGAGCATGGGGAAAGGTCTGCATTCTTATTCACTCATTCAATTATTTATTAAGAACCTACCGTGCACCAGACAACTGTGGTAGGAACTACGACTTGAGTCACGAACAAGACACTTGGTGAACGAGTAATACTCACGAGGCTTGGTAATTACAACTGGAGGGTAATTTCCATGAAGAAACTTACAGGATGCTACGCACTTAGTGGGGAAATATCTCGTGGAATTCAGGGCTGGGGGCAGGATCCGGATGGAAGCTGACCCTAACCAAGACATGAAGGATGTGCAGGAGTTCTGTGGGTGAAGCAAGAAGAGAACCCCCAGCAGAGAGAAGAGCCCTGGAGAAGCTCCCGAAGGAGAAAGGGTTTTTTCTGTCAAGGAAGAGAATGAATGGGTGGCTGCGAGAGAAGAGTAGGGAAGGGGAAAAGTTGAGAGAGACAAACGCAAGATAGGATTCTGGCAGCCTTCTAGAGCCTGACAAGACACACGTGCAAAACTTGCACATGGAAGACGCATCCACAGAAAGAAAAGAGGCCAGCACGCGGAGTCCCGTGAGCAGGGCATGGGCACACCCGACCAAATCATGTACTCGTGTAAGGGACATGTGTAAGGCGGGAGCAGCCCAAACGCTGATGGGCTTTGCATGACATGCAAAACACTTGGGACTTTATCTGGGCGAAGCCACTTGTTGTTACAAATTTTAAAGCAGCTGAGTGCTATCAGTTCTGCATTTTAGGAAGACGGACCTGGCAGAGTAAAGGAGCTGGATGACAGGGAGGTGAACCAGACAGGAGGGAGAACACGTAGAAAGCTAAAGCCAGATTCTAGGGTGAAATAGAAGCCTGAACTTGGACCAAATGCCCCTCCCGCTCATCAGACTCATCAGCCACAAGTACTAAAAAGCCACTCACTCAGAACGAGAAAGGCCCTCAGTAATCATGGACCCAGGCGGCAGGAGTGCCCCAGGCACTGTAACAACAAACCGAGCACCTTTCCCAATGCCTATAGATTTCTAAAGGCTGCCCCGGCAGAGGGCATCAGGGTGGTGGCGTCACAGTATCAACCACAGGCCAAAAGCGTTTCCTCTGTCACACCCAACAAGTAGTCTCTGCTTCATCGTATCCTCTGGAAGGGACCTCACTACCTCATGTACAAGCTTCTCCCACTTGGGGATAATGGGCTCTAATCCTGATTAGAAATCAGAACTTCTTCCACGGGACCCAATTTTGCCTCCACATCCTCCTCCCCTGGAGTGCACTTCAAGAACATGAAAATGACATTATCATTAACATATGTTTTCACCTTCTCTACTCCAGGTTAAATAACCCCAGGCCACTGGCTCTAGGCCACTCATCCTCTGACCACGCCTCTTGCACTCTAGGTGACAAGACAGAATATTCGGTATGGCTAAGTGAGTCAAATCTGAGTGAAAGGGTCACTCTGTGTCCAGTAAGTCAGGCTAAAATCCTACTAAGCCTTTTCAGCAACTCTACCAAGTTTACTAGCACAAATAAGCTTTAACTTCGAATCAGCTTTTCCTCAGTGGTAGCCTAAGAAATGTTAGTCTGACAAGAAATTAGGTGTTACTTAACAAAAACAAAACCCACTGGGTTTAATTTGGCTGATACCTGGTAAACGGCAGATATTCCCTGAGCTTCAAATCTCAAAGAGAGTGAACCTATATGCAGGGTTTTCCAAACAATTTTGGCTGTGGAACGTGGTATTAAAGCTTGGGTAATGCCACCCAAGGCTTTTTCCTACGGACCATTTAGTCTCACCATCTCCATTCTCAGCCACATTAAGGACAGAGCATTCTTCACAGACTTGTCCAGTAAGTTCTAGAGCCCGTACTTTCCACCAGAACTTTCTGCAATGTTGGAAACATTCTAAATCTGTGCTAATAACATGGTAGCCACTAGTCACATACAGGTGGATACTGAGCACTTGAAATAGGGCTAATGTGACTTAACCTGTAACCTTACTTAACTTTGATTAATTTTAATTTAAATCTAAATAGCCACATATGGCTTTGGCTACTATATTAGACATTTCAAGTTCTATTTAAAGTATTTTAAATCTATTTAAACTATTCTAAAGCTTAGCTCCGGTAACAACCCAATCACTATCTAACTGAAAGTCAAAGAAATGAGGAGGTTCCTCAAATGCACCTTAATTTTTTTAGACACATACAGACACAGCGCTTGGCATTGCTGCCTTTGAACGGAGGCCAACATGAAAACTTGCAGAAAAGTTCTCCCTCCTGAAAATCATTTACTTGCTGAGGGCAAGCAGGGCATAATGCCGCTTGCCCTCAGCAAGTAATAAGGATCTCACCAAATATCCAACTGTCACCAAAATGCACGGTCAATCACACAGAACAAGCCAACTGGTCAAACCAGGGCACATGGGACAGGATTATATTCCCTGATGCCTCATTCAGTAGTGTGTGGAAGAAAAAATAACAACACAAACCAGATTTAAGTGAAAGGCTAGCCAACGTGAGTAATCAGAAAATGAGACAAAAATCCATTAAAGTCCCAATCTAGGTATATTAGTCATTTGAGAACATTCCTTAGATATATAGCATTGTGGTAACACATTACCAGCACTGACAAAACAGCCCTGACTGCAGAGCAGATGTGTCCTGTGAAGGCTGCTGGCATTTAAGGAACCAACTCTGAAGATGGTCTTACAGGTGTCACTGCGTACTTATCAGGGGCTCTCTGGTGATTTCAGCCAAGCTCACCTACATCAAACCATGTTATCACAAGCCATTGATTCCTTACAAAGTTAACAAGCAATAAGATGAGTTAACCTGGTGCCATTATGAGGCGAGAACACCGCCACCAGTGCATGTAACCACTGTATTTTGTTCATTTCCTCCCTGAGGCACAATATGAAAGTGACTGATCACATTTTTCAACTTCCATTTTACAATTATTCTACACATGCAAAATGTGGTTCAGAGTAATTCAGTCCCCTCTTAGCCCAGGTACCAACAATACAGCATCTGAGATACACTCCTATTTCATATTGCAGGAGGCGTATGTTTTCCATCAAATCAGAAGGACCAAATCTATGGCATGTGCAAAATAGAAATTGATGCATCAGGGCTATTCTTGCCTTTTGTAATTGGAATTTAAATCAACATGTATTATCACTACCATGTAATTGTGGACTGTTTTCTACTATCTATGTGCAATGTAGAGCACCCAAATACATCTACAGAATTCTAGAAGAAAACGCTATTTGGTTCTACTCATCAGATGGGCTAACAGGGTAACAAAAACCAAGTTTTTAGTTAAAATTAAATTTGCGCCAGAAAGCATTCAATTTGGAATGGTCTCTTGTCCCTAAGAGAAAAATAAAAGACTGAAAAAATTTCACTCTTAATTTCCCTTTTATGCCCTAAAATTTCCAATGACCAGAGAACTATGTCAAATGTGGTCAAAAGAATGGCTTAAATTCTTTACTTCATTTACTAAATCAAAACTTTCACACACAAGGAAAGAAACAGCCAGTTGCTAGTATGCCCAGCCCCCAAAGCCGGGCTCTGCCATGACTTGGCCTCAGCCTGGAGACGAGTCTACAGGGCTCCTCTACCAGCCTCCTAAGCAGTTCTCCTTCCACTTAAGTCACTCAAGAAATGAGAACCAGGGGCTGAGGGGCGAGTACTGGAGGTAAATCCGAACTTACTAGCACCCATAAAGTCTATGGGTCTATAAGACACTGATCCTGAAATCACTGATGGAGAGAGAGTCCATCTACAAGCTACTCGTAAAAACAAAACCAACTTGAGCAAAGCAACCAGGTATTTTGAGAACAGCCAGTCCCCAACTGGACTGAGAAGTCTGTTTTTCTAGATAGTGTTGTGGGTAAAGCACAGACCCCGTCCAAAACCACTGCGTCTCTGGAGGTGAGCTCTACAGGTTGAACACCGTTTGGATCTTCACTTGCAGCCTGGGAAGATTCGGGCGTTGCTAAACTGGAAAATTAATTTTTGGAGCTAGAAGAGAATTACCCTTGGGGCTACCTAATATGTCTCACTGAGATTTTTAGCTAGTTCACAGCCCTGGGTTCAGTTTTAATTTACATTTTTTTTTCCTCTCTAAGAAGGACATTAGAGAGGAAGATAACTAATTCATTCTTCCAAAAGGCAGTGACTGACAAGGGGAGGGAGAGCTGGTTCCAGGTCTTCTCGAAAAGGAAACTCAGAGCTTTGCTGCTCCACTGCACTGGCCCTACTGCCGCCCGGCAGCCGGCAGGGCTATGCGTGCTAAGCTGCACGTGGGTAATCCCAAGTAATCCTCGCGGTGACAGCATGCATCCCATGCTATTATTAACCTCATGTACAGATAAGGAAACTGAGGCTTAGAGAGGCAAACCACTTGCTAAAGGTCACCCAGCTTTACTTGGTTAGAGTAAGCTTTGCAATTTGTTGTAACAGGGAGGCCAGGACTCGACCCAGATCCAACTGTCATCATTCTGGCATCTCCCGTTTATGGACTGCCAACGGGGACTTGATTATTTATAGCTCCTCCCCTGCAAAGGAGACCCGAAGCAGGAGAGGGAAGAACTTCCCACTTACTACACTGAGATCTGCCTTTTAAAGAGGAAATTTGAGGGCAGATTTGAGAACAGACATCAGTCTTACCCATTCCTAAAAGCCAAAAGAAAGTAGGAGGAAAAAAAACGGAAAAAACCTCATAAGCTTTCCTTAAATTCTGGCATTAGGGATCCTATAAAATTTTTAGAATCGTATGTGATACGGACTCACTTTAATGACAAAACTTGGCAATATCTTTTGTCTAATGTCTGGGACTTCGGAAGCAGTTGTATATGACTGCAACAAGCACATCGGTAAAATACATATTGGCCGTAACTCTAAAAAATGTTTTTGTGAAATCTGACAGGAAAATTTTTTTTTCCGTGACTGTTTCCTGAGATACGTCAGCACGTTTCAAGTACTTCTGAACTACACTTACACAACTGATTTAAAAAAAAAAAAAAAAAAAGACCTGCCTTAAAACTTGCGTTACGTGTATTTAATAACTACCACTCAGTATTATAGGTAGTGTTTCTAAATTTTAGAAGAAAGGGTACACTAGTCACAAGCAATATTCAGCAGGTACAATGATGAGCACATGGGGGCTAAATTAAAAGCAGACTTCTCAAAGTATGTGAATTTACCTCTTGTTGCTGTCAAACTCAAAAAAAAAAATCCCTCAGCCACCGTCCTATAGCTTATGTACTAGTCTTCAGGGAATGTTTTTCTTTTTTTCTAAATACAATCACTTAATTTTTAAATAAAACGTTTTAAAATAAAAATCTAATGCCACAGCTGCCGTTTTGGCAGTGGGACTGTCACACAGAGAGCCGGTGTTAAAAGATCAGATTAAGAGCCTTCAGTCCTGGCACCGAGTGACGCTCACAGCCATGCAAGAGTGATTTTCCATGCCTCTGAAGAGACAGGAAATAGAATTCATCTTCCTCTAATAACCTGCCTCCTCCCCTCCCTCCAGATTACGGTCCATCTGGCCTCGGGATAGAAGCGAGGAGTCTGATGCTCGCAGAATGCCCAGAAGATGAAACAAGGTGGGCAATGCTCAGACACAAAACATCAGAGAGGCCTGGGTTAGACAGGAACAAACATGTCTGCGGCCCACACATTGAAAGATAGACAACACACCTTACGGAACTGAAAAAAGAAGAGCCAATTAAGTCCAAAGTAAGCAAAAGAAAAGATATACACAGAATCAGGAGTCAGAAAATTTATGACACAGGTCATTCATTACACACAAATCAAGGACTGCAACCAAGAAATGTCAAAAGTTTCAGGGAAATAAACAGTAAGTGGTGAGATCATGATGCCCTCTTCCCAGCCTAACGCAGAGGAAAGGAGTTGCGAGTATCTCCCCTTGGCTTTCCTCTGAGGGGTCCAACTTCCTTAGCCAATTAATTCCAGTCCAGTCTTGCTCAGCACCACTACCATTATACACTCCCTCCCGGCTGGACCTGCTTGCACAAACAACATAACTCATGTGGAAAAGCAACCTCTCTGTCAATCAGCTCCACTAACACCCCCACAACCTCCTAGCACTTCTGCGTGTAACCCCACAGATCCTGCAAAAATGCCTTGGGAATAAGCTCTTCCACTGATTATATATAGAGGAT
Organism: Crocuta crocuta; assembly: GCF_008692635.1. Classification (NCBI taxonomy): domain Eukaryota; kingdom Metazoa; phylum Chordata; class Mammalia; order Carnivora; family Hyaenidae; genus Crocuta; species Crocuta crocuta. The sequence goes on from NW_027529428.1 coordinate 2,097,899, forward strand.
GTATGCCTGCAAAGGCCTCAAGTCTAATCCTACCTCGGGGGTCGTGCAAACTCTCCCCTCCACCTTGGGATAGAACACCTCAGCATGGTTACGGCTCTGTGGGCTACACATCTTTCCTCTCCTCTACCTCCATGAAGCAGAGCCACCTCAACTAGGAAGAAATACACACTGGTCTGGACTGGGCCAAGCGTGGCTCTGCTTCCTAAAGAAATGCAACAGGCCTCTTAACTCTCCCTCCCACTCCACCCAATCCAGTCACAAAAGCAAACCCTGAGTAGAAATGGGTAAATGGGGATACAGTGGGCCATGGTTTTGTGGTCACAGCTAACGGGGGAGAAAGACAGCTCATCCTTTGTTGTTTGTGGTCCAGAAGAGCATTTGAAATCAGCATGTTAACTCGGGTTCACGGTGTGTGAATATGAGCACCTCCGTGGGATATATATCCGACGAAGGGTACCCACGGTTACCAAGGTCTAACCTAGTTCAAACCAAATAAAAAGTCGCAGAGGAATCCGCGTATCTGATACACGCCCGTGCTCGAATACCCGCTGCACGCTTGCGGTGGGCACATGGACCGCTCTCCTGGAAAGCAATGCCACCACACATCCAGAGAGGCGAAGGCTGGGAGGAGAGTGCTCCTCGCCCGCGGCACAGAGCTCTGCGGTGCAAGTCCACGAGTGAGTTGCTTGCCTTCTGACGGCTCATCTGACCTGAGCAAAGGAAGGATTCAGTAATCCCGAAGTGACAATGATCTCTTTCTAGCACTTTCACCTAAACTCTGTATCTACCAAAAGCAAGCAAGCAAACCAGAGGAGAAGAAGAAAGCCACAAGGAAGCCACCACACATTAGAACTGCACCTTCTTGTTCCAACACGAGTGCGTGTGCAGATAGTGTGCACTTCCACTGGTGGGGAGCAAGAGGAAGTGTGTGAGCTACACAACAGGTCGTGGCCATGCACGAGGTCTGAGATACGCAGAGCACGGAGCCCACCCCACCCCCATGTCTTTTTCCAAGGGCACAGGGTGCTAAGGCTTCATCAGGTAATTCATCAAGTAAGAGGTAACCTTTGTAAAGTAGGCGGCCAAAGGTTACATTAGTTACCGTTTACAATATAAAGCACTTCCTATGGATAGGTCTTCTGCCAGCGCTTAAAGCCCAGTGACAAAAATGTAGGACAAGCCCTTCTGGGTAAGTTTTCAATCAACCCTGTTAGATGCCATTATGAAAACCAGTCACAATTCTAGCAACACTACATCGTCCAATGACAGCAAAACATTTTAACAATTGGATTTTGCTTCACACATTAGAAAATGTTCCATTATATGAACACAATTATATTCCGCTGAATGTTAATAAGGTGTAGACATTGGAATGTGAACACTGTATCTTAGAAATGGGCCATACAAACACCAAGAGACGGACAAGGCCAAAGAGACAGTTCCGCAATCTCTTTTCTGCAAAACCACTAAAATGGCACCTTCTGGCGCAGCGCCTCAAACCAACCGCCTTACCTCTTGGGACAGGAAGGGAATGACTTGTGCACAGATAGCATTCAGCCTCTTGACAATCTCAGCCTGTATAAAAATAAAAATAAAAAATAAAAAGGAAAGGAAAGCAATAAAGAGAACAGTCAGCTGGTTACAAATTCCAGAAATATTAACAGGATGATATTAAAACACACTTTATATTCTGGCTGGCATATTTCCTTAGGAAGAGGAAAACTCTCATCAGCAAGCCCATTAAAAAGAGGCAGTGACAACAGTGCCACATTAATAGCACGATTTATTAACCAGCATTCATCTTAAAAAGTCAACCTTCAAGCACCAGGACAACATAAGAAGGAATTTAATTTTCATGACTGCGAATCAGTCTTCAAAAGCCTTCAACAGGACCCTTGTTCATTCTGATGTATTTTTTTCATAAAACCTGGAGTTTTTAGAGTTTTGATAGTACAGATACATTCTTCCCACCATCCCAATTTCTCTCGATTAGTAACTCACTGGATTCCTACAGCTGGGGTCTTTGCTTTCAAGTCCCCAACCTCCCAAAAGATAGCACCCAACCAACTCAAATAAGTGGATGAATTCAGACACTTAGTTATAAATTGTTGAGAAACAGTGCATTTTCTTCAATCATGAAAATTTCCACATGCGTCCCACCAGGGTTTTCACTGTGCAGAGGTGTAGAACATGGTAAAATTTTCCTCGACTTAGCAGAAAGCAATTTGTATGTATATGAAAACTAACGCTGGGAACGTTATTTATTCCTGTACTACAGATCTGCGAGGTCGCAGCAATATCTGGTAATAGAGTCTATTCTCTAATAATGTTTTCAAGTAATAGAAATTTTCTATCAATAGGATAGTACAGTAAGTTTAAAAGAAAAAAAAAAGACATATCCCCACTAACTTTTCTTTAAAAATCTACCCAGAGCTTCACTGATGTTCATCTTAATTTGTATTATCAGATGGTTGCTTATATACTTCGGTATGGGACACGTAAGCACCGAATTTTTCTATACACATACATACAAAACAGCTTACATTTTAATGATGGGGTGGGGTGAAAGCACAGAAGTGTCGAGAGGAAGAAAATGTAAAGCAATTACTATTCCTGAGACATTCTTAAAATCAAGTCCATCCAGGGTCAGTTTCTCATTTTGTAAGCAGACAAAAATGCTCTTTTTCTTGCAAAGTCATTACCAGAATGACAGCGACACTCTACTTGTGCAATCTAGGTTCCCTTCTTTCATCAGCAAACCTTTTGACTTTGCAGCTATGCAATCTTTTAAATGCCGGCACCTTAAAAACTTTGCCAGCCAAAACACAAATTCACCATGAAGGAAGTTTCAAACCTAAGCTTTCCATCCCAGTCTGCATTCCTAACAGAATGGACAAAACCCCAGCACCAATATGCAGCAGTGAATAAGGACCCAACTGCGCTGACCTGATTTAATTTGCTGCACTGGCCCCATGGAGCATTTAGGGATCCTTTAAGAATGCTTAAACCACCATGAAAAGCTGCATTGGGAATCACCAAACCACTCTCCACCTGGACGGACATACCACAGTGGTTATGGGGTGAAATTCCTGTGTGAGCCAAGAAAATAGAGTAGCATTCACCAGACCGAAAGCACTGCATCTCAAAGGCATTTAGTTGTTAAGCTTTTTGTAGGGAGAGGTGGAGGGGGAGAGAATAAAAGATAATGAGACACTTTGGGGCAGACCAAACTGATGATTCTAATGCTTAGAACCATCTGCCAAGCATATTTTCCTCATTATGTTGTTTACATAAATAAAATAGTCCCTTGCTAGGAAGGTTTAAAAATGTGTGGGCACATAAGAAAACGGAGTTCTTTAGTTTGCCTACATAATCTAGGCAATAAAGACTACTCTAAGGAAACTTACTCATCAGGCAAAATAGAGGCCAAAGGTATTTATTTGGCCTCTTCAATTTTGGACCAGGCTATTTTAAGTCTAAGCATGGNGAGGGGGGGGGGGGGAATCACACTGCATATTCTTAAGACTAAATGTAAAAAAGTTCATTTATTCATGTATATTAACATACAAAACAGAAAAAGGGGAGGATCTTCCAAACTTTTTCTTTATAGGTTTCCTTTTGTTTAAAAGACTTCTTAATTTCTTTAAGTTGTCATGCCAATGGATTTTTCATGGTCTGGCTAATTGGCAGCAGGGGGGGTGGGATGTGTGTGTGATTTCATAAAATTAAGCAGGTCATTCCTCACTTTGAAAGCTGAAGTTGCCTCGGAAACACTGCTGCTTCCATGGTCAACTCATTTTGTCTCTTTTGTCCCACAGGACCCGGCTTTCGGGAGGCATCATTTATTTACAGGCCTTTCCACTGGGCTTCAGTGATCAGCCAATAATGCTGTGGACACACACTTCTAATGGCCTGTGTTTTGAAACTGAGTCTAATCTAATGGCGAGGGGCCCAAACTCCTTTTCCAGCACAGCCATTAAAGGATGTAGGTTATTGCTGTTGTCACCATTGATATTTGTCATTGTAATGTAATTAGGGCCCTAAAATGATGCATTACAGCCCTTGGCACAGCTTCTATTAAAATCTTTTCTTCTGCTCACTGAACTGCGACCTGCTTTCTGATGAATAACAGACAGACAGCTTTAGGGTAAGGAGCAGATTCATCAAAGAAGTATTTTTCAGCTTTGGGGAAAGAGAGAGGGGAAAAAGGCAACCTAGGAGGAAAAGCACTAGGGGAGGAAAAGCCACAATACCCATTTGAATTTCATCTGACCACTTGAAATTCTGATTGCGTCTGATGAATCTTGCTTAGACAATATATCCCCGGTCTTCGAATCACATGGTTAATCAGGGCTCTAATCTGCTATCCATCAGCCTATGCCAGGACTGCAGCTTCCAATCAGATTGATAGGCGATGTGGCTCATGCTTCCCTGAGCAAGTACATTCACAGATCACCCATTTCAACGAGCAAGGCTTCTGAAATACTGCTGTCAGAGCTGCTGGCTGTTCCCGTGGTATTTGGGGCCTTACAGGACGCCGCCAGACTCCTGTCAGTAGATGCCCATGATATTCCAAAATGGCATTAATGGCCCCAGTGAAAGGACAATTGTTTGTGCCAAAACATAACAAAGTAATTTGTTTTCACAGCCATAATTTGCCAAATCCATTAATAATCTTTGATACTTCTATATGTCTTCCTCTAGCCATCAAGATGGTCATTTAAAAGTAAGTTTCACATATAATATTTTCCTTCCCTCAATTCACTACCATTCTATGAACTGCTCCTGTAATTTCCCACCTTTATGCAACCATCCAAAAAAAAAGAACAAATGACCACCCCCCCAACACACATACACACACACCCCCCCCAAACTGGGCAAAATGGTTTAGAAAAGGGCATTCTATGAAAATGCCTTGGCTGTGCACCCAACACTTGGCACATGAATGCTGAAAGTCTAAGCAACTCTAAATAGAAATGGCCAGTGGCCTAGCAGCACTAGTTCATCATGGAACAGAAAAAATACAGGCAAAAAGCTTTCATCCCTTTTTTCTTCACACTCGAACTCAAGAGCTATTGGAAAATGTATTAACTACTACCTTGCAACATGGGAAAGCAACATCAGGCACTGAAAAGAATGCCACATATCAATCACTAGATTAAAAAAGTAACAAATCCTGGAGAACACGGTATCAAATACATATTTTCTTTATCACTTACAACAAATGACATGAGTCATTTAAATAAGACAAAACACTGGTTAAGCCTACCCTTGAATTGAATTACATCCCCTCAAATAGTTGTAATATAATAAAAATCTAATTTTTTATTTAGATTACTTCCGCCTAGATGATTTCCTTAAAAAATTAAACAAATTTTATTTTTATGACATAATTAACTTGAAAGAAAGTATAGATAACTTTATTTTAGTAATCAAAAAGATGTATCAGAAGCAATTATTGGTTTAAAAAAATATTTCTTGGAGTTTTAGTCTCTCACCAAAATAGGAGCCACCTTACTACACAGTACTGTTGAAATAAAAAACCATTTCAGCAGCCAATAAGAAAACAACAACAAAACATGAACAATTACAGTTCCAGAAAAACATTCTTGAAGAATAACATTTCACAATTAATTTGCTTTTTACAGTAGCTTCTTTGCCAAAACCATTTTCAAGAGAGACTATTTTTTTTCAGTTTTTATCACGAACATACATTCACCAATTATATAAAACACTTTTAAAAAGTGATGAAAAAGTTCTTATTGCATCTGAATCCTTTCTGAAGTACAATCTTGCAAGCCTCTCCTTCACCCAGAACCAGATTGTAATTTTTTAATTTTAATCAGAAAATTATCTTCATTTGTTCATTGATCTGTTCCAAATTTTCTGAGAAGTGGCCTAACATCAAGAAGTGATCCAGCTTGCCCCTATATTAAAACATCAGAGGAGTAATCAGAAATTCTTTCAGATCTACTAAAAATCCAGACTAAACATAAGGAAAAATACTCAAGTAGGACTATTTCTCAAAACGGACAACCCAGATTTTATCTTGTCATCAAAATTCAACTTTACAAAAGAAAGAACATATAATGGACAAAACTAATTTTATGTATTAAAAAAAGAAAAGCCAGATTGGAATAAGGCATAGACATTCAGATCAAAGGTACAGTCTGCATTGATGGCAAGCTGGTAAACAAGATACCTCAGTTTTATTTTAGTTCAGGTACTTATCTTGCACAAAATATTTTATATTGCTTAATAGAGCAATAAATGAAGTGATACCATTGTAAGAATCAAGTTAATAGTAAAACATCTATCAGTTTCCATAAAGGACTGATTCAAATTACTAAGACTTTTTTTTTTTTTTTTGGTGCAAGTATTAAGACTTTTAAAAGCGCTCATCATCCCATCATCCCCACTTCCTCTAATAAGAAAGACATACTGTCCAGGAGTACTCAATTAGTCTTTCCTTGAATGATATGAAAGTGCCAATATTCAACTAATTTTTAGCCACCACCCAACCTCCGCCTCCCCCAGGGAGTTGAACTAAAGCAATGATTATACTGACAGGAATACCGCAAAGCGGTGTCGATCTGCTTTGTGTTTCGAACTCATGTTTATGGTAATTTACTGAGCCCTAAAAATGCTATAAAGTACCCAATATGTAGTTCAGTTAATTGCATACAATGAAGTAACTCATTTGTTTGTCCTACCAAGATATACAGGTGCTACCGTTTGTGGCGCTAGTGCAAGAATACTCAGGACGATGCCTTTCCTGAAGAGTATGGAGGGATGCCTACATTTCATGGAAACTGTTCCAATCCGCCCCCCAAAGGTAAGGCTGTGTTTTACTGAAGTGTTTTTGCAATGATTAGAAAAAAGTGCCCTTTCCTCTCATCTCTTGAGCTTTCCAGGTCTTTAAGGGAAATCCCAGATAGTTGCCTATTATCCTTACTCTACCTTCTGGGCTCTCGTTATTGTTTAAATACTGCTCCAAGTGTTGAGAGTGATATATTATCAAGGTTAAGAACAATGATGGTTGTGCCAGACATCCAACTGCTCCTACAAGGTCAAATCATTTCGGTTCTCAAGTCTGAAAAACACTGTGACCAATGTTATCGTGACTATGTTCCATTCCACCAGAGGGAAATGGAGGGGAAAATGGGGAAAAAGATGGGAGGGAAAAGTGGGATGTCAGGAGCAGGGAGAGAAAATGACCTTCTCTGGTGAGTTTAACCTTAGCCTTCACGGAACATGGTGGTGCTGGTCAGAGAACCTGATTACTCTGAATCCTAAGACACTCATGTCAGTGTGTCATTACAAAGACCTGCTTGCTACTTTCTGATTTCTTTTTTCTCTCTTCCTGTTTCTGAATCAATCTCTCACTAACTCTCTTTTCACTTTACTGTTTCCTACTGACATAAATGCACAAATGCCTTTGAAAGCTAATTTACAACTAAGTATTCTCACACTTAGCAATAGTACAAAAAGGGACAAATATTCCTTATGCCCATGGTAGGGGAGTATCATTTACCTTGGTTTTTCCCCATATGATCTATGTGATTAAACTGTATGTAGAAAAGATCTAAAGACACAGGAACTTTGGATACTGGAATAAAACCAGCAAGACAAATAAAAACACTAATGGTTCTTAAACGTTCTCATCAAGGATACTTACCTCCAAGAAAGCAATAAACCGCCTTTCGTACACTGAGAGCCATGCTCTGTTTCTCAGTCTCTCCTCTCACATTAGACTAAAGGTGTTCTTTTCTGTTTTCTTTTTATCTCCATTTTGCATAAAATATTTGTCTATATCCACATTCTTCAGCACTTCTTTTCCTCTCACCCTTTCAATTCTAGCACGGCCTCTACTGGCTTCCCCTCGCGCCTCCCAATCATATAAACTTTCAAGTCTCTGAAGCCATTGCTGTCAAGATACCCTTCCATCCCCTTAGTCTTTCCTTGCCTTGATAAATAGCCAGCTCCTATCAGAACCACGGGTGTGCTCCTCTGCTGTTTGCACTCACACTGATCAGCCAAATACTCCCGCTACAAACTGGGTCTAGGCATAGCAGGCAATGGAGTCTATGTGCCCCTACTTGGCTAGAGCAGAAAAGAACAGAATCTCCAAATGGGGGTAAATAACCCATGCAAGCATGAGGGAGAGTCCCTGTGCCTGATCTTCCCAGGGCTTGCTGCCAACTCACCTTTTCTGTCTCAGCCCAAGGTCACCTCAGACATCTTCACTCCCCATCCTCGGACTCCTTCTCCCAGTCATCCTCTGGCCTATTACAGCCCTTTCTTCACTGCATTTAGAATCATCTGAAACAATCTCATGTGTTCTTGTTTACACGGATGAGAACAGTGCTTCTCAAACTTGAATGTGCAGACCAATAACCCAGAAATCTTGTTAATATCCAGCCTGGAGTGGGGCCTGACGGTCTCTACACTTCTTTTATTGTTTGTTTGTTTGTTTGTTTATTTTTTACAAATAGTTTATTGTCAAGTTGGTTTCCATATAACACCCANCTCTACACTTCTAACAAGCTGCAAAGCAACACAGGCGCTGCAGGTCTGCAGATGGCACCCTGGGTGGCCAGGCTCTCCGGGGTGCAGTCTGCAAATGGGCAGCAGGCTCAGCAAAGGCAGAGATCTCGGTCTATAAGCCCCCGTGTGGGCTAAGCAAAAGGCGCTCACAAGTATCTCCCGGATGGACAGAAGCAACCTCAGTTCAGTCAGGTGGTTGGAAGCTCCTACGATCTTCCACAAGCGCACTCGGGCTGAGAATAGTTAGAGCACTTCAACCAGAAAGGAAGATCCATCCCGGAGGTCCTGCTCATACTCCCATTTGGTTTGTTTACCTTCCTAACACACATCTTTTCTGGCATTTAGGATGCCTGAGGCTCAACGAGTAACAAGTAATCTCGGTGGGTAACAAAAGGAAATGCAAATTCACTCTGGACAATTCCTGACTCATAATTAAATGACTACAACTTCCATTCCAAAACCTTAGCAGGATATGTGTTTTAAAAGGTATTTGGGAAATATGATAAGATGCCACTCCAGCCTCCTGAGATTACTCACACCAGACTGCTGATCCCCTCACCCAGCTGAACTGGTCCATCTGTTAGACAGCATACAGGGGGAGGCCTGCATACGGGCTGAAGACAGATCTCCACAGTGGCATCTTCAGAGTACACCAGTGTGGTAACTCGCAGAGCCCAAGGAAGGACCCGGCCCCGGGCCGGCCACAGCATCCACACTCTCCAAGGAAGTAAAAGAGCAGTTCCTGGTCATCGAGGCTTAGTGGGTCACACGCACCCTCCCACACATGCCGAGCCCACTCAGAATGTGGACCATCAGAGCTGCAGCCCGAGGACTCCTACAGGGAACATACCAATGGGATCCCTTCCAAACAGGGGCCAGAAATCACTGGGATCCATCTGTAGATTCAAATATGCAAACTCCCTCCCCACCTTTCCCTGAAAAGCCTGTTTGAAGACTCTCACTGTAGGGGGAGGTTTTTCCCCTAGAACCTACTAATTCCTGACGGGTTTTGTGTGGTTTTGTCCTTCGTGCAATGTGGACACTGAAGTCCACCACCAGTCAATGACTCCTCACCCAAACTCTCCTAGTGACTCACAGAGGTGTGAACCCCACAGGCTGCGAGAAGCCACTGTGGCAAGCTAGTTAAGAAATTAAAGAAGAAAAAGGAGTCCCAGACCACAGACTGTTGTCTCTCTATAATCAGAAAAATAGCATTATCTCTACAGTCAGGCTCACGCCTACATTTACTTTTTTTTAATGTCTTTTTTTCTGTGTCTCTGAGGGAGACACAGAATCTGAAGCAGGCTCCAGGCTCTGAGCTGTCAGCACAGACCCTCACACAGGGCTCGAACTCACGAACCGTGATTGTGACCTGAGCCAAAGCCGGAAACTCAACCGACTGAGCCACCCAAGCACCCCTCTTTTTTTTTTTTAATACTTCACTAGACAGGTTGAGAAAATTACAAGTATAGGAAACTCCTACTATCCCCTTTTGCTCCTGTATCCCTAGTTACTTTTCAAATGTATTTCAAGCTGCTTTTAATTAAATTGTGCAGGCAGTTTAAACATTTAAATGTATACCTTAGAAAAAGCCAAACCCACAAATGTATGGCTGCCTTTCTGTCCATTCAACAAGTATTTGTTAGGCACCTACTATTTGTCAGGCCTATTTTAGGTGCTGAATGGAGACACGGGGGTGAACAAGACAAGTAGGTTCCTGCTGTCATAGAGTTCCTGCTGCAAGGCTGGGAGACAGAAGCAAACATACAAGTATATGGAGGGGAATTTGAGAAACAAGAAGTGCTGAAGAAGATGAAATGGGGGGTCTTAGAGAGAAGCCTGGGGCGGGACATGGATCTGATTTGGATAAGATGATAAAGAAGGACAAATACAGACCAGACTTAAGAGTGGAGATATGGCTGGAAGCAGCATGGCCCAAAGCAGGTTGCACACCAGGTTTGGCAGATGTTATTAACATGTGCTGTATACATAAAGCACTCCCTGACCAGATCACCACCACCACCACCACCCGGAGCTCAAACAGAGGGAAACAGGTTCCTTTGCTGGTAGACATCTCAGACCTTTTATTTGATAGTGTTCAGTTACAAAACTTTGGAAAGGAGGACAGAAAATGCAGCATTAATCAGACTTGCCTTGCAGAATCCTTTCTTCTCAAAGCTCTTAGAGGGGATCACATTTTGTGGGAAACACTGAGTTGGTCAATGGTTTCCAGGCCTGACTTTACACTAGCATTACAAGTGGATCCTTCACAAACACCAACGCCCAGGCCTCACCCTAGGCCAATCAACTCACGCTCTTGGAGGGGTAGAACCCATTCTTCCGTATATTATTTTAAAGCTCCCCAGATGATTCTAATGTACAGGCAGAATTGAATACCATTAAGCAAGAGCACAGGATGCATGCAATAAAAAACAGAGTGGAAAAAAAGGACAGAAAGGGCTTGTGAGGTCAGACCGTGGAAGGTCTTGAATGCCACGCTAAAGAGCCTTAACTTTATTTGCAAAGCAGCAAGGACCTACCAAGGGCATTTCCTAGGAAAGCTATGATAAATACCAGACAGGAGGTCAAGACACTCCAGTGCATTTCAGCCCTCCACCCCTTTCTTGCTACTGATTATATATAAGTGGCTGTGGAAGGATAGAAGAGATTTATAACCACAAAACATACCGCAAAAGGAAAGATGGAGGATGAAAGATAACTTCAGAATAGGAACAATACGAATTCCCATAGCACCACAAACTGAGGAAACTCAAAAAGACATTTTCAGATACCAGCTCATTCATTCACTCCTACTCTAAGCAGGCAGTTATGGTAGAAACAGCAGAGAATGCCGAATTAATCTGGACTCAAGCGTTTAAAACCCAGTACAGGCAAAGGCCAAATGGAAATAAACACAGTCGCGGACAGCATGCGGCACCTAGGGGTATGGGGAAAAAAAGCCCTGAAATGCAGGGGTGAGGGTGGAAGAAATCCCTTCCGGCTGACGGCTTTGCGGAAAGAGCTACATGTGAGCCATGCTAATTCCACAGCTCTCACTGCTGGTCTACGAGCCTACCAGGCACTGCGTCATATACACAGTCTGAGAAAAACAGGAGCAAAACAAGGCAGGATTTACAGAGCCCATCATCTAGCAAATGAAACAGACAGAAAAAATACAAAATGCAGGGTATTTAAAAATGCTTAACAGAGGACTGTGTTTCCCTGAGTAACTGAGGGTGAAATGAGTCTTAGAAAAGAGAGAGAGGCAGGGAAAAGGGCGAAAGCATTCCAAAAAGGATCAGCCTGCTGCACGGATGTGGGACGTTCATATTCAACAAGCAGGACAAGTGAAAGAAAGGGGGCAGCAGCGGCACAAGACGAGGCTGAAGAAGCAGATCCACAACAGCCCAGTGTACGGAGATTATCTCCACCCAGGTTAGACCATCCTGAAAGTCATATATGGTGGTTAGACATGCCGATCGCGATCATCATCATCATCCTAACATTCACGGAGTTTCCCCTGCAGCAGATATTTCATGTAAGTGCAGAACAATTCTGAGAGAATTACTCTGTCCTCATTTCACAGATAAAGCCAAAGAGCAACTTGGGCAAGTAATTTACCGTGATCCGATAGCTGGAGAGAAATAAACAAATGCAGGAACGAGAGGAGATTCCCAGAAACTGACCGGGTGTGGCTAATGAGCAAGAAGGAAAGGCAGTCATCACCTGCGTCCAGGTTTCTGGCTTGGGAAACTGGGTGAATGGTTCTGGCATTTCCTGAGATAGATAGAGATCACTGGACCACGAGCAGGCTTGTCGGGATGTCATTTGTGGACATGTTGAGTTTAAGTACTTGTGAGACACTGAAGGGAAATGAGGACTTGGTTACATACAACAGTCTCAGAGGAGAGATCCAGGCTGTAGAAAACCTTTGGGATTCGTCTACTGAGCAGAGTGGACAAGGTCACCAAGGTAAAGGGGAAAATTAGCAAAAGAGAGGATACTGCCATGATGGGAATACTGGCTGGATGTCCGGGAGTGGAGAAGGGCCTCTAAAGAATAACCAAGTACAGGGGCACATGTGGGTGGCTCAAGTCGGTTGAGCGTCTGACTCTTGATTTCAGCTCCAGTCATGATCCCAGTGCTGTGGGATCAAGCCTCAAGCTGGGTTCTGCACTGAACATAGAACCTGCTTAAAGATATTCTCTCTCCCCCTCTCTAGCTCACGTGCATGTGCTCTCCAAGAAGGAAGGAAGGAAGGAAGGAAGGAAAGAAAAAAAAGAAAGAAGAAAAAATGATCTAATATGCTCCAGAAAGAAAGACGATCTAATATGAATGGATAGACACGGAAGTACTCCAGAAAGAAAGAAAGAAAAGAAAAGAAAGGAAAGGAAGGAAAGGAAGGAAAGGAAGGAAAGGAAGGAAGGAAGGAAGAAAGAAGAAAGAAGGAAAGAAAGAAAGAAAGGAAGAAAGGAAGAAAGAAGGAAGGAAAGGTCTAATATGAATGGATAGACATGGAAGTGCTCCTGAGTTCCCAGAAGCCCCCATAAGGCTTGGTGACGGAGGAAGTCAGGAAAGGAGACCCACCGCACAGGGATAATCAGCAGCATGCTGTGACTGCCCTAGACCTGGACCATGAGAAGAAGTATGGAATCCGTGACCCCAACAGGTAAAGCCTGGGTATGGCACTACCACTCATTAGGGTAGGAAAGTCACAAGGCTAGTTTCAAGGTTTGTTGTGGGGGACAGTTATGAAAGGCAAGGGGAAAAAGCTTAACTCAAATGACAAAAACATTTTGAAAAGCACACCAGAGACTGTGAATGATATAACTATGGAGTCCCAAATCCCAATATGACTGTATTTACTATCCAGCTGAACCATGACTTTTAAGAAAACCCCTAAGTGATTTGGGATTCCATGTCTACACCCATGAAATGGGAAGAATACTAGCTGCCCGTATCTGGTGGGCAGAAATATTTATGAGGATACACTTATGAATAAATCCCTTAAGGTAAGTAGTTCTGTTCTAAAACAGAACTGAGATTAGATAGTGCTACAAATTGAATAGCTGTATTGTTAGGTATCGATTCAAGCTTAGGCTCTTCCTGTCTCTCAATTAAGAAGCCATCCCTCACTAATTTACACTACACCAGGGAAGGACTTCGGATCTAAAGGGGCAGGGTTGGGGGGCAGACTCAATGGCAGAGTAATAACAGAGAACACTGCCACCCAATTGATCGGGCAGAGGACAGAGGTCACAAGCCCAGCCCCAGAAAATTTGCTGTTTCTCCACTTTCTTGCACTATGACCCAGAAAAGACATTCTCAGTATTTATGTTTCGCTACTGGCAAAGGATCTCTCTTCCTCTTTTCTTGGTAAACAGATACTTGCCCTGGATGCAGTAAATTTTATATATAGTAGTAAAGAGTAAAGAACAGCAGCCTGCGGGGAGAGGAGGGGAGGTAGAGGGGAAGTCAGGCTTAATTTCAAAGCTGCTTGTAATTTAAGACTACAGAAAACAGTTATGTGAGATTTATAGAAATATGTTCTTTCCATTAGGTAGATGATGAAAATGAAAAACAAAAATTCTGTTATTAAATTAAGAATTCAGAAGTACTCTGAAGAATTTAAATGAGTTTTGCATTAACCAAAGCACGAACTGCAGGGACTCTGAACGGCTCTCCACTTGCGAATCTGTGTCAGCTGCCTTGACTTAACTTGTTATTTTTGCATAGGTCCCTAACCAGCTTGAACTTGAGTTTACCTTTAATCTAACTTGCTTTTAAATTTACTTGTTTTTATTTTTCAGGTTACACCTTCCTTCGTTTTATGAACTCCAATTTTCCATTCCTAATAAAACAACCCTGATAAACCTTCTGATTAAGTATTCTAAAGCAGTGCTAATGAAAAGTAGCCAATCCTCAAATTGTTGTCCATCATCAGCAAGAAGACGATGGTCTTGTGTCAGGATTAAATCAACTCAGAGTTGAGCTCAGCTCAACTAGGTGGGGTTTTTTTCTTTGTTCTTTGGTTTTGTTTTGGAACCGTGAAGACATTCCCCATCAGCAGTGCGCTGATTTACAGCCCAGGTAACGAGCTCCGTAGCGTGACCACCTACCTACCGCACACTGTCCGCAGACAACGCGCCAGTCCATAGGCCGCACCGAGTGACCACTGCTCTAAAGCAACACTCTCACATCGCAACTATAATTTCTTACTGCCTGGGACTTTAGAAAAGGTGCTAAGTATACTCCTTCAAGGCAACAAAATTCTCCAACAGAGCCCTGGGAAACAGAGCATTCCTTGATCCCTGCCTGGTTTACTTGGAGAAGCTAAGTGTCCACAGGCACACTTAACTGTTTAAGGGCAGGTGATGGCCTAGAAACCAGTTCTGCAGTTGCCCTAGTCCTCATTGGGGTCTTCCCACTACCTCACGCTGCCTGATGCTAGGCTACAACCAATTGCAAAGGACTACAGTTATAAACAGTACTTTTTTTCTTTCTAGAGGATAGGGTTAAAGAAGGGACCATGGCAAACACTTAAGGATGTTTGTGCTTCTTCAACAACAAAAGACACTTCAAAATCGGGAGTTGTGCTTGGTTTAACTTAAGTTTAATACATTTTACGGGGGTGTCTGGAGGGCTCCGTTGGTTAAGCGTCTGATTTAAGCTCAGGTCATGATCTCCCAGTTTGTGGGTTCGGTCCCCTTGTCGGCCTCTGCGCTGACAGCTCAGAGCCTTGAGTCTATGTCTGCCTCTCTCTCTGTCCCTCCCCTGCTTGCGCTTGGTCTCTCAAAAAATAAACATCAAAAAGTAAATAAATAAGTGTCCTGCACAGAATGTGCTCACATGACAAGTCAAGTTAAAACAAAATGTACTACTTTATGATTTTTTGTGCCCATTTCCCTGAAATACTGCTCAGGAATTAGAGGTCAATATGAGCAGGGCAGCCACTAGAGGATGAGAAGAAAAAAGACAGAATATGAAAGCATAAGTACCTGTCACAGTGGGGTCTCAGCAAGCAGAGGGAGAAATGGAAGTGTCTCCCTTCTCTGTAACAAGGTACCAACCCCACCAGCGACCAGCTGGAGTTCAGTCAGGCCACCTATAGCAAGGTACTATTAAAACTACTTCAGTTTGCTCAACTGTTCGAGAGGCACACGTGCGGAATGTAAGCAATGACAGGTTACGCAGAAACCACACTACCTATGAATCTTGACATCTGAAATTGGGGGTGTCATTCAAGCAGGACATGGACTCCTCCACATACTATATAAACTACATCATGGAAAGAATAATGACGAAACAAAAGAAATTTTAAAAATTCTTTGGTTCCTTGCTACTCAAAACATAGTGGACCAGCGACTTGGGCGGTACCTGGGCACTACAAACGGTGACTATGAGGCACCACTGCAAACCTGCAGAAATAGACTCTGACTGTAACAGGCTCCTTCCTCAGTGACTGGTGCCCACACTGAAGTGTGGGAAGCACCGCAGTGGTTCCCTGGTTCTCAACCCTGCAGCACATCAGAATCACATCAGAATCACCCTGGAGCTTTTAGAAAAATGCCGATGCCTGGGTCCCAGCCTTTTATAAAGCATAGCGATCCAGTCCTATCCCCTCATTTTATAGATATGGACGAGAACTGAGACTCAGAAAAGTTAGGTAATTTACCAAGATCACAGGAAGTTACCAGTTGAATTAAGAGGAGAACCTAAAAAAATACTTAGGATCGTGCTGCCAACAAAAAAGATGAAGACACCATTAAGCCAGCAATAAATCAAAACTAATTTTAAAGAACTAAGGTTTTACTTTACTACACATATACTTTCTTATACTTTTATTCTTTAATTTTTTTAATGTTTATTTTTGAGAGACAGAGAGAGAGAAAGAGAGAGAGGGAGAGAGAGGGCACAAATGGGGGAGGTGTAGAGAGAGAGGTGGACAAAGAATCTGAAATGGGCTCTGTGTTGACAGCAGCGAGCCTGATGTGGGCCTTGAACTCATGAACCACAAGATCATGACGTATGCCGAAGTTGGGACACTCAACTGACTGAGCCACCCAGGCACCCCAACTTTTTTGTACTTTTAAAAGAAACAGAACATACACCTGTCTGTTTTATGTACCACCCTTTGAACACTGCTCCGTATTTTTCGATGGGGGGTAGGCAGATGTAACTTTCCATCAGCCACAGCATAACCGGTACTAGGTCAGTGGTTAGCTTCAGAGTGGAAGGATCATGGGTGATCCTTTCTCTTTCTAAAATTTCTTTAATATGAATATACTACTTTTTTAGCAAAAAAAAAAAAAAAGCACTTCAAAACTGCCTTTTCAAGGCCTTAATTTTACTTACATTGAAAAGTCCTTGAGAAACAAGGACAATCACTGTGTGCTGGGTTTAAAAGTTTCCAAAAGCACAGCATTGGCTCTGGGCACATTGGAGACAAGACACTCTTGCCACAACTGCTGACCCTTCTGGTGGCTGATGATTATGGCATTACATTTCAATCACCTATAAATTAGCACCAGATATGTAGAGGTGTGGTGGGAGGTGTGGGTGGAGCAAAGGAAATTAAAAGCTGTGGTCAGACTTGAAAAAAAATTACCCCAGAAAAGCAACGTATGTTTCTGACAGTTGAAAACAGACTGCATGACAGACAGCAAAACCACATTTCCGCATGTTTTGTTTTGTTTTTTTTTTTTTGGAATGGATCTGTGGTTTTATGCCACCAAGCAATATTTTGGTTTACCAAAATGTACACTATGGCCTTTTTAATTTCATGTTTACTTAACTTTCCTTACTATCATTGCTGTTCTCACTCAACTACAGCAGTTTAAGACAAGTGTCTGCAGGGGGGAGGGGGGTTTACTACAGAATATGCCACATTAGGAAAAAAAGAAGAAAATTAACCACGCACATTAACTTGCACTGACTAAAAGCATCCATTGTAATTTCAGTATTTAGCTCATACATAATAAACAATGGGGATAATTACTTGTTTTGAAATACAGGAGTTTCTCAAGACAATTACAGACTCAGCCTCATTTACACGAAATTTCTCAAGACAAAAAGGATATGGAATCACTGACCTATCCAGTTGTTGGCCAACTGATATAAAAATTGAAAGGAAACAGAATTAAAAAAAAAAAAAAGAATGACTGGAGCAAAGTTTCCATAGCTGATGCATAATTTAAAAGACTCTGTGCCTATTTTTAATGTTAAAAAAAACACTTTAAAAAAAGTCAAAAATCAGATAATTTGCAAACTCCCACTGTTACGTCTATATAAAGGTAATGCCAGTAATCGAGCAAAATGACGAGGAGCAACTCTCGCTCTTGTACACTGACACAAAGGGTCAAACGCGTTCCTTAGAATGGCGAGTTCCTAAACCCACTGTCCACACAGAGCTGCCTGGCAAAGCCCATCGTGGCCTGGGTATAGAATAATAAGGCACAAATACAAGTCTTATGAAAAAGAATCCTTGAGGTTCTTGGCAGGAATATAGATTTGGCAGGAGATGAAGGGAAGACGCCGCTGTGAAGACATGGAAGGCCAGAGAAGCAACAAACTCGCTTTTCTTTCCTCCTCTTCCTTCTAGCGCTCCCTCCTCCCTAGGTACCAGACGCCCGGAACAATCAAGAGCAATTCCCCTTCTCCTCCCCCTCCCCCTCCCCAGGCTTCCTTTTCTATCAGTGGTACCATGATTCTGCCAGGCTGCAGTGATCATTGTTTCAGAACTCTCTGGAATGCATTTACACACCCTTCATCCAATGAATTGCTGGGTCACTTGGGTTCCTCCCTGCCAGTCCCACAGCCCTCCTCAACCCTGTCCCTCTCCACACAAATCATTTCAGCAAACATTCACTGAACATCTGGCATCAGGGCCCATGCTAGCTGCTAAGGCCTTGCTCTCCTGTCTGATTAAAAACTGCTTTTTGCCTTCAATAGCCCACATACTATACTACCATTCAAGGCCTTCTACAGATGAATCCCAAGACTGCCTTCTCAACCATTCTCTCCCCTATCCAACCAAGCTAGAAATGCTAACCAGAACCTGAATACACACACAGCCCTTTCCCATCTATGTATATGGCTTCCACTTGGAAACATCCCCCTTCCCTTTCTTCCTAAGTGCTCCCCTCGCTGCCCTGAGGTCCCACAAAATGTCCCTGACTCTATCTCAGAAACAGCATCCTTAATCACTCCTGACTTCCCCTCTTCCATCTCTGTCAGGGGGCTAGCCATACACCATGCCTCGTCCTGTTCACATGGTCCAAACGCCATAAAAAGATTACAATGCCCACAGAGGCAAGCCTATCTCTTCTAACTCGTCAGGCCTCAAAGTCTGCCCCGCAGGCACGCACGCAGGCACACACGCAGTGTGAGGTCAATTAGCATTTGCTCAAATAACAATTAAAAGCATCAGGACTTTTGTCTTACTTCTCAGGTCTCTTGACCAAGTAGCTCTTCTCAAAGGAAGAGGAATAAAACAACCTCAAGAGGGCTAAGTTCTTGCTCAGGTTTAAGTCTTTAGATCATCATCTTCTTAACCTCTGTAGGTCCAGTTCTAGATATTTCAATTTGAAAAGCTACATATTTCCATTTTAGAGAACTAAAGCTTGGGGTGAGCCTCAAACAAACAAATGTGGCAAAAGCATACCTCCAAACTGGAAAATCAAATACAGGCATACCTCATTTTACCATTTTACTGTGCTTCGGTTTCCTGAGCTTCGCAGATACTGTATTTTTTTACGAATTGAACGTTTGCACCAACCCATCAGCAAAGTCTATCAGCGCCATTTTCCCAACACCAGTGGCTTGTTTTATGCCTCTGCGTCACATTTTGTTACTTCTCCCAATATTTCAAACTTTTTCATTATTATTCTATTTCTTATGGTGATCTGCAATCAGTGATTACAACTCACTGAAAGCACAGATGATGGCTAGCATTTTTCAGCAAAGGTGTTTTTCAACTAAGTATGTGCATGGTTTTTTACACATAATGCTACTACACACTTAATAGACTACAGTATAGTAGAAGCATAATTTTTATATGCACTGGGAAACCAAAAAACTCATCTGACTTGTTTTTATTTCAGTATTTGCTTTCTTGTAATGGTCTGGAACTGAACCTGCCAATACCTCCAAGAAGCGCCTGAATCAAAGAAAAAAGTGGGATGCATACCTCTAGGCTGGGAAGCTGGCACGAATCCTGTCTAACAACCCAAATGCAACAAAGATCTTACCAGAATTTTTTCTATATGCATCCAAAATTGATGCAAAACATCCTGAATCCTTGCTTCAATTATAAGAAAATCCTATCAGTTCTGCTAAATCTGGTTAAAATAGGCCCAAACTATGAGCCATCTATGAGCATTTGGAAATAAGCAGCCATACTAAAAAGCCAGGTATCTGTACATCAATGTATTATGCCTGACCCAGCCTCTACTCAATCTGCCACTTTGTAAATGGAAGGCTCACGAGGACATAGAGCTGCCAAGCTGTCACCTCCACATTCCTGGAAACTACATAAAGGTGAAAGCTTCAGAAGGACATTATGGAATTTTTCAGGACACAATTTCTCCATGAAGAAGCCCAAACAAGCATTCTGTGTTCTCTAAGTGCACCAAAAAATACTCAAGCAAGTAACTGTGGAATTGCCACCATGTTTCTTATTGGCCACTTTAGGTTAACTGTAATATTTTTTGAGGTTAACCAACGTAGATGTACTTAGCGGTAAGAAGCCACACTCCAAAACAATTCTACGTCCCAAAAACATCAAAAGCCTTTAAAATAGTTACCCACATTCACAGCACAGCTCAACAGAATGTGGACATAAAACAGAATGTGGAAAGTAAAACAGGCTCACTGACCAGTGCTGATGCATTGAAAAATAAATCCAGTTCTGGACTCACAGGATACTGAGAAAACTCTGGGTTCCATTTTGTTTATTACAATGTGAACAGGACTAGACAAAGACAAGACAATGCCCTTTGACCTTGACAAGAGACAAAGTCAAAGTGCAAAAGGACTATTTTATAGCAAGAGACCCTGCTGTGCCGGATCCCTGCCCTGGCACACATGAAGCCAAGGGATCACGCTCCGTTCCCACGTGGTCCAGTCCACCATGTATATCTGGGCACCAACCAGACGGGCGTCCAAGAGAATGGCTGAGATGAACGACAACGCTCAGCGTGAACAAATGAAGGCTCACAAAGGACAAAACTGTTAGTGAAAAGGACTAACACTACTTCTGGGGCCCTCAATAGGTAGTCAGGACACATGGGCCTCACCCAAAGCCAATAAACTTCTACTAGTCCAATAGTTCCAGTGAAAAAGCCTCCCTTCTAAGAAAAAAAAAAAGCTAAGAGAAAGATTTACAGAAGACCATGTAATATCTTCTCCCACAGAAAAAGGCACACGATTCTGCAAAGAAATTCAAGGACCATGTGGATCCTTTCAAATCCAGCCAAAGACTCTCCATCCCATTTTCACTCCAAACTGGCTCTCAGTGTTTTAGTTCTCTGGACACTCCCATGTGGTTGTAAAAGGTACTATGCCTGTTCTAGACTTCATAGTTAGAAGTACAAAAATATCCATAGGCCTATGGTCATCAGTCCATGAGCCAGCAATGAAAATCTGCAATAAGAATGAACCACTTGGTTTGCTAGCCCAGTGCATGTGTTCATAAACAGAAAAAAAAAAAAAAAAGAATTGTAGGAGCGCCTCGGTGGCTCAGTCAGTTAAGCGTCTGACTCTTGATTTTGGCTAAGGTCACGATCATACGGTTCATGAGATCTAGCCAAGTGCCGGGCTCTGTGCTGCCAACATGGAGTCTACTTGGGATTCTCTCTCTCTGCCCCTCCCCTGCTCATACTCTCTCTCTCTCAAAATAAATAAACTCAAAAAAAAAAAAAACCAACAAAAAAACCCCCAAAAAACCAATCACTGGTGTTGTGTAGTTTTATATTACGTGTAATAGTAATATTACATGAATCAGTGAATTCTGAACCATCCACTAATTAACTGTGGGACTTAATTATTTAACATCTGCATCTCATTTTATTCATCCACAGGATAGGGAAAATGCTTTAGCAAACATGACTGACCTAAATAAAGGAGAAAGCATCCATAAAATATTATATGAATTTAAATATCCATTTCTACTCCTAGTCTCATAAGGTTAATTTTGGGCTTAAAAAAAAAAAAAAAAAAAAAACCCTCAGAGAATAGTTGTTTAAAGAGACTTGCTAAAACTAAAAAGAAGTGATAGTAAATCTCAATTTCCAGCCTTTGGTGACAGAAAATAACAAACCAAAATCAAAGGGTCATTTTAGACCAAAGGAGCTAAAAGGGATCTCAATGTTCTTTTATACTAATTGAAACTGAGAAAAGTGTAGTTCTGACAAGTTAAGGTACTCAGCAATATCACACAGCTGGTCACTGGTAAGGCAAGCACAAGAACCTGAAGCCCCTGAGTCAGTCAAGTATTTGGGGGGGCGGGGGAGATGGGAGAGAATGCTGGTAATAGAGTATTCCAAACCCAGCGTTTGGAATATGGCAGAAATATCTGTTACACCAATGATCTGAAAACTGAGTCAAACCAAGGACCTATTTCACTAGCTGGCTGATCTTAAGTCATTTAACTTCTGTATCTCAGCCTCTTCATATATAAAATGGAAATAATAATATCCTATAATCTCATAAGATTATTGTGAGATTAATGAAATGGTACTCACACAATAATAAGCTCTCTAAAATCACTTACTGTTACGATCATTACTCTTTCTGTAACACTATACCATCTCTGCTAACAAAAAACGAAGATATCGTTAAAGTTCCTTGTCCCTTGGAAAGAACTGGACACTGGTATTTTTACTGACTTGGAGGATAGTTATAGTTATAGCACCACAGTTATAGTTCAGATCAGTATCTCCCCACACTCATTCAAACCACATGTGCACAGACTTATTAATAGTAAAAGAATTCTTCAGATTAACACTGACTAGTGATACAGTGATGTTCAAACTGAATTTTAAATTCAGTGAGGATGCGTGCATGTTTTCATCTTTAAAAAGCAGATTCCACATGCTGAAATACATATATTCTACTTTATCCTAACTCACTCCCGAAAGGCACACTGAGCTAGGCCACTTTTACTTTCGTTTCCATCTGTCATTTTTTCCACAAACTTAACAAGTAGGTACCACAGGCCTAACTAGGCTTGGAAACTCCTGTTTTTGTTATCCTGCAATCTATTAGGCCTTAAACATAGGAGATCACACATATTCTCGGCCAGCTCAGTCTGAATGTGAGCAATTCCCTCATCACCAGATTATTTCTTGAGCACCTTCTGTGTGACAGGCACAGTTCTCAGTATGAGGGGCACCTCAGAGAATAAACACACTGTTCCCATGAAGCTTACATGCCAGTGGGACAGGGGACACGGGCGAGAAACAAGGTTGTATCTAGTATAGCATGTGTGCCTAGGAATGCAGGAAAAGCCAGTTTTATTAAGCACTTTGCTACAAGTGGATCTAGGCTTCATACTTTAATTTGTGGATCGTAAGCCTCCCTTTGGGCAGGGCCCAAGCACTGGAAGGGTAGAAAAGAAAAGAGGAAGGCTCTGTACGGACATACACAAACGCCCTGATCAGATCTCTAGGTCAAGAGGACCCCCTACCACCCCCTGGCGCCAACAGCACCCTTCCCGCTGCGTGCCGCCAAGAACATCACAGGAGCAGCACCCCGTCTGCTGTCTGGAAACAGCACGGTCAGTGAAGGAAGCCCTGGAAGGGAAGTCAAGAAACCGACTTCCTTTTCTGCCAGTTACTCTCGCTATGCAACCTCGGGCATGTTCATGTTCACCGACCTCCGTGACCCCTAGGCTCCCCGCCCACATGCTGATCCTCCTGTACTGTGACACTGGGCTAGTCTCTTAAGCCCTTAAGCCTCAGTGTCATCTGTTCAAGGAGGCCAGCAGAATGACACCGCTTGGCAAACTGTCGAGTACTCCACTGACAGAAGCTATTTAAATAAATACATGGATCCAAAGCTTGCTACTTGCTTTACAGGAACATCAGGAAGATTAAGGAGAATGTATAAAATGCCTTAAGCTCTCTGTAAAGAGAGGGTGTTACGGGGTACTAGTGCTCGTAATTTCTACAATTACTCTTCTTTCCAGTTATATTTCCTTGCATTTTCAAATTCCTTAACCGAAATCATCCACAATCCCAGAAACGCAGAATACACGATGAGAAAATAAGAGCAGTATCCTGATTAGAATACCACTAAATGGAGTAAGCTTGCTATGAAATCAGGAAGCAGATATCCATCTTCGTCTCCTCGGCCTCTCCGTGCCAGAGCCGCTGCACAGGCCACGTCCCCACAGGGACCCGAGGCGTACCAGGCCACAGACAGAGCCGGCGTCCTGGGCCGCGACAGCAGCCACGCTCTCTTTCCCTGAAATGGAGACGCTCCCTCCACAACACAAATCCTGAAGTACCTGGGAGCAAAATCCTCAAAACTAATGGCGAAGGGACCCAACTCACCAGAAGAACAGGTAAAAGGGGCGTTTGGGAGCATGTGTCTTCTGTTTCTCTGACAGTCCAGTTAAGAAACCCCGCACCGTGCCCTTCACCCACCAGCTGGACGGAGCACAGGTTACACAATGGAGCTCTCTGAACAAAGTTTTGGCCCAGGGGGAGCGAACTCGCAAGAGCCTGGCACAAACACTGGGTCAATTCCAATGAAAATAGCATATATAGATTTGGGTTGACGAACGCTGGCTAAATCCCTCTTTACAGTCAGAAAGCAACTACCACTGACAGCTGCCACTGAGGCAAAGTCAGAACAGCTCTGACTTTTGCTTTTGAGTGAAACTTGCGAAGCCCTTCTAGCTTAAAAGGAGAGCAACGTTAATTTCATGAATCCCATCTGCAGTGCACTGAGGGCGGAAAGAGCCAAGTCCTAAGCCTCACAAACTGTCCTTATCAGTATAAACACTTTGATTTATAGAGTCGCCCCCCCAACCCCAATATGCTGTCTCCTGCTCTTGACCAGTGGCCCAGCTCACCAAAGTGATAACCCAGCCCCAAGACTACTGGATGTGCCACCCCTGCTGCAGCGCTGGGGCTTTTTAAGTGGAGGTGTGAAAGGAGATCAAGGGAAAGAACCTTCTAAAAATCACTCGCTCCACCACCATTGAATACATGAGCGCTGTCCTGACATTAATAACCAGACTATCCAGTCACATCAAAGGTAGTGAAAATGTCCTCGTTAAAAAACAAACCAAAAAAAACCCCACAAATAACTTCTAAGTCCACGTTTTAAACACTTAATTCTCAACTTACTTTACCTACTTTGTAACACAAAAAGAAAAAAAAAGGAAAAATTCTAGGAGAGAAAAAGTGAGACAGGTGTGAACACCATGGCTGTCGCCAGCACGCTCTGACTTCACTACGGCTGCTACAGCACCTAAACACATGAGATAGTTCAACCCAGCTCAGAGGTATTACTACTTAGGTTACAAAGAACTTCGCCCAGATAAAAACATAAAATCAATATCCAAGAGGGATTAAGGGGCAGTGAGAAGGAAATATCCTTATGTTTGAATGCTCTAAAGAAAATCTCTTACCAGTAAAAGCAAAATATTTACTTTCATTTAAAAGTTTGAGTTGTATGTGATTTCCTGCATCTAAGAACCTCTTTCTGAACTACAAAGAGGCCACAAAACATCACATTTTCCCCTCCCCGTTTTCCCCTTCAGAAACCCACAAGATGGTGATTAACAAACAGCCCCTTGTCTTCAGGCATAGTTTTAGAAGCCACAAGGAAAAGATAAAAGTCAAATGGAAGAGCAAGTCTGTAAACAAATGAGAAATAGGTTGCCCACGGAGGAAGCAAACTCAGTCTCGATAAGCTGGCAGCTCTCTTCACTCCATCTGTGGGAGAGATTCAGAGGGAACGCTACTCTCACCCCTTCACCGAGACTGAAGGACACTCCAGGGACCCTGGGCACGAGCCTGGAAGTTCAGTGATTTAAGGACAAACCCCAGGACTATGCCAACCTCCCAGGGGCTCTCCATTCCCAGAAGAAACTGAGACCTGAATCTCCAACCCAGAGCAGACCTATCTCCAGGTAAACTCATGTGAAGTCCTGAATCCACTACCAAATAACTGTATCACCTTGTGCGGATGTGATCCTGTTTAATCACCCTTTGATTGGACATAATCCCTTTCTTAGGATCACTCTGAGCATTAAAGAATTCTGGCAGTGTGCCCAGAGAAGTGCACACGACGGACATATAATAAACATTCACTTCCACTGAGAGGAAATTCCAGTTCCACTCAACACTCACTGTTTTAGGTGAATAACCTTCAGATATTCTAGAAGAGCCTCAAAAAAGAGAAAAGTCATACTTCAACATGTGAGGAGAGAAGAAGGGGACATCCACGCCATCCAGAAAACACCCTTCATTACACACCTATCCTGACAGTTAAATTTCCTTCTCACACATTTGCTTCTCTTCCAAGTCCTGTGAGAAGTAAAATGACAGCTCATGGGGTCCTGCCCCAAGGTACTGCCACTTGGTATCAACTATCCTAATGTTAGACCCTCTATGAGTTTTGGAAAAAAACAGATAACTTAAAACCTACAGATATATAGATTTACTAAATAGGACTGACGTTGGGTCCCTATCCCAAAATGTCCAGATCAGAAAGCCAAGGGGTACGAAAACACCACTATCTGGTTAATATTAATTGTGAAGTATTACTGAAGTATTACTGAAGGCTCAGTAATCCTAAATTAGAAGAGGTGGCTTTAGGGGAGCCTGGGTGGCTCAGTCGGTTAAGCATCCAACTTCAGCTCAGGTCATGATCTCACAGTTCCAGGAGGGTTTGAGCTCCGTGTCGGCCTCTGTGCTGACAGGTAGCTCAGAGCCTGCTTCGGATTTTGGATCTCCCTCTCTCTCTCACCTTCTTCTGCTCATGCTGTCTCTATGTCTCTCTCAAAAATTAAAACATTAAAAAAAAAAAGAACAGGTGGCTTTAAACCTCAATGAAAAAACACAAAAGCACAAGAAGCCCCTCCCCCACCTAAGCGTGCACATGCCCTTCTAATTGTTATCTGGAGGTTTTCTGCACTGTCATCAAATTTCACTTGTAATCTCTTTGAGATTTTCCAGCACCACAGCATCCATCCACTGTTCACCAACCTCTCGACTATTCCCTAATGTTGACACAGCAAAAGAAAGTTCTGTCAGCAAAAATTTCATCAGTTTACTCCTTCTGGCTAGAATATCCCACCTTCAGTAGTTCGATCATCCATTTCTGAAAAAAATGGTCACTGTGTGGGAACGCAAGACACATTTTTGCCTACACTCTCAAACACCTACTCCCGCCCCTAATCCAAGTGCTTAGTGTCCAAGACAGGAGGTGTGGAAGAAGCTAGTAATATTTTTTAAAAATAGTAAGTGTTCTTATGGGAAATCTGGTCGAAGCGGAACTTTAAACAAATGGACTTCCATCACAAGCACTGTTCCCCAAGAAATTTACTGCACCCTCGAATCGAGTCCACTCAAGCCTGGAATGTCATGCCAGTCATATATTGCTTCAACCTCAATAAATCTCTTTTTACTCTTCAAATCCTGGGCTACTTTTCTCAAATAGTTCGCGGAAAAGCACCAACCTAATTAACAACAGCTTCCTCTGCAACAGTGGCCTTCATTTCACTTATTTACACATTAACTGCAGCCTCCTTTTGGCCAATCCAGTCTATTCTCTGTACCATGCCGAGCCTTTTATCTGCCCTGGACAGCATTTTCTCCAGCAGATGAAGTAGATGCCGATTGATTTGCTGTCGAGCATGGTAAATTAATAGCAACAAATTGCTGAGGGCCCGTCTCGCAGCTCCACCATGCTTCGGCAGTTTTGCTTTATTTGCTCCATGATGGGCAGCAGTCGGCCTCTTCAAGTCAATTTCTTCTTAACAACCTGCAATACTTTTCAATGGTGAAAATAGAGCTGTTCCTTGTAAGTCAGAAATCAATATCCTATTGCCCTTAGAAAATGCTAAACAAGCAGTATTGGCAATCCACTTGGTACTAGAGGGTATCAGATATAATGCAAATCCATACTGCTTCCCTCCTTGTAGTTATTACAGTTTGCTAAAAGGTTCCTAATGTCATTTATCATCATTTACCATCGACCAGAGAGGCTATGATTATGATATCCTATCAGTTGGCAAGGCCCTTTCATTTCTATTCAATTAATATTTTAGCAGCACTCAAATGGTTGTGGCCCAAGTCTCGTAATAAAATTTACATGGCTTGGAGTGAAACAGAAATTCTCCTGCTCTGATTAAAAATAATTATAGCTACATAGAAAAATATATACATACACACATATACATACTTGCTCACATAAACATACAAACGTGTATATAAGAGTGCGGTATTTACTTTTTTAGGTTCCAAGTGTTGCAGATTTCCAAACTTTTCTAATTCTAAAATTCAAATACTAACCTAAACTTTTTTTAGAAGCAAAAAGACGTCCAGAGTTCCGAAGACAGACTATGAGAAAGTCACAAGATGTCCTCAAAATGTGGTATATCCACCTCCACTCGCAGCTCCTATCGGTGGAATTCGCATACCTACTGTTCCTGATCAACATCCAATATTCACTCTTGAAAGAGGTAACTGCTGCTGTCAGATTACATCAGGGAGGTCTTCTTTAATTACAGCAGTACCAGTGAAGGATGGAAACCAGCAGCATTTAGCAACGTTATCAACTGCATGCATCACCCCTGCTATGCCCACGGGTCACTGACCCATTTAGAATCCACACTGTATTTATAAAGAGTAACAATCGGCGGGCCGCCTGGGTGGTTCAGTCGTTAACCATCCGACTCTAGGTTTCAGCTCAGGTCATGATCCCACGGCTTCGTGGCTTAGCACCACATCGGGCTCCGTGCTGGTAGCTCAGAGCCTGCTTGGGATTCTTTCTCTCCCTCTCTCTCTGTCACACCCCCCCCCCCCCATCCCCNTGCTGTCTCTCTCACAAAATAAATAAAACTTAAAAAAAAAAATCATCAGAAATAGTAGCAACTAAACCGTGGGCCAACTGTCCCATTCCCCCCCCAAAACCAAACAAACAAAAAACCAAAAACCCCACTTAGGGAAATCATTAGGGAACAAAGGTAATGTTCTTTCATTTTAAAAAATTCCATTATGCACACATCACAGTAAAACGTGTGCCATTTCTATGTCCCATTTGTCTTCGTATTCATGCTGGAACCTGAGACAGTGGTGAAGCATTAATTCACATTACGGCCTAGAATGCTCCATTCTAACTTTTCTGGGGTTTTTTTTTTCCAGCTTCCTTGGCTCAGCTCTATCGATCCTACTAAAGAGTACCAGAAATTAGATTCATATTTTATGCTCTAATTCCATGTCATGTCACCCAGTTCTCCTTTAAAAAAAAAAAAAAATCAACTAATTCTACCAGACTAATGCTATTTACTCAGTTACCAAAATTTAAATTAATTATGTTCTCAAACATAATTGTTAAAAATTGGCAACATTATGCAGGCTTAATTAAGATTAAATCCAATTTACTAAATGTACTTTAATTGGTACTAATTACATTAGCTTTCATTTCAGAATGACAAATTCCCTGTAGATTTCACTCTATAGTCTTCTGTCAGAATCAACACAGGGTGACTGGCGATGAACATCATACAGAAAGGGGAGGGGCAATAATACCAGACACCACCCTGTGTGGGCCCCCCCGCCCCCCGCTCTGCGCTTTTATCCTTTTATCAATTTGCTAAGTCACAGAGTCATGACTCCATCACAGCCATCATTTTCTGTTCCAATGAAAAATTTCTCTAAAAATAAATACTCTGTGGCTGGCAGCAGCCAAGAAGAACAAGAGCGTTAACCAAAAAATACACAAAGGTTTCAAATATCAGGGCCACCAATTACCAGGGTACTTCCAAGGACTCCGGGGACTCCTACTCTTGAACCCTTCAGAGACACAAATCTAATAAGTGAATAAGCCTAACCCGATCTTGAGAACTAGGCCCAATTATGCCGCAGGGCAACTTCCCTGCATTATTGCTGCTTTCCATTACGAGGGTATCCAGCGAGTGCATCTGGAAGAGAGGCCAAGAGGAACCAAGGCTGTCTGCCTAGGAAAACAAATAAAGACAGATATGCCTCTGTGCTTAAGGGGGAAAAGAAAGAAAATATAATAAGTAGGTGGTTTGCAGGGCTGTCTGTATTTCATAATGTGATAAACTGCCCTCAGGATTCTTGGTATGATTGAATTTAAAAGCAAGGTGGAAAAAAAAGGGAAAATGTACTCCATTCTCAATTTGAAATGGACGGCACGTGAGGCCACCTGGACGAGACGATGACAGAATTACAGAGGTACAAAATGTGTAAAATTAAGGGATCTCACACACTATCCCCCCCCCCAAAGAAATGCATACAATCAAACACAAGCTCTGTCTGTGCCTCTCAGAACTATAAATGTTGGGTATAAAGAGATCTACAAACTAAGTGTTACGGTAAATAAGACACAGGAGGAGAAATAAAGGAGCATTAATCATCTGGTTCAATCTTTAAAAAGACACTAATCCTGGAATGGTGGGGTGAGGACAAAAAAAATAAGATGTACAAGATCCAGACCTAAAATGACATGTAATGAGCATAATTAAGAAACAGTATCTCTCACATAATTTACTCCTATAAGGTAAAGTCCATCCATAAGCTTGACGGGTTTTTTTGAGGACATATTCGAATATGCAGCAAGCTACACTTTGTTAATGTTGACACTTAAACAGCATATGAAAAAAAAGTATCTGAAATCAAAAGTCCTCAGCCTAATGAATCCCCTTTTCCAACTTTCTGTTTTCAAATACTATTTATCCGATGGCTTTTTTAAAACAGGCATCTTTTAAAAATCCACTATCTGTAAGCATGTGGTAATTATAACCAGAAAGGAACCCATAAGTACTAAAAGCCTAATAATATGTGACCATTTTCTATGTCATAAACTTAGAAAATCAGGATATCTACTGTGAGCACAAATAAGAAATGAAAAGCATTAAGTTTTCCCTCATCTCTTCCCAGCAGGTAAACACATACACACCTACTCTAAAGTAGCTGATGAAACAGACCTGAAGCACTTTTACCAGGA
The DNA here is from genome assembly GCF_008692635.1 of Crocuta crocuta. NCBI lineage: Eukaryota > Metazoa > Chordata > Mammalia > Carnivora > Hyaenidae > Crocuta > Crocuta crocuta. Next base: position 2,128,655 of record NW_027529428.1, read on the forward strand.
GATCACTAAAAATAAATGATTACTACCAGACAATATTTTTCACACATATGCTATTTTTCTACCTAGAAAATTTAAACCAAACCATTTAATTCAGTTTCCTGGATTTAATTTAAAAAAAAAAAAAAAGGCCCTTTGAGTCATACCTCTCAACACTTTCTGACTAATCCTTACGGTTTTTGTTTTGTTTTCTTTTCTTTTTCGGCTGAACTAATTACTTGATTTGAAGACTCAGTGTTGAACCTTACCGCAATCTCCTATCCTATCCGGCTCAATTTACTCTGCACAAATTTTGGAAGTACAGTTACAATTCCTGGTAAGACCCAACTAAATAGCCTCGAGGGACTGGTACACGGATTTTATTTTACATCAATTTCTTTTGTAGCTCCAGATTTCATTTTGATCTTCCCAGCTCACCCTCTCTTCCATTCTTGCACACCAAGCCAAGGAAGGTTCCACACCATTTACAGTTTTCTTTTTAATATTCTCTAAGAAAAGCCCTCTCCTAGGACAAGTTTGCAATGCCTGAAATACATAAACTCTTTCAAAAGGAAAACAAGACCTCTTTTAAAATTTAGCACCCTGCCTTTGAAAGTGTACGAAGTTTAATCCAAATTCAGACATTTTAAGTCATATTCTCAAATGATTGAAATTAGGATAATATGCAAAAAGGATGGGGAACCACACCTGAAAAGAGAGCGCTGTCTCCCGTACAGTCTTTTAAAATACAGGTAGCCACAAAAATGTGCAGAATAAAATTGCAAAACATACAATTCTTTCTAAAGTGCACAGTATTACGGTCATTTCAAATGGTTATAAAGAAGTAACTTACCTGCTTGTGCATTTCTATATTCAACCCATAGGACATCTCATAATACTGTCAAAGAAGGGAAAGCAATTAATATTGTGCCTTTCATCAGTCTCCCTAGTTTGTTCCAAATGCCCCAAATATGTTTTAAAACAAACATAAAAGCCTCACCTAAACCAAAATAACCATAATACCTCTGCTGCTAAAGAGGAACCCTTAGCTTCATAAACTAGGAGCCACCCTAAGACATAGATTCTAGGAAAATAACTCACAAAACGGAGAAAATCAAGTTCACACATAGCATTCTTAACATCTGCAGTTCTCTTTAAACGTCACAAACAAATGAATCGAAAAGGTCTGATGCAAATTTGGTACCCTATGGACTCTAATTCCTAGGCACACTGGGCAAGTTCATGGCAAGAGTCTCCTACAAATGCTGACGCTCTGAAAGAACTGTTTAGAAAGGTGACGCTACTTCAGAGTTCTGGTTCTCATGTGTAGTGGACTGCTCCTGTTCATACACTCCAAGGAAAAAGGCTTGGTAGGAAATGAATGAGGTACTCTGAAGCCTTTATGAACACGCATAAAAACATGCTTGGTAAGACTTCTGAAAAAGTAGATCCGATTTTTTTTTTTTTTGGACGTGTAGCATAACTGTCATGACAGAAATTCTGGCGGAACAAATCGGTTACACAGGAGACGACAACACTCCTCAAACCAACGCAACACCACAGAAACGGAAAACACACAAAACACATGCAAAGACACAAAACTAGTAACCTAAAGAGTGGGAAAAATCTGAAAAGGTGTCAGGTGTCTTGAGATCCATCACTCTCTGAGAGAAATAAAACATTAAAAATATAACCGCACACAGAAAAACTGGTTAAGGCTGTTTGGAACGAGAGCAATAAAACAACAAAGAAAACCACTAACACAAAATCATTTTGCTTGTGACTCTAAACAAAACATAAATGAGGTTTGGGTTTGTTGTTGTTGCTTCCCCCCCACCCCAGTCTATAAAAACAAAGCACAGAGGATTATACCCCACGCGGCTGAACTTTTTGAAAACTGAAATCAAAGCTGGTTGTCAGAGGCAAGTTCTAACATCCTGGAATTACAGGTTGCTAATGGTCACATTCCCACAACCTCAACTACGCTGGCGCTGGGACCGATCTATGCTACAGCCTCAGGCAATCTGAACATACCCTCGCTTTTGGTATCCTCAACTAAATAGGCACTTTGAATCTGTGACACAGTTTTCTTACCATGACATAATGCCGCTGCATCTCGGTCTTCTCACTGGCCAGTTTCTCACATTCCAGCTTCAGGCTGTTCAAGACATAGTGAAATCTAAGTACAATGCAGACCTCGACTTAACATTCTTCAAAGGTAAACACACATCCCCTCCTCTAAATCACCACCTACAAAACGCCAAATCAAGGATCTTAAACACGCCCTCATTACAGAAGGGAAGAGGGGTGGGAGGGAGGGAAAGGGGTGACTAGAACCAGCCTGGACTTGCCCTTTCAAGAAGGCCCAAATGTGGGGGTTTTGTGAAAGAAAAAAAATCCTCTAGCCCATTTCATTCCAGAACCGCATCCAGAAATGAGCACTCACTAAATACATTTAATGAAAAAAGAACAAGAAAATAAACATCGATAACATCTACATACCCAAACATAAATTTAAGTCCCCCAAAAGGTCACAGGGGAGTTTTTTTCTTTCATGTGCCGGGAAGAGATTAACGAAAATATGAATCAAGCATGTATTATGAATGAGATCTTATTTGTTCCCTCCAAAACAGAGACAAGTTGAATACCACCACCCAGGGGCAAAGTGTGGATCGGGTTCAGTGGCCTGCTTAGGTGCTTGCATTTCAGAAATAAGAATTCCACGTCATTAGAAAGCCAGCGAAAGAAAAATATTTCAAAGGCACTCCAAGTCCGACGGTCGTCTCTAAGAAGAAAACATTTTTTCAGCATAAAACTAATGAAATCGCTCACTTGCGACTTCCCAGGGCTCTCGGCTCTTGGTATTTCAGCGGAATGGCAGAAAAAAGTGAGACGGAATCAAGCCCGGGGTAATAAAGAACCAAGGAAGTCAAAAGGCCCCAGAATCATCCCAACCTTCCATTCTCCAGGCCCCAATAAATCAATATCGAAAGTTTGGCCTCAGCATTTTCCAAGTCTCCCCAGTTTCGATTGTTCTGCCTCCGTTTTATTTATTTACAGAAGGGAAAAATGCTTATTAATTTCTTTACACCTGCCTAAGGGTAAGANGGATCAGCTAAAGTCAATATCGTTACCTGTGGTATTGAGCCTGTAAAAACTGAAACTCTTCCTTAATCCGATCACAGGACTCGGAAATTGTAAATTTAAAGGGTTGAGCAGGCTGATGCGGTGCCTAAAGAACAACAATAAAATATTTAATTAGCCCACATCACAGGCGAGGCAGAGATGGAGAAAACATACCACGCGGCGCTA
>NW_027529428.1:2132108-2132277 GCF_008692635.1 Crocuta crocuta
GGGCGACGCGGGGAATCCCCCCGCGCTCGGCGAGCTAGCGCCCCGCCGCCCGCACTCACCGGGTGTCTGGTCTGCGGGTACATCTTGCTCAGGTCGCGAATCATCCAAACCGATTTAGTTGGCTGCGCTGGGCAGAGGCGCGCGGCTCATTGGCTTTAATGGCCCAAAA
>NW_027529428.1:2132283-2132609 GCF_008692635.1 Crocuta crocuta
TGCGCACCAGCGCCCGCCGGCAGCGCCGCCCGCCCGCTCGCTCGCTCGCTCGCTCGTCCCACTCCAAACTTTTTTTTTATTTGTCTTTTAATTGGTTGTTATTCCTCCGAATGAATGATCTCTCTCTTCTTTCCTAAAAGCAAACACAAACTCCTTTGGTTCGGAAGAGGTCTCGGCGGTGCTTTTTGGTTTCTCTGGAGATTTTTTCACTTCACAGCAACGATCTTTTAAAAGGCACCTTTTAGCTTCTTTTACCACATCTCATTTCCTTATTTTTCTTCCTTCCTGTTTTCTTGTCTTTTTTTTTTAACCCCAAAGTCAAGGGG
>NW_027529428.1:2133189-2152621 GCF_008692635.1 Crocuta crocuta
GATTATAAAAGTAAAAGAGTGAAATGCTTGTGGCTTTTTTTTTTTAAAATTCTCTCTCCTTTCAAACTCTGCGAACACCACCTCAAAATAATACACAAGTGTGTGAGAGGGGGAAGAAAGCAGCCAACAGCCCAAACACCCGCTCAGAACAGCTCTAACAACACGCTCTGTGTAGGTGACTTCTTTGACCAAATTTAGCAGCAGCTAATCATTAACATTCTGATACATATTCACAACCGTCCGTGGAGGGACCGCGGAGCATCCCGGGAGATGTAGTCCACCCCCCGCGACCTCGGTTGAGGATTCGGCCAGATTGACTACAACCACCAGCCCGCCACGCGACCGCTCTGGGGCGCTCTTCAAGCGCCCCGCCCACCCTCGGCGCGGTAGGCGTCTCCAGCAACCAATCAGAGGTGGCTGAACATTAATCGCCGTTCTGTGTTACTGCCCATCATTTCACTGCTGACAAATGGCGAGCCAGAGGGGAGGAGCTGGCCGGGCTGGAGCCCACGTGGGGGCCGGGCGTCGTCTGTGGTTCGGACCAATGAACGGAACGGGATGGGGTTAGCGGAGGCGGAGCGGAGACGGCCCGCCCAAGGCGGAGCTTCGCCTTGGCTGACGTTCCTTAGCGCGAGCGTTCGAACCGGGGAAACATTTGTTCAGCTGTCAATCAAAGTAACGTGGGCCTGGGAGCAGCGGCGGCGGCGGCGGCTGCGGCGGCTGCTGCTGTGACTGCTGCCCTGGCTGCATCTTCAGAACTGGGGGTTGGTGGCGGTGGTGGCGGCAAAATAAAGAGGGTGGAGGGGGCGGTAAGACTAGAGGCTGGTCAGAAGATCTCCTTCCGAGTCTAGTCCTCCCGTCCGCCCCCGTCCAATCCAAACACCCTCGGCCCCTTGCTCCTCCGCCGCGCCAGGAATGCGGACTAATTAGGGTCCAATGTCTCCTTAAAGAGACAAGCTCGGCCTTGTGTAACGCGCCGAAACCCCTGTTGAGACGAGAGAGGGAGGATCACGCCGATCCCACTTCGTTCGGTTCACATCAATTTTACGCGCCGCTGGAGCCGGCATAATTTTCCGTGTGAACGCAGACTCCGGCCCCTGTTCTTGTTTAGAGCCGGAGACGGAGATGCGAGCCGCTTACTGGGGCGGGGGGGCCCCCTCCGAGGCCCGAGCGGGCTGTGATTGTCGTTTAACCCCGAAGTGGGGGGCCGGTTTCCTCAAGCAACTATGCGAGGAAGCACCCCAAGTCGCTCCCCTCGGGAGCCGCGCGGGTTCAGCCGTGGAGCCCCGGGCTGGGGCTGGAGGCCCGGGGGCAAGGGTCGCCCGATTCCCAAAGAAACTTTGTCGAGAGGGCCACCCGCACTCCGCAGACGACAGTCGGTCATCACTATGGCAGTGCCAACGGGGTACCAGACGCAGGTACTGGTGAGAAAACGCCCCTGCGCCCCTGGGATGCTCCTTCCCCCCGGATCAGTAGGAAGATGCCCCTCTTTTTCCTGGTCTTGGGAGGAGCAAGTCAAGTTTGACGCGGTTGAAACAGACTAGAGCGAAGCGGACCACGAGAGAGGGTGGGTCCTTCCCCCCCCACCACCCCCCGGGACTTGGGGGAAAGTGAGGGTGGGGGGTGCAGGGGCAGAGGCCGGGGGAGGGGCATTTTTAGGGAGGGGACTGAGGAGGTGGGGACAGCTGTGTGACAAGAAAGAGCGGCCCGAGGCAGACAGCGCCTTCTCCCTTAGTCCTCATCCAGCTGGGGTAGCTCCCTGGTTGAAGGATCGTTGGTGCGCTGGTAGCCTTTTCTAGTGACTCTCCAACCTTTTTGGGGGCATGCAGGAATTCAGGAAGAGTCAGGTTGCGGGTTGACTAATTTAAGGGTCTGTTTTGGACGTTCATTTCTAAGTATCGTTTGCCTCCTCTGTCTTGAGACGTTGGCAAAGATGGTTCAGCGTTAGTGGAAAACCAATCTTCTTAATGATATCCCGCGCCTCAGTGGACAAATCAATGACTTAATGTCCAACCTAGCACATTCTATGGGCTTCTCTCCCTGGTGCAAAGGAAGGCTGTGATGGTCTTCACAATGTAAACTCCGTCCCCAAATACTTTCGACAATTCAATTCAGCAAATACTTTTCTCCATCCCCAAAATAAGATGGGCAGTTTTCTAAACCTCCTCTGTCCAATGTGTCCAGTCCAAAATGAGATGTGCTGTAAGAACATACACTAATTCTGAAGAGTTAATTAAAAAAAAAAGTAAAGTGAAATAGCTTAATAATTTACGATTACGTGTTGAAATCCCAATATTTTGAATATAACTGCTTAAACAAAACATGTTGCTATCATTAATTTTTGTCTGTTTCCTTTTTTACTTTTTTAACCCAGATAGTGGGAAAGTTTCAAGTACTTGATGGAGCTGACGTATTTCCGCTGGACAGCACTGTGTTTGAAACATTTGTAAGAACCCAAAGTTGGAAGACTCAAGTGATGCAATTTCTACACTAGGACAGTGAATTTTCTAGGAACACCAGCAACAATCACGTTTCATTCTAGGGTTGGTTATTTGCTCCCAGTCGAGCTTTTCAATAGTTGGTTAAATCACCCACAGCGCCTTAGTAGGAAGTTCCGTGCTATCTGTTCTTGCCAGAACGTTAGCGAATTCCATAAGGACAGAAATTTGGTTACGTTCATGGCCACACTCCAGACGCTGTCTGGCACACAGTTGGTGCTCAGTAAAGATTTGTTAATGGCATTAATGAGCGAACACCAAGTTGTGTCAGCATAGAAAGCTTCTGTATCTTTTCGGCTGTACTTAGTGAGATTCTGTGCGGTTATTTCCTGGTACAAGGAATGAGAATCCTAATGATGGAAACTGAAGAGCTATTCAAAGGGTCAGCGGACAAAGGGGGAAAGCTGCTCTCTTAGGAAATATCAAATACCTTATGGCAGGGACCTCTCTCCTAAACTCTCTCAATAGCTTGTGTCAACAGAAGGCTGATAAGAAATCAGGATGTTTCTTTACTTTTTATTAAGTGCAGTTTTAGAATACTACCCTTGGATGTGTTTCACGTTTTGCTCACTTGGCAGATCTACATGACAGCGATGTCTCAGAAATATGCCAAATGAAACAACTGGCGACCCAGCAGAACACAGAAAGCAGGCGGGGCAAGCAGCTGCTTTTGTCTCTTCTGCTCTCTGCTTGTGCTTCTCTCTTTCTCTCTCTCTCTCTCTCTCTTTAAGGTTATTTATTTATTTATTTATTTATTTTTATTTGTTTAGTAATCTGTCCACCCAGTGTGGGGCTTGAACGCACAACCCTGAGATCAAGAGTCACATGCTCTTCCACCCTGAGCCAGCCAGGCCCCCCTGGGCTTCCCTTGATTCTACTTTTTTCACAAGCTGTTAAGCAAGCTGTGAAGTCACCTGGGGGCTTGCCTTCCACGCAGTGGGGAGCTCCAGAATGTTGGTGTGGGCGGGGCTTGAGCACAGCAATCCTGCCCAAAGCTGGGCCTGGAGGTTCCAATCTTAAAGTGATGTATGCAGAGCAAGCACGTTATTTTCTCTTATGTTACATGCTATCAATTATGTATTCCTCCTTCAAGTATTTACTGAAAAAAATTTTTTTACCTAATATGTACCAAGATAAGGGAATTGAGCAATAAACGTGGGTATTTTTAAATGTATTGTCTCTGGGCTTAAATTCATCCTCTTTGCCTGCTGTGTGAAAATAGATCTGGGCCCTTTTAACAGTTTCCTTTACCTGCTGGCACCAAAGCTTTGTCTATAGTGGGTGGAGAAGACATTACAAGAGGAAAGGGTTTTGCTTCCTGATTCTGGTGTGCAGGCAGGCAGATTACCATTCATCGCACCCAGCAGCCAGTAGCTTCCTCCAGGACCCTCCTCATGTAGTTTTGGACCGGAGAGCTCTGGCGAGACGTTCCTTGAAACAGCTTTCTTTGGCACCCCAGAGGATGGATTTCTAGTAAGTTCTGGAGTGTGAATCTCTGGAAAGTTCCAGAAAGCAGACTTCCATCAGGGTCTACCCATTCCAGCTGTGCCCTCTGGAGCAAGGTCTGGATTTCAGCCATAGAGTGTGTGGGTCATGGGGAGGCTCTTTCCTGAGTCTTCTACCTCAGCCATCGAGGTACTGGCTGTTCCTTCTGTGTGCTATTCCTATATTCTTTAGGGTTCCTTTGACCTCTTACCACACCCTCTTTACTCCCGTGCCCTGTCATAATTAATAAGTCTTTATATTGAACTCCTTTTGTTCAAATTACTGTGTAATTGGACTCAGGCTGATGCAGTAAATGACATATGCGAAGTCCCTCCCCTTTGGAGTCTTACGTTCTGACTGAGAGAGGCAAACAGTTGAAGGAGTAGCAGCGTGTTATGAAAGTCGCGATGTGTGCGATGGAGAGAAATAAAGCAAGGTGGGCAGAGAGGGGTGACTGCAGTGGTGGAACAGCTGGATTGGCGAGGCTTCCCAGAGGAGGCAGTTAAGCCAAGGCCTGAATGCCAAGAAGGAGCCTGCCATGGCATAGATCACCAAGCGCTTTTCACAGGGAATACAAAGGCCCCAGCTGCGGAAGTGTCAGTGAATTTGTTAGGATTTTGGAAAGGCTGGTATGTGCCAGGGTAAAAATAGTGTAAGATCAGGTCACAGCCACGTCTATGGGTCCAGATCACATGGGACTTTTGACATCTGGTAAAGGCATTTGTTTTGTATTCTGAGTGTAATGGAAAGCATTGTAGGAGGAGGAGGCTTGTAGGGAGGGAGTGACAGGATCATGACAAATAGGAAAGTGGTCTGTAAGTGCCCTGATTCACTCTTAGCCTAAGATTGAGAAAACATCCTTTTCCATAGGAAAGAATATCTACTACTTTATTTATGGCAGCTAATAGGGACTCTGGAGATACACATCCCCTTGACACTGGTGCTGCTCCCCTCACTACTGAGTGATGAGTACATTTTAATTTGAATAGAGGCAATTGATGCAATTCAGAAATGTCAAACAGAACAGCAGTCATCATAGAGAATCAAAGACATGGAGATTTATTTCTAGATCAGCAACTGATTTGCCTTGTACCTGACTTGTCACCACCCTCCCATCTATGATAAGATGGCCATGACTGTATAGTGTACTCCTTATGTGCAAAGATGGAGTCTCTCAATGTCAAAGAGAACACCAAACTTCTGAACTTGCCTGGTGAGGCAGAGCCTTACCTTTGGCAGCTGCCTCCAGGTTTAATGGTAGAGATTGCCAAGCCACCTTTGTGCTGCGATGTCTTTCCTCAACTTGGTTAAAAGGCAAGTGGGCACCCATTGCTTTTGGGGGAAGGGTAGCACTCAGCGTGGGAGTAGGGTGGTCAAATGTGTATAGGGCTAAGGAGGTTTCTGGAAGCAAAGAATTCTTATTGAAATGCTACATTGTTTGAACCCCTTCATATGGTCCCTGATTAAGTCTACTGGCAAGAAGAAACACTGAAGCCTTTCTCTTCCCTCCCATGGGTTGGGGCACAGACACAGTGGGGTGTGGGGGGTTGTCCAGGACTCACCATGAAGTCTGCAGGAGAAGGGACCAGTGACCTAGGTTTGGCATCAGTAGCTACAGAAGCAGGGGGTATGGGTTTTTCTCATTCTGAAAGAAGCCTGGGTTAAAGATAGGAATCCCCTTTGGCCTGCTCATGCTCGCACTAATGGCGGGCTCTGCGATAAATGGCTGTATGAGGATGATGAAAATCTGAAGAGGACCTCCCTGCCTTCAACAGTTACACCGTATGTCAGCAACAGTCCCGAGTTCTGAGAGAAATCCCGGACTTTTGACTAGTCTGAACAATGAACAACTGACCATTTGTCTGACTATTTAAGAGGAGCTGTGAATTTATTTATATTCCAAGCTGAGAAGGCAAACTATATTTAAGAAATACATTATTAGAGGCACCTGGGTGGCTCAGTAAGTTAAGCATCTGACTTCGGCTCAGGTCATGATCTCATCGTTTGTAAGTTCGAGCCCCACCTCGGGCTCTGTACTGACAGCTCAGAGCCTGAAGCCTCCTTCAGATTCTGTGTCTCCCCCTCTCTCTGCCCCTCCCATGCTCCTACTGTGTCTCTCTCTGTCTCTCGATAAATAAAAACGTTTTAAAAATTAAAAAAAAAAAAGAAATACACAATTAAAAATGACCGTCCTGGGGCGCCTGGGTGGCTCAGTCCATTCAGCATCCAACTCTTAGTTTTGGCTCAGGTCATGATCTCACGTGAGACCAATCACCAAATCAGGCTCTGTGCTGACAGTGCAAAGACTGCTTTGGATTCTCTCTCTCCCTCTCTTTGCCCCTCCCCTACTTGCACACGTGCTCTCTCTCTCTCTCTCTCTCTCTTTCTCTCTCAAAATAAATGAACATTAAAAAAAAATTTTTTAGTGACCCTCTTGCTCAAGAAAAATTCACATTATATTTACTTTCCTGGAATCTAGAAGAGACCTTTATCTCTTCCATACCCCTGCCTTTAAGCAAATGGGGTATTATTATCCCCATTTTAAAGATTAATCAACTGAGGCTCAGAAAGAAGTTACTTGCCTGAGGTTATACAGGTACAGAAGCAGAGATCAAAACTATCTCCTGCCTCCTTATTTCACACCTCTCTAAAACCTGTTTTCCATAAGTGGGTATGTGATTTAAGCACTACCCAACTCACCTGCATGGTTTACTCCTTTTCAAGCAGAGGTTTTATTGCTAAACTGGAGGTGGAGGGGTGAATCAGGGAGAAGACCATGTTGCCGCTGCCAGTGGGCAAAACTTGAACCTGAGGCTTCCCATGGATGCATGAGGCAAACCTTGTCCCTCCTTTCCTCCAGCCCCCAACCTCAGAGTCTCTGCAGGCTTGAGAAGTACAATTAGAGAGGGATGAACTATCCTCAGACACAAGTGCTTCTACACTCACACAACACCAGGGTTCACTCCCACTCAGCCGCTCCCACAGCCTTCCCACAGGCCCCACCCATGCTATCACAACAGCCTGAATGCTGCTATTCCAGACAGAAACCGGGTTTACTTTCTGAAGTGGGTGGTATGGGAATGAAGTAGGGGTAGGAAAGTATAACTAGATACCATACTGCTTTGTATTAGAAAATCATTCATGAAAATCCAGTGTTCTTTTCACAACCAGGGCTCAGTTTACAATCTACTGTGATCTGGTCAACTTTGGTGAGTCCTTTCCACCTTTCTGATTCCATCCATACACCGTCTCCTACATAATGCAGGTAAACTTCTCCCAAATAAATGCAAACATATTTGCAGCCCCCCAAAATGTCTCCTTTGCTCCTTTGGGAGTTGCACAGATCATACAGAGTGGATTTGGGTTCAGGATCCCCTGCTAAGCATGATCACTTTTTCTTTCCCCTTTGTTAATACTTTCAAAGAAATGAACCTCTGGAGGGAATGTGTTTGGGGGGAAGTGGAAGCCGACACGTTTTGTTGAGAATTGATTAGTTGTCTTGTAAAGTGATCAAAACTGTAAGGGTCTAGAATCTTAATGCCAGTATGTTGGCTCCTGTTGCTATATATTAATTCAGGCCTTGTCCTCAATATTATGGAGCCTGGGACAATTCTGGTAAGTCACATGACTTCCTTTAATAGAAGTCCTTGTAAAATAGTGTGAAGGAGCCATCATTCATAGTGTAGTATCTAGTCCAGTGCATGACTACTTTTAGGAAAGACTCTAATTCTGGGAAATTTTCATTCATGGAGACACCCTATACATACACCGCCACTGCTTGGCTTGATATAGAACAAGATTTAAATGCTTTTATTATGGGTTTTTATTAAATATGTCCATGAGACAGATTATTGGATACCTTATTTCTGTATGGGCCACAAGTGTTTACACAGTGTTGTCACACGTTATTATATCTGGTGATATGTAAAGACACAGAGGTGGGAAGAATGGGTATTAAAACCCCCATTTTACAGACTAGAAAACTGCTGTTCAGAAAAACCAACAGGGTCTTGAAAATTATACAACTAGTAAGCACATGCGACTCAAAGAGTCTCATCCTTCCCACTCCACAGGAGCTGCCTTTCAATATCATAGGTTAATTATAAGGCTTTGTGGTTTCCAAAGTGCTCCCATGTGCCTCTTCCTTCCTGACAAAATGCTGGTAGGTAAGGAGGGCAGGTATTGTGATGACCTTACGCATGTGAAAACTGTAACTCAGAGAAAAGTGACTGGCCTGACTCATACGTGTCTAGGTGTAGGTACACACCAACTCTACATCTCAATTTATATGTACAGCTGTATATAATAACAGTTAATATCCTAAAATATATACAGTTAGAAAATAGATAGGGGTGGCTGGGTGGCTCAGTACGTTAAGTGTCCAACTCTTGATTTTGGCTTGGGTCGTGATCTCATGGTTTGTGAGTTTGAGCCCTGCATCAGGCTCCATGCTAACAGCTTGGGATGCCCTGCTCAGGATTCTCTCCCTCTCCCTCTCTCTCTCTGCCCATCCCGCCTCAAAATACATAAATAAACTTAAAAAAAAAAAAAGAAAATATATAGAAAAATGTTACCTGTATAACCTATGCATCACCTAACCGAGGTCCTCATCTTCAGGACTGCTGGATTCCTCACTCTTATAGCTTTCAACAGGAACAAGTCACCACCAATCCATGTAGAGTAAAAAATCCAGCGTCCTTCTCAGTAGCGCCAAGGATGCTGGAGGGTCTCTGTTTCTCTTTATCACACTGAAAGCTTGATCTGTACGCGATGCCTCCTGCTCATCTGTCCCTTTTCCACACCAGGCTATCTTTTCGGACATCCTTTAGTCTTCTGAAGTACCCTTGACACAAGCAGTCTATGATGAACACTTTTACTGAAGGTTTGGGTGACAGAGGGAGTTAACAACTCAGGAGGGCAAACAAATGAAAGTAGAGTATTAACCATCCCTGCCCTTGGTTATCTCTACCCCCTTGGCCAGCTCAATTGCAGACGCCATCTGACTATTGTTCAGTCTAGTGACTCTCCTTCCTTCCTCCTGCCTCGGTTCATAGGACAGGCACTGACAGCATGACTGCATACCTTTCCCCAGGACAGTCACCACTGTGCAGCATTTTCATTGTGGAGGATTGATTTCTGAATCTAATTGTTGCAACATCTATGTAAGAAAGAGAGGCGCGTAGAAATAACTCACTCATTCTCCTCTTGATTTGTAACCCAAACCGAGGGACCGTTCTTTTAAAATAATTCATCCAGCGAGAATTTAAAGCAAAGTTAAGGCTTCTGAAAGGGAAGCCATGCTGGAAATAATCTTATAATCTCTAGGAATGACATTCATCAAGGATTTAAACCGAAGCATAAACTGTTTCTCCTTTACGGGCTTACGAAATTTGTTACTCAACGCTTTCTTGAAAGGAAACAGTTTGTTTTTAATTCCTTGGAGGACTTTATATTCTGTGAAAATTTTAAGATGGATAATTAATCATGTGGAAAATGATTTATTATGATGGTAATTGTCATGTTTAAGTATAGTTTAATAAAACACTGAAAATGTAAACTACAGAATTGTCAAATATTCATTACAAATTGTGTCTAGAAGCATTTTTATAACATTTAGATCGCTATGCAGCCCTGTTCCCTAACAACTTGCTCCAAAAACAGTAAACACATGAATCATGTCATAAAAATTAGTCAGCTTCAGGAATCAACTCTAAGCTATTAAAACACTAGATAGTAGTAACTGTACTGGCAAAAGGTATGCGAATGGTAGAGTTCCCACCAATTCTCAAGCAAAATGTTTACAATAGCCTAACATAAACAACCAGATTTAGCATTCAGCTTTTGAAAATTTGCTTTCTGTTGAATGAAGTATGTTAGTCACATAGATTTTTGAATTATTTATGCAATGCTTAGGAAAATTTATAATCAAAGTTGCATCAAAGTAACTGTAATTAAATTTTCATTATCTGTAAAGCTACTGCATGCACAACTAGAACCTGACTAATTATTAAAACCAAACATATACAAAATCATGGCTTAGAGATGAAGAATAGCCAAATAAAATACTCACTAGTCAATTCAACTGAAAATCCAAAGAGGGATCAAAAGGGGTGTGTATTTTGTTTTTGAGATCTGGAGTATCAAGATTTCTGGTGCTGAAGACTTACTGATTTCTCTTATGAACCTTGTCATGGCCTTCTGTTATATCTTAGGAAGGACCTGTTATTTATTCCACAGCTGAGCTACATGTAATCGACCCCACTGGTAGCTAATGTTTACTTCTCAACCCGTATTCTTTGAGAAGTTGCATGAAGTGTGCCCAACACTCATATAAATGATCTAATACAATACCTTCAACTGCATCTCATATCTATTTTAAAGGTGAGGCCATGGACTCTTGAACAAATTCTCTAACTTGCATAAGTTCATCCCACCTGCAAATCGCACAGAAAGATTCAAACTCAAGACTGTTTCTCCAGACATTTTTTCAGGGTTTTGGGTTGTTTTACTTTCTGCTGCTTCCGAACTACCCTTTTCTAGGTCAGAAAGGAGTAAGACATTTAAATACATAATTCTGATATCAAATATCTTTTGTTTTCTTCATTTTGTTCTCAGGGAATAAGTTGTGGCTAATAATGCATTTTATGTTTCTTTCTGTACTGTGCGATCTTCTTTAGAAGAATTTTGATATGAACCAATGAGTCAACAAATGTTTGGTAAGTTTTTATTTCCTCAATTGAACAAGATTAAATCCTAATTTATTCAAATTGTTTTGATGTTCCAATGAATAATCAAATGACCCATTTTCTAAGCCCATCATTTTTTTTAATTCTTGGCAAAGGAATAATCATTAAAATTAGTGTTTAAAATATAGAACTAGGAACCATACTTAAGTAATCATCAAAGCCTATTGTCAACATGCTACTCTGGGAATTTTGAAATATTTTAAGTTCCAGGCATGATAACATGCAAAAAAATCCAGTCATAAAGGAAGTTATCATGAATAGCGGATACTAACACAGACACACATATCCATGTGAGTCTCAACAGTTGATTTCATACATAATTTCCTGCCTGCTGATGACTGCACCCAAATCTTTATTTAATTATAGAGGAAAACTGATAATAGTTAATAATATAGTTTAATTTGCTATCTTTCTTATATTTAGACTAATAATCAGTGTTCTAATGTACTTGTTTTGATTAGGTAAAAAATAAGCAAAGCAAGAACAAGGCACTGTATTGACTAAGAAGATCCTCGACATATTTTAGATTAACTGTTTCATAAAGATCTTTTTTTCTCAGCAAGATTCATTTGAGTGTGCTAAAAAAAAAAGAAAGAAGGACAGAAAGAAAGAAAAAAGAATATCATATTCATAACTGTTGTTTGCTAACAAACTTAAATTTATAAGAGAGATAGATGTCAAAAAAATCAAAATTTCATATCAAAGCCGAGGGCAGAAATAGCCGAATTCAAGTGTTTGTTTTCTGAAGCGCCGCTGAATACATTGTCCAGATTGTACCACGGAAGGCTGAAAGCAAAACACGGGTGGGTCTATCAAACAATCCCTGACTCTGTTTATAACAACTGAAGCTGTGCCTTTCATATCAGAGTCCCATCAGAAAGGGGAGGGGGGAGGAAGAGATAAGCTCCTGGGTGAAATAGTAGCCCTTTATAACAACAACCAGTTACTTCCTGCAATCAAAACCATGCTAGCATGTGGCTTGTTCAAATAAAAATTACTGGACTGGGGCCAAACAAGGAAAAAGTAATTGATAATGTGGTTTTTTTTTTTTTTTTTTCCAGAAACCATCCATCCATCAAATGTGTCAGTCCTTCATAATACTTTATTTCCCTTCTGAACAAAGATCTTTAAAATTCATTGTGTGCACTTAAAAACAAAGTGTCCTTGTGCTGGTTTATAAAGATTCTCTTTTAGTTTGGGTTTGTTTTGTTATTTGATTACATTCCCTCCCATCCTGCATTTTTTTTCTTTCCAGATAGTTGCTGGAAATTTCTGCCATTCTTAAACAAAGCATCTTTGTGCTGTATCAGCTTGCATTTTCCTTGGATTGTATTTGGATGATGCCTTTTCACTGACTTCAGCACTAGAGTATTGTAGCCATAGCTTTAGCAAGTGGATTGTAACAAACAGATTCATGGGCCCTTTTTGTGTGTTGCATCCTATTAACCTGCTGGTGGGAAATGTGACAGAAACTTAGGCACAGGAGCTATTACAAAAAGAATAAAAACCTGATGAGGAAATATTGGATCATACCTGCAGCTGGAGAAAGCCATTAACAGTTAGTTGCTATTAAAAACATTTCTCTACCTACCCCCACCTCAAGCAATCCCTCCAATATATGGGAAGTTCTTCTAACTAAAAGTTTTCATTCATTTTCAGGATCCTAAAAATCAATTTGCATAATTAATGATAGCTTAGCTCACCATCAGTATTCCAAAGAAATTTCTGTAATGTGAATTTCAGGGACATTCACTCACTTCTGTTCTTGATGACTTCCATAGTAAAGTCAAGTGTAAGGGGATTTAGTGCTACGCGCGCGCGCACACGCGCGCGCGCACACACACACACACACACACTTTTGCCCTAATGGTAAAGATCATGCTTCAAAATGCATATTTAATGAAATATGATAGTTTTCCTTAAATTATATTTTAATGGCAGTTCCGTGATTAAAACACTGCAACTGAAAATATGAGAAATAATCATTGAGGCTTTTGTGAAGGAAAATACGAAGGAAAAAGTCCATGTGATTCTATAAGTTTTTACTTCGTTCAGCTACCTATTTAAAGTCAACACAATCATAGTGTGATCTCTTTTGTATACTTGTAGGACTCTTAAACCATTGACCTGCAATCACTTTAGGTTTGTATTTAGATTTTGTCACCCCTGTGACAGGCTAGCCAGGAGACAGGACCTTCAAGATAGTTGTTCCTTGTGCAGCCAGCTAAGGCCTGCCTATTACCTCACTCTTCTTACCTCACCAGGCATCTCAATAAAGTTTCCTTTTAAAGAACGTCAGGAAGAAAAAGCTTCAGTAGCTGTACAAAAGCCCTCCACGACAAGAAGTCTTGCCCCTGGAATTACTCTTTGGGCCTCCTCCAAAATTAAAAAAAAAATTATATTTATACAATATGATAATAACCATTTTCTCATGTGTAAATTCTACTCCGCCTATGAGATACCAATATTAGAAGAGCAAAAAGAAGCAAATGTTCACTCTTCATCCAAAGATGGCAGCCCAGAGACACACACAAGTGTATAGGGCCTCAAGGTGATTTTTGGTGGGAAAGATATTATCAGTTTGGAAATGCTAAAGAGGTCAACTACTGAGTCAACATCCACTGTGGGTCCCCCTGAACATGAGATCTAATTTAATTTTTTGTGGGAAATTGCCAGGAAAGTCAATGATACAAATTCTGCCTTCAGAGGTAGTCATAAAAAAGAGCTTTGGGGTCAAGTGCATATATTTTCATTCTTTGTTTTCCTGATAGGGTTAACTGCATATCAGTGTGGCCCATCACTCCATGGTGGGCCTTATAGGGAGATAAAAATGAGACAGCATAATTTTTTGGTATTATTTTAATGTGCTTTGCTTCCCCCCCCCCTCGTTTGTTTTATTTCCCTTAAGGGAACTCCTCCCCTGTTGCCACAGGGTTCCCAAAAGCTCACTTCCTAGACGTTTAGGATTATTATAGAAATTGTTCACAATGGGGGAAAAAAAGCTAATATTCAATTTCTCATATCCGAAAGTGAATTTTGTCACAGGTCAATGTAGGCTTGAAAGCCAGGCTTTGACGACACAGAAAGGACTTTGGAAATTCATTGTACAGTTCTTCATTGTACAGTTCTATCAAGAGCAAGGCATGGCGGGATACATGAGTCTCATCCATGGGAGGGGAAGCCAGGGAGTGAAGCTTACTGCCCTCGGGCAGTAGGAGAATGCAGTGACAAGAAACAAAATGTCCCAAGCTTATCCTCTTGGCCCGAGGGTTGTGGAGAGAAGGAAGTGAGAGAGGAAGGTTAGTAGTGGTCAGGCCCATGACTCCATCTTTGTTCTTAGGCTAATGTTCTGTGGACAGCAACATATGTCATACACATAAAGCATTCACTGATTATGCACATATTTTCACACTTTTTATCTCTGGAATCAGGACCCGTCAGGATGTGTCATCTCTTCCAAAGCATTGTTATTTTCTTCTTTTTTTAGTGGTATATAGAACATTGTTATATCGTAAAATCCATGGGGCGCTGTATATTTAAAGACATGTTCTAAGTAGAAGGAAAAGGTGAAGAGAGGTGCTTCTGCCCTTCTTTCTGCTTGTGCTCACGATACCCCAAAGTGAGGCAGAGGGCAGACCTCTTGAACCACTGTCTGTTTCTCCATGGCATGAATGAGACCCAAAGGAACCAAAGAGAGAGAGTCTGAAAAGTTAAGGGAGAGCCTGACAGGAACTATCTTGAAGGAGGGCAGCGACTGTGTCTGGGGTAGCCGTTGAGTTCTGCCTCGTGGACTGGCTGGGCCAGGAGTTTTGGGGGAGTTCTCAGCACTGGCAGAGCAAATGGGGGACAAAGTCACCAGGGAGATGGCCAGCTCCAGATCAAGAAAGAGAAAACTGTAAGTTGCCATAGCTCCCTGCTCCAGGATGGCTTCACAGTAGAACCTCCTGGAAGGAGAGCCGCTAACCCTCCATGGTCATTCGTGCCCTGGAGAACTCCTTGTCAGTCCCTCTGTAGCAAACCTCCTGGGGATCCAGGGTAGACTCTGTGATCTGAGGACCTTGTCACCCCTTACCTCCACTAGCCCCGGGACCTCTCCGCAGGGACCCAGAGGCCATCTTGGGGAAAACAGGGAGAGGAAGCAGGAATCTGAAAGGTGTGGAGCATTTCTTCCAAAACAGACTGAGCCGGGAGGTAGAGAGAATGTCAAAATTAAGGAAGAGCATGAAATTTTCTGGGTTGTTAAAATAAATTTGTTTTTTTTTCTCTTTTTTCCTTGCTGATCAGTTGGGCATTTACAAAAGGAGATCAGTGAACAGGAAAATAAAAGAAATCGGACTTTCCATTAGCATGTGACCTATACTGAGTGAATATGTGACTCCAAAACCCCAGCGTAATGACATCACTACCCTCCAGAAGTCTAGAATCTAGGGAGGGATAATATGGAACCCACATAACATGAGGGACCCAGTAACATCAGACTCTATGAGAGATACATTGTTTCAATTATGCATAAATTAGCAAATTGTCATTCTATGACCTGTATTGCAATATTAAGGATGTTTTAACGGAATCAAAGTACAGTTTCATTATTAAAACTGTTTATGCATATTAATATTATTGACCTGATTAAGAAAGCAGCAGATCTGTGGAGCCTGGGTGGCTGTCAGGTGAGTGTCTGACTTTGGCTCAGGTGAGTGTCTGACTTCGGCTCAGGTCACCCACAGTTCGTGGGTTCGAGCCCCACATCAGGCTTTGCGCTAATCGTGCAGAGCCTACTTTGGATGCTGTCTCCCTCTCTCTGCCCTTCCCCCACTCATGCCCTCCCTCCCTCTCTCTCTCTCTCTCTCAAAAATAAATAAACATTAAAAAAAAAAAGAAAGCAGCAGATCCTTTGAATTATAATAGTCAAATACACGTGAAAACCCTAGTATCAGCATCGGAGCAGATTATTGTCCTCCTGTTGCTGGGCCTTTTCCAGAAACAATACAAACTAGTTCAAGAAGAAAAATGAGCAGATGTCAGGGACACCCAGACAAGTGGTTTTGCGGCCCTGAGAGCAGCACAGAAGGACTTAATGGGAGGAGGCCAGCGGGCCTGGGAGAGAGATGGAAATGGCGTGGCCGAGTGACCTACCCCGGGCATCTGGAGTCCCCACCCGTGTCCTCGCTCACAGCTGTGCTTCCGGGAGAGGCAGGCAGGAGCACCTCGGCCTGCCACGCTGGGCCTCCATCCTCCGTGGGGGTCTCACCAGCAACGGGGAAATGCTTCCTTGGGCAGCGAAGACAGCCTGCTTTGTTCTTCTCTCAGCCCAGGACTCCGGGTTTCTATAGCTCTCCCGCCACCCCAAAATGTGAGGGTGCTGGGCGAACCTGGTAGCCACCCAGTGGACGGATCATTCTGTCACAGTGAGACGGGGCACGCTGACCATCCTTTTTAATGCAAATGAATCCCCTCTTTGGAAAGCTGGGCCTATTGACTAAAAACCATTATCACGGTGAGAACAAATGAGAGGAAGCAGTTAAACATGTTCATTCCCCCCCTTTTGTGTTTATAGCTGCCCAGAAATGAACATCAATATTTAAATGTCTGAATTATCTCAGGCTTGTAAAAAACCAATTAGCTACTCCATGGGCCCAGTGTTTGGGGCCTCCGCAGGGTGTAGTTATGGGGCTGTTTAGTTCTTGCGGTCAGAGGCAGAGGGCTCCAGGAGAGGTCAGAGTGGCAGAGGTTATTGCTGGGTTAGTGGGGTCCCCCGGGACCATCTGTCCTAAAGGGGCAGGTCAGGGTGGGGTCAGGAGTCTGCAGCAGCCCGTGTGAGGCTGTCAGAAAGGGTCCAGCAGGGTTGTTGACAACACACGGCGTTTGACTAGAATAGTCGCATCCCGAAAGACACGTCACAGGTGGGTGCCTTCATTCTGGGCATCTTAGAGCCATCCGGGTAGAAACCTTCAGGCTTCGAAGACCTCGATTCGCTATAGTAATTCTGGTTCCTCGGAAGAAAGGAGTCCACGTCTCCAGACAGAGTTTCCATGGTTGGGTAGGNCCCTCTGTAGGCACATCTTGCTTGGCCTGGGGCAGAGGGAAAGGGCCATGGGGCACTAGGCTCGTGTGTATTAGATTTCTTTCCGGCAGACATCACTGGTTGTCTCCATGGCCCCTGGGGGCGGTGGTGAAAGAGAAGGAAGCAGGAGATATTGGGACAATGGCTTCTGAGAAAGATTACCCACCTCATCAAAGAGGACAGACACTGTGGGCATGGCTCTTTCAGCTTTGAACTCTTGACATGCTGTCTGGAGCTGCACTGGGATCTCCAGTGGCTGATTAGAGCACAGAGGTCAGAGGTCAGTTGGATTCCATACCTGCATTTCCTCAACAATTATTTATTGTGTCCCTGCTATGCTTCAGGCTCGATGCACAAGACACGGACACGTGTCTGTGGTCCTCATTCATGACTTCGATCAGGTATTGCATCACCCATGGCTTCTGTTTGCAATAGATTTATTGCAATAAATACTTTAGAATATAAGATAAAATGGCGGAGGGGATTCATAGAAGATACTAGATAACGAGAGTTTCACTGGAAGACTGGAAAATGTGACTTGGAAAATGGACAGAAGACAAGGAGGGAGGCTGGGCATCAGGAGGCACAGCCACGGTCGTCCCCAGGAGTGATCAAGTCATAATCAAGGCGTGGTCACCTTCACAGTCCCCACTAAGATTGTCACCACATCTACCAGAGCTGCTGACTTCTGCCTGTATTCTAGAGCCAGTTTCTCAGGAGCAAGCATCAGGTTCTGCCGAGCTTTCTCACATGCCTGCGCACTGGCCATTTCAGAAACGAGTGGAAGCAGGATCCAATGCCCCCACTCTTGTCCTATTGTTTGTGGACAATTAGTACTAGAATCTACCTCCAGCAAGAGGCCACACTCACAGTGCCTGGAGGCAACTCCCAAAGGAGCCTGGGACACTGGAAGGAAGGATCAAAGCCAGGTAGCCAAAATAAAAAGGCTTACGATGGTAAAAATAATATACGTAGAGTCTTATAGTCTCCAAAGTGGAAAACAGTAAAAATAGCTCTCATACACTTATTTTAAGGTTTTCAAAGTACATCTGATCTTCACAAGACCGAGATGCAGGCAGAACAGGCATTGTATCTGAGCTTCGAAAAGATGAGATTGTTTTTATAGAATATAAGGGGTTCAGTTATTATCTGACATTTATTTTAAAAGAAAGAGACGTGTAACCTTAAGTATGTGACAGTTTCAACTGCGGATGACTTTAGCATATTTAAGGCGCAAACAAAGTCTTCCGTCGACAGGGTTGATTTATATATACAATTGAACTAGTTTTCTGAAAAGTGAAGGTCTTCTTTTTGGAAGTTAAGGCAATTATTTTTCATATTAGACTCTTCTCAAAGTTTATCTCAAATGCTTATCAAATTCTCAAATTCTTATCTTGTAAAGACAAAGCCACATGGCGGACCTAATCTTACACTTAAGTGGTGTAGACCAAGGATGGCAAATCATGACACATGTCTTGTTATTCTCCTATCTCTTGACCTTCGCAGACATAACTAATTAATGATGGCATTTGCTCTCATAGAGTCAAGGCAGGGTCTCAGAATTCCTTTCAACTTGGCCCTGAAACCAGTCTCTACCAATCAACCTACCAACCAATCCCCTACGGGAGCAGGATTCAAAATGGAGTTGTAGAGATTTCTTTTGTTTGCCCAGAATACTGATGTTCTGGGAAGAGCACACTTCTTCCTCTAAAAAAGTCTTCCAAGTATGTGATTCAAATCCTGGGCTTTCACACAGATTTGAAGGTTTGGTTAGACTGCAGCCTGTGGTCTCTTGGAATTTGAAACCCATCTCCATCAAGACTAAAGTTTTGGAGGATGTGGTAGAGGATGTCATGAGAGTGGAGTGTGGGGCTTCCTCTTATGGCACTCGGCACGGCAAAGACACGCTCTGCCCCTGTTAAAGACAGAGCAGCACGAGAACAAAACGGTTTTGCTAAGCGAATCCCTTTCTGTCCTCAGCAGAAGGCCTATAACTGCTGAAGGTCTGGTATTCATACACTGATACATTGCAAAATTCTGTTTCTCAGCCTAAGCTAAAGTGGGGTACTGATGAAAACCCAGAGGAACCAGGAATCTGATCTCCCAGGCCCCACCCCAGCATTAGCTAAAGTTAGGGGAGAAAACAGTTTTTGCCTCCTCTTCTCTGCTCACTCTTCCCGACCACAGGACAGAGGCCAAGATCTAACTCTTCAAACTAAGATCTAGACAGACAGAGGCTAGGGGGAGAAAGTGATGGTGATGTTTAGTTCAACTATCAGGCTGGACCACAGTTCTGGCTTTGGTGACTGGGCCATTGTGATGTTGCCAGACAAATTTCAAATCTGGACGCAGAAGCCAGTGATCGCATAAGCACCAAGAAATCCTTACACCTCTAGGTGGATACCAGTTGTAGGGGAGGTAGATGGTTGAGGTGTCCAAACTCCCCCAAACCTCTCTCCCCTCTTTTGGGGTTTCTGCTGCCAAAGATGGAGGGGGGAAATTATTTAGCTGGCAGAACCTGAGGTATCAGATTGGCCAATTAAAGAACTCAATATACTGCCAGGGAAATGATGCAAAACATAGATGCCAATGAGGCCTCCTGAAGTCATCACTTACCTTATTGTGCCTGACCAGCAGGAGAT
>NW_027529428.1:2153688-2164756 GCF_008692635.1 Crocuta crocuta
TATATATATATATATATATGGATGAAAATGCTAGAAACACTCTCCTGCCAAGGCCATGTGCATACAATGACCGAGAGCAATTCCCAAAGGAAATTAGAGCACTCTGGGCAAGGATCAATAGCAACACTCAATGCTAGGTAGCATTTGCCCCTGCATGTTGTTTCTATATCCACTATTTCTAAGTGGAAAGTTTTGATTAGCAGTATCTTAATTTTCTGCCAGCATTAAATATTGATATCAGAAAAGTCACATTTATACTTAGTAAATAAGAACAGACACATCATCACCTTGTGATACTGGACATTCAGCTATTTGCATTGAGGTGGGCCGAATACATCTGTGTTTATATGTGGGATTACTGCCTTTGTAAACCAGAGGCTATATTGGTTATCTATCTCCACAAAAAATCTGTTAACATGAAGCCACAAAATTTAGTGGCTAAAAACAACAACCATTTTATTTAGTTTATGAGTTTGTAGGTTGGGCAGTTCTTCAGTCTTGGCTAGGCTTGACTGACCTTGGCTGAGCTTACCCCTGTGTCTGTGACTCAGCTGGTGGATTGGCCAGGGGATGCCTGGTCTAAACTGTCCTCACCTACAATGATCTGGCTCTGCCTCCAAAGTCTGTCATCTTCCATCAGACTAGCTGGGGCTTGCTTTCCTGTTGGTGGAAGGTTCTAATACAAAGAACATAAACACATGGGGCCTTTTCAAGCCCACAGTCAGAACTAACCCACTGTACCTCTTGTCCTATTTTATTGGCCAGAGCAAGTCACGGGCCAGCTCGGGTTCAAAGGATGGGGAAATAGACCCCACCTACTGATGAAAGCTGCTGCAGAGTGTGGATAGAGGGCAAAGGGAGCCATGCTTGCAATCAGTCAACCAAAGAGGCTATGCAGGAAATTATTTAAATAGAAAGAAGAAAGTATATGAGAGAGCTAGGTGCCCAGATGGACAGTGGTCGGTAGTAATTCGTATCTAAGATCTGCCTAGCATTCTTCTGTTCTTGCACCTCCTGTCTCCTAAGAAATAATTGTTTTGCAGCCCCTCGGGGGCTCAGTCAGTTAAGCATCCAGCTCAGGTCATGATCTCATGGCTTGGTTCTTGGGTTTGAGCCCCACATCAGCCTCTCTGCTGTCAGTGCAGAGCCCACATGGGATCCTCTGTCTCCCTCTCTCTCTGCCTCTCCCCCACTTGCATACACATGTGCACCCACAGGCTTTCTCTGTCTCAAAAATAAAATAAACATTTAAAAAAAGGGGCGGTACCTAGGTGGCTCAGTCACTTAAGCCTTCCATTTTGGTTCAGGTCACTATCTCATGTTTCATGAGTTCGAGCTCCGCATCGGGCTCTGTGCTGACAGCTCAGAGCCTGGAGCCTGCTTCAGAGCCTGTGTCTCCTCTCTCTGCCCTTCCCCCACCCACCCTCTGTTTCTCTCTCTCTCTCTCTCTCTCTCTCTCTCTGTCTCAAGAATAAATAAACATTAAAAAATTAAAAAAAAAAAAAGAAATGCTTGTTGTAACCATAAGACTTACTTAAGAGAATGCAGACATCTTCCTACTGACCCTGCTTCCTTGGCCATAGTGATTAGGCAGAGCTGGGCACCTGTTCCAAATTGGGTTAATCAGAGTATGCGGTATCTTGCCTTAGTGCTTGGTCTAGTTGTGGACAAGGCCTAACTCAGGCTACTCAAAATGCTTCCACAGGTGGGAGAGCTGAACACCTATGAATGTAGGAACCTGTGACATCAGCCATGGCAACATGAAAACATTAAGCTTGTGGCAATGCAATTGACATTCAGGAAGAAGCAGAAAGGAAAGGAGGAGAATGAAGTGTCGGGGGCTTTCCAGTTCCTGGTACAGTTATCCCTGCACCCTATCATATTTACCTTTCCTATGAGTTGGCTTTGGAAGACCACTCTTTTGGTTTGGTTTGTTTTTTAATAACTCAAGTTAGAAGTTGGTCCGTTACAACCAAAGTAGTCTACTATAGGTGTAATTTAGGAAATACTTCTACCCCGAAACATTCTTTTACCCCCTCACAACTAAGACCTAGGCAGACAGAGTTGCATTTTCTTTGCTCACAATTCATTCTTTGGGTTAGGAAAGTGTATAAACCATAATGAGCCATGCACTTTGACACCTCCATATATGGCCTGGAAAGGCTTACCTTGCAAACCTGTTTTCACATTTCAACACTCAGCTCAATGCTGCCCACATTTTAAAGTTTCTTTTCCTCTTTTGCTGCCATTCCAAATTAGTGGACATTTCCCATTTGTGCTCCCAAAATAGTTTAGATATATTTCTAGAATAGCACTCATATATCATATTCTATGCTTATAGTGCCATAGGCATATCCCTAGTTAAATTATGATTCCTTTCTTTAGGCTAAATGTTACTTAAAACTCTTATTTACCTTTGCATTTTTGCATTGCTTTTAATAAAAATGCAAGTCTTCTAAAGGTTAGTCTATTAAAACTTTAAGCCATTAATATCTTAGCTTGAATTCATTGATAAACATTATTTAAGAACATACTCATTCAACCATCAGTTCTAAATCTTGGCTGCACATTAGAGTCACCTAGGGAGCTTTTTAAACATATCGATGCTTGAGCCTCACCCCAGACCAATTAAATCAGAATTTCTGGGATAGGGGCCCAGGCATCAATATTTTTAATAGATTTCCAAGTGGTTTTAATGTGCAACCAGGATTAAGAACTACTGTCCTATACGTAGTTTCTATCTGTCACAAAGAGCTAAAGCCAAAGGAAAGATCCCATCTAGTTGGAAGGAAGCCTTCATGAAAGTGATGACTTTTGAATTAAATCTTAATGGATGGGCAGAATGTCGGTAGGGAAGCACAGGGAAGAAAATGGAATGTGGGCAGAGGGGAGCACTGGCTATGTATAAGAAACGGTACGTGGTACATTCAGCTTATCAGTTGTATCGGAGTGTAAAGAGAGACAGCGTTTATTGAGTATTTACTCTTGTTCAAAACATTTTATACTCCTTTCCCAATTAATCCTCACAATCACCTTCTGAGGGAAAGAATTATTTTGTGGATGAGAAGACTGAGGCATAGACAATGTATACACTTGCTTAAGGCCACACAACTAGCGTAGCTCTGGGACTTAAGCCGAGGCCCATGCTTACAACCCCAGTCCGGGGCTGGACTCTATTGGTTGCACCTGTTGACAGCCACCGTCTTCCCTGCCTCTATTTTCTCCAGCTGAAGGTAAAAGGTACTGAAGTGCTAATGTGCCAGGCTCAGGCCCATCAGACTTCTTGAGTGAATATCGACAAGGTGAGTGCATTTGGTAGTGACCTGTGTTCCCCTGACAGGGGAGGCTTACCGTGGTTGCTCTCCAGAGTAAGCTGTGGTGGCCCAACCAAATGGCTAGTCATCTGCCTGCCAAAGGACTGGGGAAAACTGGTTCACTTAGCCTTTGAGCTGTAGTGTCACCGTTACTCCTTTTCCCAGAATGATGTCTCTGAAATATTTGTTTTATGTCTCCAATTGTCCATATTTATTTGACTCAGGATTCTAGAAATGACCACAGGGCACTGCTCCCAGACACCACACTGTCCTTTCCCAAGCAGACCTTGGCCCTCTGACCACTTCCCACTAAGACCTGTTTGTTCTTCCTTTCAACTGGCCTCATGCAGCTAAACCACGTGCCTGAGCCGGTCAAGGTTAGGCAGAGACCAGATTGTGCCGTTAGGCTAAGCACTGAAGACTCATTGTTAAATGTTCTTGAATAAGAGAGTGATAGATCAAAAGAAAGATCAATAGCAGGATTTTTCTAGAACTAGAAGATGAGAATCATTGTAGATAAAAGATATATATTTAGAACACCCTTGTTGCATGTGACAGAAATCTGGCTTAAACTCATTTATGCAAAAAGAAGGATAAATTAACTAATATTATTGGAAGTTCAGTACTCATATTTTTAGGCATGGTTTGATCTAGGGGCTCAAATGGCTTTATCAAGGGTCAGTTTCTTGGCTTTTTCTGAATTCATGGGCTTCATTCTTGAATTCCATGAAGATGCCCTATAGTTCTAGGATTGTATCATTGTTTGGCTAGTCATTTGAGCAGAAAAGACTTTTCTGGTATACCCTCTCAAAACTCCTAATTAACTATGATTGGATCAAGTTGCATTTATGCCTATCTCTAAACCAGTCAATGTGCCAGAGGGATGTAATTCTGTTGCTAGCACAGGTCTGGTTCAAGAGCCCACATCTGAACCAATTAGTATGGCTAGGGAAACTGAGTGCTGAGTCATGTGATCTGTCTCAAACCACTTGATCTGAGTTTGGGGATGGAGTAGCTTCCCAAAGGAAATCTGAAATATTGTAACATGGAGAAAAAGAACACAGACACCAGAACGGCAAAAATAACAAGTGGCCACGACAGGAAACTACTTCAGAAGTCCAGGTCTGGCCCAAATCGTCTTTTCTAGTATGTAGCAAAGACATGAAGTATCACAGGACCATCTTCAGCAGCCTACAATCCACACATCTACACTAGTACCTACTGGCACACAGCCACAGGCAAATCAGATCAGTTTGGAGCCAATGACTTCCTTCTCATCTTTTCTGCTGAATATAGTTGCAGTGCGATGGGGCAGTCCAAGCTTTAGGAAATTTATAGCAACTTATTAGCCTTCCATGCTAATGGAGATCATGGACAATTGAATCCTACTGTTAACCTCAATATGTCATCTTCCATAAATATTCTAATGTCATCACCAACCTTTGTGTCAAAGCTGTTAACAAGTCATTAAATTAACTTACGGAAGGGTTCCATTTTTACATATTTTTCAGGACTATCATCCAATCAATAGAAAAATGAGACAAGCTGTGCAGAGATGGAGAACGATCTAGCCTCAGTAATCTATAATTGCCTATTTATCTCTTGATATTCCAAAGTAGAGTGAGAATTGTTTATTTCTTTATAATGTTTTAATGTTTTGAGCATTGAAGCCTATGAAGTAATACGGATACCCATTGGTTGTCTATATTTGGTTATCCACGTGGGTTGGTTGCTCAGAATGCTTTTACAAAAGCAGCTTAATATGGTAGTGATGCTGTTCAAACTGATAGATGCAATGTGGCTGTATGCACATTCCACAATTTCATGACGATTCTCAGAATTCCACTTAACAAAGCTGACATGGGATAAGTTTAAGGCCAATGGCAAAACCATTCTTTTGTATGTAGGACCTTAATACAGATTCAACAAAATGATCAAATTCAGCTCCCAAGTGTCCAAAGCGATCATTTAGGAAAGGCAAGGACAGACATTCCAGTTGAGATGGAAAGGTGCAGAAGAGAACATTCATGAATGGCAGGAGCCAGCAAGTAGACTGAGGTCTGTGTAGAACTTTCCTCAGCTGACATTTCCCCTCAGCTCACTCTGCCTCTGATGCCTTTTCTTTTGTTCTTCCTCCCTCTTTACCATCTTGCATTTTATTTGCTTAGCTTTCAAGCAAAAGTTTTTTTAAAGTTTATTTATTTATCTTGAGAGAGAAAGAGAGCACAGGTAGGGGAGGGGAAGAGAGAGAGGGAGAGAGAATGAGAAAATCCCAAGCAGGCTCTGCACTGTCAGCGTGGAGCCCGATGTGGGGCTTGAACTCACAAACCGTGAGATCATGACCTGAGCCAAAGTCAAGAGCTGGACGTTTAACCAACTGAGCCACCCAAGCGCCCTTTCAAGCAATAGTTTTAAAAACATCAATCATCTTTTCCAATATTAAAAAAAATTGTGTAACGCAGTGTTTCTGGACAGGAGACAATAAAGTGTTTAAAATTTGGGCTCTGTAGTCTGGGTGTCTCCAAAACCCTAGTCATTTATTTCTGATGTTGTGACCAGAAGAAGTTAATGATCTTCCTTGAGCCATCATTCTTCCCCCATAAACAGAGACAATAATAGCCCAGGTACTTGGGCACCTAGTAAACATTCAGTGAGAGCTATCATCATCACCATCACAATCATTACCATCCCCGCTAATTTACACTTCTAGCAAAAAAAAAAAAAGGTATCATTCTGGGAGAAATTTGGAAGAGAGCTCAATGAGAGAATAATAGTGATTTATGAAATTTATATAATGTATATTATAGAAAAGCTGATTCGGAGATATTTTTAAACAAAGGTCTGAGATTCTTCTTGTTTTAAGCTCCATTAGCTCTTGCTGTTAATGCAAAGGAGAGCTCAGGAGCCATGGAACATTTTATTTCAGCCAAGCAAACACAGCATGTGCTCCATAGCCCATAAGGAGAAATAAACATGTTTATGCAATGCCCCAGGTTTTCAGAAATGGTTTTGGCCGTATTTTTCTTCATTAGCGTTAGCCTGAAGCACTTAGCACGAACCCTTACTTGTGCCCCCTTGTGTAAACACGCAGATCGTGTTTTCTGCACTGCTACGGGCCCTTCCTTCAGCTTCCCTTCCACTTCTCCCTCCAGATCAACGGTCCGCACCTCTCTAGTCCCACTCTGGGCCTGGGAAGCTGACCTGCACCAACTAGCTCCCTTGTCCTGTAGCTGCGATCCATCTGGGCAGGCGATCAGGATTCAGGTGCAGGAGGTGAGATGGGCAGGAGGAATGTGAAGTCAAGGTGTCTCTGTCTCGGGCTTCCCCACCAGGATGCTGTGTTTAGTTGTCTGTCTCCTTCAGTAGCCGTTTCCCTTCAGCTGCCCAATCTGGGGCCCTGTGACTACTAGGTCCTTGTTTCTTCAGACCCAACGATGACAATGGCTCCTTCTCTGCTATTCCTCCCCTGGACTGCAAAAGCCCTGCCCTCGCCTCTGTAAATAGTCTATTAAACTCTTCTCAATGGTTCACGTTGGGTTTGCCATCTGTTTTCTGCTGAGACGCTCCCCTGTTCCCTATGTGTTGCTTAGATTTATATATTCCATTGACAGAGAGTTCTGATCGAGCAAGATCTCTCCCACACCAACAGGTTAAAAAAAGAATTACCCAAACAAATATTTTTCTAATTCTTGTGGACATAATTACTACTGTTTCCACAGACCCCTCAGCATGAGCTATCTTCAAATACTTATCTTCAATCTTATAATGTCTACCAATAGTGGAAATACAATATTAACAGAAGTGAAAACAAGGGAAAAAATGCATTCATGATTCTATCATCCCACCTGCTAAACTGCTTTTATTTCCTTATTTTCTACTTATAGAAAAGATATACTTTCTTATATTCTTATATTCTTTTATTCACATAAGGCTATATCATGAATTTCTCTCAGATTATGACAATGCTAAATGTCTTTTAAAATTATTTATCAATTGAAAGCATGTGGTGTGCCTTCTTTGACATTTCTCCTCACCAGCACGAAGGTTGCAAATTATTTTTACTTAGGGATTGCTATGAGATTTTATTATAGAACCAAATATGTTACTTTGGAAACAGGTTCAAAGAATTCATTATTGGATTCAGATCTCATAATTGGAAACAAATTCACACATATCAAATTCCTTAATTAGCACATGCCAAACTTTCTCTTATTTTCATTGTTGGAAGTAACTTCAGTGATATTAAGTTTTCATGCCCCCGTAAGCTCATCTCCTTACAACCTTTCTACCTGATCTCACATGCCTTTATACTTTGTTGAAAAATTATGCTATAGAACCGTTAGGATAGAGTGGGGAAAATTATTTCTCGAGAAATTAGCCAAAGAAGTTCACATTTGAGCTAGGAGGAAACAAAAGAAAGAAAAACTTTTTTCTGGAGAGAAACAAGTTTAGCCATATTTAATCTAGAGTGGATAGGTAACAATCTGGCCAGATTAATATCTTTTGCTGGGTTGAATCACAAACTATTTGTCAGTGTTCTTATTGAAGATTCCAACTCTTGTGTTTAGACTTCTAAATTGGGAATAGGCTGTATGAGACAGAGTCCCCAAACTGATATCCATTCATTTTTCTGGTTAGTAAACATGCCCCTAAATTCAGCTAATGCTGAAAAATTCTGAAATCACCCCTAAGTTGTCCAATATGAAGTTTGGATCATTTTTTGTCCCTAAATATGTAATAAAAACTTATTTGCAGTAACAAATCCTTACCTACCAATTTGCTACACGCCTTAACACAATCATCATAGAGTGATTATCTTTCTGTAGATCTTGTATTGTCTAGACCCCTGCTACTCAAACAGTGGTCTGCTGTCACCTGGCAACTCATTAGAAACGCAGGGTATCGGGTCCTTCATCAACATACAGAATCAAAACCTGTAGTTTAGCAAGATTCCCAGGTGTGCATTAAAGTTTAAGAAGCACTGGGTGTACTCACATTAGTCTAATAAATGAATAAATATGTTTCTTACTTAGTTTCAGACAGTGGAATCGTGGATGCATACAGGGATGTTAGAAATGATCTAGCTCTACATTTCCCCCCTGTGTATTTATTTCCTGGAACACTCATTTCATAAAGTGTCAATAGAGGTTATGCTGAAAAAAGTTAGGAAATGCTGCTGGTTAAATAATGCAAATAATTTTCTTTACCACAGGATTCCTCGACGTCTTTAATAAACTTATGTGCCTTGTGACTCTCTAGGGAGGGAGGGTGAATAAGATTTATACAGTGAGTTGTATCGTCTACATATTTGAGTACGGAACATTATTTTCACCAGATACAGTGCTAGTGTGTGCCCTGATAATTTTGAAAATATTTATCTAATTCAATCCCCTCGAGTAACAGACTCATATTCTTTTTTTTCGTCATCTTATTTGGCAAAGGTAAGGTAAGTGACTCTAATTTCTTATTGATTTTTCAATGGGAATGTGACTTCTATTCTATCAGTTAAAGCTCTAAGAAAAAGACCTGAAACTAATGGCTCGCTCACATAAGAGTACAGGGTTTTTGTGGCATGAGAGAGAGAGTGGGTATCAAAAACTGTGAATATCTGAGCTCTTACCCCACTCACAAGCTTGTGGGTTAGCTGGCCTACCCCAGTTTCATGAAAGCTGGCAGAAGACACAACTTGTGGGTTGGACAAATGACTTGATCACTCATGCCACATAAAGTGGCCTGAGCTTCACATTTATGTCATTTCTCCATGTCCTTCAAGTCTCACCGGAGGCCGTGGAGTGTCCAGGGTGAACGCTGCATATAAAACAAGTTTGAGTCAAAGCTAAGGGTCCTTGAGCTTAGGGAGCCTGGCTTTTTTATAATGAGCTACAAGCAAAACTGCCCTTTCCCCCACGGGAAGATGTGACCTTTATCATACCGGACAACAAAGAAAAACCTGCCCTTTGCTTCAGGGAGATGCTCTCTCTATCTTCCAAGGCTGTATTCACCATACTGACGTCCTTGGAAAGATAGTCTGAAACAAAGAGACCCAGTGCCTCTGCTCACAGGACATTCAGAAACATGAGCGACCCAAGAATTGCCACCCAACATTCCTGGGGAAAGGGAGGGGGTAAGGGTTGTACGGCACAAAGGTATTCAGAAATCCAGACTGATGGTGACTTGGCTATGTTCAGTATGTGGCCTCTAAAGTTCCTCTAGCGAATGAGGATGCCACCATCCCAGACAGCTGGAAGGAGAGGGGTTTGGAGGAGCATGCATGGGAGGGGGGTATGAGGTAAGGTCCATAGTGGCGTACACTCCTTCTTAATGTTCCATCTCTAGGACTTGGACACATGGCCGTGCCTCATTGCGGCAGAGGACGAGATATGTAGCTTAATTCTAAGATATGTAGCCTAACTTTGAGATACGTAGCCTCACTCCAGGAGCAAGGGAGAGCGGGTTTTGGAGGCTACCCAGAAGTCTCTTCTACATATTCAATTTTGATAGTGATTTAGCTACCAGCTTCTCTGTTTTTATCTCAAGTAAAGATGAGCAAACATTCCTGGGGCTGGGACTTTGCATTTCCAGCATCACTGAATCTTAAAATTGGAAGGTCCTTTAGAATCATTTCTTCTAGCCACGCCTCCCCCCTTCACTTTAGGAGTGAAGCAACTGAAACTCAGAAGCTAAATGTCTTAGCTATGTGACTTACTAAATATAGCTCGTTAGCTGAGCTAAGATTTTCAGATCTCTATTCTACAGCCCTTTCATTTGTACCAACCTGGCAAGCTCATAGCACCTTTTGAGGGTTTTTTAAATTATAATTCCCCAATTACTTGGTTTATATATTTAGAATTTTGTTTATTGAGATCTCTAAAACCACTGAATGTATGGGGCACCTGGGTGGTTCAGTTGGTTGAGCATCAGACTCTTGATTCAGCTCAGGTCACATGGTTTTCATGAGTTTGAGCACCAACTCAGGCTCCGCCCTGACAATGCGGAGTCTGCTTAGGATTCTCTCTCTCTCTCTCTCTCTCTCTCCCTCTCAGAATAAATAAATACACTTAAAATAAAATCACTGAATGTCTACCTGAACTGTTCCTTCATTTATTCATTCAATAACTGTTTATTGGGCCAGATAGACATTGTTCTAAATACTGAGAATCCTGGTGTGATGAACCGGGGGGCAGGGGTGGGTGGTGTCTCATTCTTACAGAACTATTATTGAAGTGATACTCCATGGCTTAGAATATGGGTGACTTTTCAGTATGAGACGCATTATGACTAATTTATGATATAAGCTGTTATGTATGGATTCCAAACAATGTATACTTCTTATGAGGAGCCTGAAATTAAGTCCTCCATTAGAAACAACCTCAGGCTGCATGTAGTCCAGGTTCTAGGAAAAGCCTCAGGTGAAGCCACCCTCGGACCGCCCTCGGATCTGCCAATCAAAAGAAATGTGTAACATTCCTGTAGTCTTGGAGACAAGTCAGGACTGGGAACTGCAGGTAGTTACTTTGTACAAACTTGCCAATCAATCACAGCTTGCAGAAGCCCCACATAGATTCTCTGAACCCACCTCATAATTGGTCATTTTATTTTTTTTATTTTTATTTACTTATTTATTTATTTTTATTATTTATTTATTTTTTTATTTTTATTTTTTACAAATAGTTTATTGTCAAATTGGTTTCCATATAACACCCAGTGCTCATCCCCACAAGTGCCCTCCTCTATGCCCATTTCCCCCCTCCCCC
>NW_027529428.1:2165088-2291697 GCF_008692635.1 Crocuta crocuta
TCTGCCTGACTTATTTCACTAAGCATAACACCGTCAAGGTCCATCCATGTTGCTACACATGGCCAGATTTCATTGTTTCTCATTGCCATGTAGTATTCCATGGTATAGATAAACCACATCTTCTTGATCCATTCGTCCGTTGATGATAATTGGTCCTTTTAAAAGACTCTCAAAGGTCATGATTGGGTCCCGCCAAATGTAACGGACACCTCGCAGAAACTGAATGGTCAAAACTGTTACTATGCTGTTACTATGGGCATTGTACAATTATGATTGGTGCTTATGTAATGATGCAAAACGTACAACATGTGCACAGTAACACCCCTGCCCTTCCCCCATAAAAACCCTGTTTGCCACTGTTCGGGGCTCCACCTTGCTGCTGCTGCGCCGGGAGACAGGTGAGCTCCTGCTCGAGGTTGTAATAAAGACCCTTTTGTTCTTGCATCAGTGCCGGCTCGTTGGAGGTCTCTGGGGACTCGCGATTCCGGTTTAACACTTATTGCCAGCACAAATCAGAAAACAGAGACTTTACAGCTTTTAAGTTTCATTACAATTAATTTATAGCAAGATTTCCTTTTGTATTTTATGTAATAACTAATCTTTTTTGTAATGTTTATTTATTTTTGAGAGAGAGAGAGAGAGGCAGACTGTAAGTGGGGGAGGGGCAGAGAGAGAGGGAGACACAGAATCTGAAGCAAGCTCCAGGCTCCCAGCAGTCATCACAGAGCCAGACGTGGGGCTCGAACCCACAAACTGTGAGATCATGACCTGAGCCGAAGTCGATCGCTTAACCGACTGAGCCACACAGGTGCCCCCATAACAACTAATCTTTTAAAATAAGCCTAATGCATTACTCCTATAGCAAGTTATTATTACTTTGTTGTTGCCTTTGGGTTAACAGGTTTTAGTATGTTAAAGACAGAGGTTTATTTTAAGTCTCAAAACAGATTGGAACATTTCTAACAGAAATTTCAGTCACATGTTTTGATTTATCAAAGCATTTTATGTTTACTTAAAGAAATTTCTTTCTGTTCCCTAGAGAAGTCCATAATGTACTCAGTGCAAATTGAACATCAGAAATATAATGTAGTCAAATGACAGAATAAAATTCAAGAGAAACTGCTGAAGCTTTGCTCTTTAAAAGGAAAATCTATGTTTCTATGTTACATCATGTGTATGTATTATGGAAATATCTGAAAGATATACAGCACCCCATGCACACGACTATTGTTTATGAACAAGTGTATGTAATGCAGCTTATTGAGAAAGGGTTCAATTTAAAGTAATAGTGCATGAAATAAATATAATGTGGCATGTTGCAAAGAGGTCTAGATTGTGAGCCTCAAGAATCAAGATCTGATCCTGATGGTACTTTAAAAAATCTAAGTGATATAAATATTTGTAAAAAATCTAAGTGATATAAATATTTGTATAGCATTTTCTGGTTGCAAAACCTTTTTTCTTTTCCATTTAACAATAGCTAACAGTTACTGAGCCCTTACCACGTGCCAGATGTGGTGATGTCATTGAAATCATGTAACACCCTCATGAGGTAAGTGTTTACTTCCCCTTCAACACCCTACTTTCCAACCTCATCCTCCTGGGGGATTATAAGGTCAGACTGACCTGACCAACTGATCCCAAACGGAGGCTCTACAGTGAGCCTCTGCTCCTTCCCCCACATGGCTCCCTCCTTCTGGGACTCGGATCCAGTACGTGGTACTGGTTAGTTGGTGAGGTGAGTGAGGCAACCAAGATAATAATCACATTATTTTTCAATTTCTGGATCTTACCAGGGTCAATAAGACAGGTCCACAGTTTCTCCAAAGTTCTCAAGCATTCACATTTAGATATTCATGCTTTTATATATTTTACAGACCTCACAAGATCCCTTTCTTACCTTGTTGCTTTCTTTTAAAAAATATTTTATTTATTTGTGAGAGAGAGAGAGAGAGAGAGAGAGGCAGCGTGAGCAGGGGAGGGTCAGAGAGAGAGGGAGACACAGAATCTGAAACAGGCTCCAGGCTCTGAACTGGCTGTCAGCACAGAGCCCGACGCGGGGCCTGAACCCAACCATGTTGCTCTTATGACTTCACCCAGGTGCTCAGTCCAGTAAGCATCAACCCTTGGTTTTGGCTCAGGTCGTGATCTTGCAGTTTGTGAGTTCAAGCCCCGTGTTGGGCTCCATGCTGACAGTGCGATCCTGCTTGTGATTCTCTCCCTCTCTCTTTGCCTCTACCCTGCTCATTCTCTCTCTCTCAAAGTAAATAAACTTAAAAAAATTGTATAAACATTGAAGTATTTACTTCCCATCGTATCTTTACTATTTTTTCTGTTTTCTTCCATCCTCATAATATTTTTAAATGCCAACCTGATTTTCTTCACTTATATCCATTTATTTCTCAACTACCACTGGACCATTTTTTATATTATAAATTTTTTCCCTTTCCCCCATCATATTATGCTGATTCTAAGATGTATACTTTTTTCACATTTTAATATTTTAAAATCAGCATGCATCTCACAGTGTAAGATTGTCATCTTACAATTAACTGCAGCACTTTTAAACTTTCTTTGTGGAACATAAAATAATGGCTCATTTTAAACAATCTAAAGTTTCTTAGATTTGATAAAGTAAAGCTAATACAATTGTAAGAAATGAAGATTCTGCAGTTTATAGAGGCCAGTCGACTTGCTCAAGATCATTCACTGTGACAAGTGAAACTGAGCAGGACCTATCCCTGAGCGAGCTGACCTTGAGCCCTTACTTTGTGCTCTGTACTGTGGGGGGATGTGAGGTTCGGAGAGGTGCGTGACTTGCCCAAGGGCACCATGCCGCCATGGGATAGAATCACGATTTAATCCAGAGCTCTTTCTTCCCATTGTAACACTCTAGTTGGTCCTCTGACCTTGAAGGTCACTTAAGGTCACTAATCTTCTGTTATAACATCTTAAATTCAGGAATTTGGCCCAGAAAAACCTCTAAGGTCCCTGCTACCTCTAATATTCTGCTTTGAAATAGAGCCAATTCTATTTCTTCAGTGTTTAAAAAATATACTCTAGTGCAGGTAATGTGAGTCTGTGGCACAAAATGTAGAAAGTAGCAAAAGGAAATATAAGGAACAGTTGTTTTTCCCTTTCATGCCCCAGGCACTCAGTTGTGCTCCCTATAGGTAAAAACCCTTACGACTCTCTCGTGCATATTTCAAGGACAGTCTGTGCATACAAAGTAAGTATATATATCATTGGCACATTATCAACGATGAGTTCACACTGATGTCTCCAATCCTAACCCCGTAAGACATGGCTCATTCTAGTTTTCTCCTTCTCCAAATTTTAGTTCCCATCTCCAACATTATCCTCAATCTATTTCCCTGTTGGATCAACTACCTTGTAAATGTATGATCCCTTGGGCCATCATCTCTCTAGTTTAGGGATGTCCATGTTATTTTGCTTAGCTCTGACACCCTGTGTTCCCCTGCCCCTTCCCCATGTGGATGCCCTCTTCATCTACGTAGGTTCTGACATCCCCCACTGGTAGTGTTGGCAGATAAAATACAGGACATTCAGTTAAATTTGAATTTCAGATAAACAAACAAACAAAAAAATTGTGTAAGTATATCCCATACAATAGTTGGGATATACTTATACTAAAAGAAAAACATTCAGTGTTTCACTGAAATTCAAGCCTAACTAGGCTTCTCATAATTTTATTTGCTAAATTTGGCCACCTCACATGCTGGGTCACCCAGCACGACCAGCCCCCAGTGTAGAACCTGCCTCACTTCACTGGAGTTGTAACACCTTTTGTTGGTTGTCTCCTCCCCCCACTAACTAATAGCTTTTGGGCTGAACTGTTGGGAAAGAAAGGGAGGAGGAAGGAAAGGAAGGAAAAGGGGAAAAAGGGAAGCTGGAAGAGAAAAAGAGACAAGAGAAAAAAAGGGAAGACTATATTAAACTTTGAAAATTTACATTTATGAAAATAAGTTTTTCACTTGCCTAAACTATTCAAAGTCTAATGATTTAAAAACAAAACCCAGTGTCTCCCTCTCTCTGACCCTCCTCTTCTCACATTGTCTCTCTCTCAGAAATAAATAAAAAACGTTAAAAAAAATTAAAAGGGGCACCTGGGTGGCTCAGTTGGCTGGGTGGGTGACTTCGGCTCAGGTCATGATCTCACGGTTCATGGGTTCGAGCCCCACGTCGGGCTCTGTGCTGACAGCTAGCTCAGAGCCTGGAGCCAGTTTCAGATTCTGTGTCTCCCTCTTTCTCTGACCCTCCCCTGCTCACGCTGTCTATCTCTCTCAGAAATAAATAAAACACGTTAAAAATTTTAAAAAACAAAACCCATATCAACAAAAATGCTACCTACAGTCAAGAAATACAAAGCTGTGTTAATCCTACATCGACTAATACTAAGTTAATGAGGTCAACAAGAATTATACCAATGAGGTATATTTGAAAGTTCAAGAGGATTATCAAGGCCTACTTTGTACAAAATTAGGTGGGCAAAATTTATTGTTAGTGCTTTCAACCTCTTAGGGAAAAAAAAGTCTTATGCAGAAAAAGAAATCTCAGAGCAATTAGCCTTTTTTTTTTTTGTAAATCTATTTTGAGGGGGAGAGAGAGAGAGAGAGAGAGCACACAAGAGGGAGAGGAACAGAGGGAGAGAGAGAGAGAGAGACAGAGACAGAGAGAGAATCCCAAGCAGATTCCACACCATCAGCATGGAGCCCTGTGTAGGGCTTGAACTCACGAACTGTGAGATCATGACCAGAGCCTAAGTGAGATGCTCAACCAACTGAGCCACCCAGGTGCTCCATAGCCTTCTTTTGATTATTGCAGTAAAGGAACATGTGCCTTGTAAATAATATAGAAAGAAAGAATTTATCAAATTCCTCAAGCAAAACTTGCTACTTTATAGGCTGAATATTATGTTTAAAAAAAGTAACAATATGGGGCCCTGGGTGGCTCAGTCATTAAGCGTCTGACTTTGGCTCAGGTCATGATCTCCTAGATCACCTGTTCGAGCCCGACATGGGGCTCTGTGCTGACAGCATGAAGCCTAGAGTCTGCCTTGGAGTCTGTCTCTCTCTCTGCCCCTCCCCCTCTTGTACACTGTCTCTCTAGCTCTCAAAAATAAATAAAACATTAAAAAATAAAACAGCAATAAAGGGGCATCTGGCTGGCTCAGTCAGTGGAAGCATGTGACTCTTTTTTTTTTAAGTTTATTTATTTATTTTTTGAGAGAAAGTGTGAATGAACTGGGGAGGAGCAGAGAGAGAGAGAGAGAGAGGAGAGAGAATCCCAAGCAGGCTCCACACTGTCAGCATAGAGCCTGCTGTAGGGCATGACCTGAGCTAAAACGAAGGCAATCTGACTCTTGATCTCAGAGTTGTAGATTTGAACCCCATGTTGGGTGTAGAGGTTACTTAAAAAAAATGAAATCTTAAAAAAACCAAAACCCAGCAACAATGAAACACCAGGTTAAAATGTTTCCTTTGGCCAAAAACAGGCATCTTGGCTTTTCCCATATTACCCATAGATAAAATACTTAATTCCAAAGCGCACGTATATTCAAAGGGAATGCTTACCCTGAGTGTTTGTTTTTGCTTGTTTTCTGGCTCATAGTGGACAACCAGCAAGTGAAGATGCTCAAGCAAATGATCCGAAGTCAGAAACAGGGTTTGATGGGACATCCATAGCATGGAGAAACTTTGGGGAAAAAAAAAAAAAAGCGAAGACGTGCAATTCCATATAAAACCCCTCGGTTGTGGCTGTGCTAAGGGTTAATAATGTAAGTTCTGGGGGAGGCTGGAACTTACTGGAAAAGGCATCAAAGGCAAGATGTATGTGGGCAGATCGCAGACTTCCAGGCATTATGCTGTGTGTGGAACAGATGGATGTTCATTTTGTACCTCTCTCAAAGAACATGTTCCGTGGGCCACTGCACAGGCAATCGCTCCGTATCACCGCTCGAGCCAGAGTGGGGAACCATAGCCTAAGGAGGTAATACGGTTTTTGTAGAAAAAGAAGTGCTCAGACATACCACGTGTTCCTTTAAATGTCACCCTCACACTTGAGGGCTGTGGGCACTTAGGACCCTGATAGGAAGAAAATCACTTGGGAGTGCTACCT
This sequence comes from Crocuta crocuta, assembly GCF_008692635.1. Lineage (NCBI taxonomy): Eukaryota > Metazoa > Chordata > Mammalia > Carnivora > Hyaenidae > Crocuta > Crocuta crocuta. The sequence goes on from NW_027529428.1 coordinate 2,171,227, forward strand.
CTTTTGCTTACAGTCAGCTGTGGGGGAAAGGGGGCTGAGGTGAGAAAAACCAGGGCTTTTTATTTTTTTGAGAGAGAGATAGAGACAGTGTGAGCAGGGGAGGGTCAGAGAGAGAGGGAGACACAGAATCCGAAGCAGGCTTTAGGCTCTGAGCTAGCTGTCAGCACAGAGCCCGACGCGGGGCTCGAACCCACGAACCGTGAGATCATGACCTGAGCCAAAGTCCGACGCTTAACCGACTGAGCCACCCAGCGCCTCGAAAAACAGGGGCTTTTGAGCTGACCACAAGCTGGGCCCAAAGCTTTGTTTTCTACTGACTAGTTGACCTAGGGCAGGGGACAGGTTACAAAGTCCTCCAATAGTGGTTTCTTCTGTTGAACCAATACCATCTTGCCACGTTTTTGAGAGGAACAAAGGAGATAACAAAGGACCAGCGATTCTCTAAGCGTGGTACCTGGACAAATGGCATCAGCCTCGCCTGGGGTCTTGGTAGACTTGCAGATTACTGGCCCCATCCCAGCCCTGTGGAATCAGAATTGCTGATTCTATGGCTTAATGAGCCCTCTAGGTGATTACAATGCTTTGAGAACCACTGACTAGGAAATACTCCCGGCCCAGTGCTCCTTTGCTAAAGTGGGAACTAGTTTTCCTTATTAGAAGATATTCGTGCCACCTTGGCTTTTCTCTGTTATAAGGAAAGGAGGGCTGAGAGCAGAACGTGGGGAAGGGCTGGGCTGCCACAATCAGACACATACCTTGGGGACCCTGATACCCTCTGATGCTCTGTAAGTCTCCGGGACTCCCGTCAAATGTCACCCACTCTGGGTTCATACACCAACCAACCAACTCTGAAACCTCGAAGGAGAGGAGAAAGAAGCTTCCAGGGGACTTGTTCTCACCCTCCAGCAGACCCCATGTGGATTTGTGACACTTCCTCCGTCTCCAGTCTGTCCTCATCACTGCAGCTAGATCATCTTCCTAAATCAAAGACATCTGATCATGTCACTCCTCCCGGCAAACGTTCTGTAGCATCTATAAGATTTTGCCTTTAAGGTAAGCCCAGACTCTTGAGTGTAACGTGTAAGGCCCTTCCCAGTCTGGCCCCAAAGGACCTCCTCAGCCCCATGCATCTCTTGCTTCCTGTCCACTCTCTCTCTCTCTGTCCCCCCACCCCCACCCCAAGTCCTCTTCATCATGTACAGGCACAGGTACACATGCCGGACTTGCCCAAGTGGGAAAGCCAGTGGTAAGAAGAGGCTTCCTGAATGATTCTACCCTTGAGCTCACCACGAGAGGCAGAGAAAATATTCTAGGCTAAAAGAACAGACATGTGCAACAGCATGAGAAACCAGAATGTGGCATTATGGGGATTATTTCTAAAGTGTAATTTATGAGGGGAGGTATGAAGACAGGTGAGGCTGGAAAAGCAGGCTTGGGGTGTCTCTTTAATCACATGCTAACTCAGACGCCCAACAAAAGTCATGCACGCTCACACTCAAATTTCAACGCGTTGCAGACAAAGTGCTAGCTGGACTTAGATTACTTTGGTTTTGGCCGTGGGTAAGAAGTGTTATTATCTCCCTAAACAGCGAAAGAAGCTGAGACTCAGAGAAGATAAATCACCAACCCACGGAATTCTCACTCTATAAATACTGAGGGTACGCTCCCGAGCATCAGGAGGCTCCCGACCACTGCACTGTTCTACATGCAGGGCTCTGCCCGGCCCTTTAAAAACCACAGGCTGACTTCCAATTTGGACAAACCTCTAGCTCCAAATCCAAACCTTGTCACGGAGGTCCTCAATGTAGAGGAATTACTCTTTCGACCGTAAGAGCTCTGTTTCCTCGTAAATTAGAGTCTTAATTGTTTGTTATTATTTATTCCTTAACAAGGCTGTCCAAAAATATTCTGGGATTTGCACTGTGCTTTATTTTGGGGAATCTCCTCGATACATTTTTGATGGAGAGCCTCCTGTGTCTGCACAGCTGGTATCAATATCCATAAAAGGCCATTTATGCAATTTGTCAGTCCTGTTAAGTGTCAATTTTCTGGAGTGCGAGTCTTTAGTGGGCTCCACTTATATTTGAAAACTTTTTATGAATGCATTTACTTCTAAATTCTTTTTTGAAAATATGTGGGAAAAACAACCTTGGGAGTAGTATTTCATTCTTGCAGAGATGGGCCGGCCATCATTCTCCATCTCTCAGGAGATGGTTGACATGCAAGGAAGGTCGGTGAGACCTTAAAATGTAGGAAAAAAACCAGAGGACTCAGTGTGTCAAACTGCCAACTGGGCTTAGTCAAAATCACCATAACAAAGATAATATTAATAGATACAATATTTTTTAAAATTTTATTTTATTTTTTAAATAGAAACATTTTATTTATTTGTTAATGTTTATTATTATTGAGACAGAGAGAAACACAGCACGAGTGGGGGAGGGGCAGAGAGAGAGGGAGACACAGAATCCGAAACAGGCTCCAGGTTCTGAGTTGTCAGCACAGAGCCCAACGCAGGGCTCGAACCCACAAACCGTGAGATCGTGACCCAAGCAAGATCAAGATTCGAACACTTAACTGACTGGATTATCCAGGCATCTCTAGATATTTATTTTACAGATAAAATGGAACATGTGAAAAATTCTAAGAAATATTCACTGCAGCATCGGGTGTTATAGTCTAAGATTGAAACAATCTAAGTGTCTGTCGATAGAAAAGTAGGAACGTCCATGCCCTGAGTTGCCATCTCTCTTGTATCAGTACCTGAAAACAGTAGAAATGTGTTTTTATTTTGAAACAAAGTCAAAGTTATGGAAAGCTTCCATAGATAATACAAAAATCTTTTGTTTCCTGAGTCTTTTCTGCGTAAGTTGCTGACATCATCCTCCATCACTTCCAAATATTTCAGCATACTACAAATATAAACATCAAACTCAGGACTTAACATCAGTGTGTTCCCAACATCTACTCTTCAGGCTTCTTTCCGTTTTTGTTAATTGTCCTAAGAAGTTCCTTTGTTGCAAAAGGATCCGGTCCACAATCACAGGTTGACACTTTAGTCACTTTTCTCATTTTAGAACTGTTCCTCTCTGTCTCTTCTCAATTTTTTGGCCTTGACAGCTTAGATGATTGCAGCCCAGTCATTGTGTAGAATATCCTGACTTGGGCTTGCCTGATGCTTCCCCATGATTAGGTATAAGTTATACATGTTTGGCACGTGATTCATTCCTATGAGGTGTCACAGGGTTTCAATTTATCTCATTACTGGTGATGTTGACTTTGATCCCTCGGTTAAGGTGATGAATGTCAGATTTCTCTGCTGTAAAGTTATTTTTTCCTTTGTAATTAGTAAACATTAAGAAGCACAGAGCTAGGATTTGTAATGCATATTTACATCTCTATTTATTGCGTAGTTTGGGATAGCCTTAACAGAGCACAGGTCTTTTATTCTAACATAACCTCTATCTACCCAGGCATGGAGGCCCTGTCTCCTCTCCTCTCTTTCTGTGTGGTATCTCAGAAGTTAGTTCCCTCTCCCTTCCTTCTTTCATTTTCTTGTTCTCATGTGAATTTTCCTTTATTATTATTTTTAAAAATCCATGTCCCTGAAAGAATGTATTATAGCAAAGGCACACAATGAAACAATGGGGGGGGGGGAATGTGAGAAGCCAGGATATACTCTGAAAAGCTAACTGAACCCTCACACTTCTCAGAATATACGATTTCCTAATATTGCACATGGTGGTCACTCTTTCTCATGTTCCTAGCGTGTCAGTTGGCTGTTACCCATGTACCAATCACTCCCGATGCCCTTCTTTCTTGCTAAAAAACCTTTTTTTTGGTGCAGGTACACCATAAAAATCCCTGGATCTCCGGGAGGATGGAAGCCTACCTCATCCCCTAGAGCTGATTGGTTTATTTGGGCCAAGTAACCATATTCCCCCTGGCCTGTGATTCGTTCGGGAATGGGCATGTGACTTGGTTCTGGCGAATGGGGTGTAGCGGGAGGACAGCCCTGGAGGATTTTCCTTTCTGAATAATAAATAATACAAGGCTATTTGAGAGGCAGGCTTTAGATACAATCGAAAGGCGCAATGGCCTTCTACAACGGCAAGGCGTCAGCGCGAGGATAAAAGCCAGCTTTCAAGATTGGAACCATGAAAAAACAAGATCCAGGTCCCGGATTCATTGTTGAACTGCTGACTCAATGCCAGCAACCATCTACCTTGGGGGTTCTTGTTAAAGAGAAGAATAAAATGCCTATGTGTTTGAGTCTCTGTAAATCAGGTTTCTGTTATCTGCAAACTGTAGCCTTTCTAACTGGAACACTGATTAAAGAGCTCTGTTCTATAGTCCCAATCCCTTCTTTAAAAAAAAAAAAAAAAGATAACTGCTACTATTATATCCTTCAGTGTAAGATAGGAACTGGAGAATTTAAGGGACTAGGTAAGGGAATCTCTTTAAAAAAGCAATAAAGTCAATGCAAGTACAGAGTCAGTGTCTATCTGTTACTTTTGTGTTTAAAAGAGGTTAAATAATGTATTGATATATTTTGTGTACTTATGTAAAGAGGCACCTAAAGGATGCACACGCACAGGACCACATAACCAACGGGAAAGGCAGGGAGGGGTAGGGTAGATTGGGAATGATGTGGGAATTAGGATAAAAAGAAACAAGAAATAGAAGAACAACCAAGTTATGGGAAATTTGAAAATTGTGTTTCCAAAAAATACTTAAAAATATTATTTATTTTGAGAGAGAGAGAGTGCTAATGGGGGAGAGGTAGAGAGAGAGAGAGAGAAAGAGAGAATCCCAGGCAGGCTCTGTGCTGGCAGCTCAGAGCCCGACTCTTGGGGCTCGATTCCACAAACTGGGAGATCACGACCTGAGCCAAAACCAAGAGTCTGATGCTTCACAGACTGAGCTACCCAGGCGCCCCCCAATCTAAAACTATACAAGTCTATGATGTATCATTCAATTATATCATCATATACAAAGTTACAGTATTAAACTTAATAATTTAAAGTATTCTAGTTAAATTATTCCAACTGAAAAGTCTCATCTGGACAACTATTGGCAGTACATTTGGAAGGCAGCCTAGGAATGGGTCAGACTAAACAATTCTGACTTGTTCCCATTGCTAAACATTAAACTTATGCATATCAGTTAATACGAAAACCTTCCTTCTCTTCCCCTGTCTGCCATCCCTGATCCCTTTAGTCTACTCTCCTTCCCTTCTCCATAATGCTTGTGTCTTCTAACATCCCCAATCATTAACTTATTAATTGTGCACTGATCTCTCCCCCCCCCCTAAACTTTGCTCACTGTATGTATCAACTACTTGGTAGAGAGTAAGCACTCAACAGGTGTTTGCTGAAGAAGTGAATGAATGAAGTCATGGCAGTGTACCAGATCCATCTAAATGTCCAAACAAGCTTTTTTTTTTAATGTTTTATTTATTTCCAGGAGAGAGAGAGAGAGAGACAGCATGAGCAGGGGAGGGTCAGAGAGAGAGGGAGACACAGACTGTGAAACAGGCTCCAGGCTCTGAGCTGGCAGTCAGCACAGAGCCCGACGCGGGGCTTGAACCCACGAACCGCGAGATCATGACCCAAGCAAAACTCGGATGCTCAACGGACTAAGCCACCCAGGCTCCCCAAAATGTCCAAACAAGCTTTTAAGTATTTGGGAAGGGCAGTGTGAAAGGTAAAAGCAAATCATCAGTTTTTCACATTCGGATGGCTGGACAGGTTGTCAGGAAAATACACAGAATTTTATTTGTTTGTTTGTTCCTACTTCAACTTTTGTAACAGAAAGTTACAAAGTAAAAGTGGGGATTTTAAGAACCTAACGATAGAAAGCAGATCTAACAGAGTGGTATCTTCCATAGTAGTATTAACTCGGGGCGCCTGGGTGGCTCAGTCGTTTAAGCGACCGGCTTCAGCTCAGGTCATGATCTCACGACTCGTGGGTTCGAGCCCCGTGTCGGGCTCTGTGCTGACAGCTCAGAGCCTGGAGCCTGTTTCAGATTCTGTGTCTCCCTCTCTCTCTGCCCCTCCCCTGCTCACGCTGTCTCTCTCTCTCTCTCTTAGAAATAATTAAAAAAAAAAAAAAAGTAGTGTTAACTCAGATGCCCCAGGTGCCAAGAGTGTGTGACTCTGAGGATGAATCACTTTAAGACTTCACTCCTAAGTTACAGGACTCAAGAGCCTCTGCCCCTCAAAGACAGAAACTCAGTCCTTCTGTGGTCTTGGGTCTCAGTTCAGGCTTCTAAGAAAGATGAGCTCGTGTGAAATGCACACCATTTCCTGCTTCTCTGCTCAGCTTGGTTGTACTTCTTGCTCAGCCTGGCCCTCTTGGTGGCTGAGGGCTGGGCTTTCATGCCACCTGGCTGCCAATGTCAGCTGGAGCTTGGTTTTTCATGCTTCTCATTCTTGAAAGCTGGCTTTTATCCTCACATTTTTGCCTTCTCATTATAAAATGTCATTGCACCTTTAGGTATTATGTAAAGCGTGTCTCTCAAGCAGCTTTGTATTATTTATTATTCCGAAAGAAAAATCCTCCCACCATCATCATCACCATCATCATCATCACCACTATCACCATCATAATCACCATGATCATCATCATCACCACCACCACCAACATCACCACCACCACCATCATCATCATCATCATCATTTTGGATCTAGCTTGACTTCTGTAACCGTAGATTTCTATCCAAACTCAATTACTTTATCTTCCCAACACAGCAAGAACATTATTTAGTTTCTTTTGGGGGAGAAGTTTTTAACTTTATTAATATCTCTCTTCTTTTAAGTTTATTTATTTATTTTGAAGAGACAGACAGTATGAGTTGGAGAAGGGCAGAGAGAGACAGAGAGAGGGTCCCAAACAGGCTCCAATCTTAGCACAGAGCCCAACCCGGGGCTCAATCTCATGGCCAGGAGATCACAACCTGAGATGATATCAAGAGTTGGACTCTTATTCAACTGAGCCACCTAGGTTCCCAGTGGTTTTTTTAACTTTAAACAAAATTACAAATTAATCAAGAATTTGAAAACTTAAAAGAATGTGACACAGAAAAAGTATTGCTTATGATAGTTTATAACTCAAATAAGTTATTGGAATTTACCAAGATTCCCTCTTTAAAAAATCATACTTAAAGACAGTCTTAAACTTTAATCATGAAAATCAATATATAGAATTAGAGAAAATCATAGAAAAACATGAAGCTGGCTGTATTACAAAACTCCAAAGCTGACAAGAGACACTTCTGATATAATTCCTCTCTTCTGTCTACCATCTAAGGGCTCCTTCTTTAAGTCCAAACTCTAGGGGAGGAAAGCTAATTTTTAGGTGCAGTGTCTCAAATTAAAATAGTAGGTATTTTCTAGGAATTAAAAAATTTCTGTTTTCCTAGAGGGGACAGATATGATGTGTGGTCATATTGAGAACATTTATAAAACTTTAGATGGATTTTTGGAAGGTAGCCTCACTGAGAAATATTGGAAAGGGATTCAGACTGCCAAAATGATTCTCTGAGATTCTAGAAATCAATAAATTGAGACACAGAAAAGTGAACATAAATTTGGAACCCAAAGTTTGACATACATCTCCTCGGAGACACAACTGGGTAAAATACACAACTGGTTTTCCTTGTTATGTTTTCATTGTTTAATACAACCCTGAATTATTTTTTTGTAGGCTTTCTTGGACCATTGCTACTTGTATTTATATGTGTATGTGTTTTGTTTTGCTTTTTAAAGTCACGGTTTCATGTCCTTTTATTGAGAAGTCAAGAGAACTGAGTTTTTTTCCTTAACTTTTCATTTTGAAATGATTTTAAAATTACAGAAAAGGTGTAAACCAGTACAAAGATCTCTGGTATACCCTTCAGTCAAGTTCCCAGATATTTACATTTTAGTGCGTTTACTTTGTCATCCTTTCTCTCTCTCTTACACACGCACTATACATATATGTGCACATTACTGTATATTTTTCTGAAGCATTTGAGATTAAGTTTCAGACATTACCCCATTACCCTTTAATACTTCAATGTAGGGCGCCTGGGAGGCTCAGTTGTTGGGTGTCTGACTTCAGCTCAGGTCATGATCTCACGGTTCATGCATTTGGGCCCCACACTGGGCTCTGTGCTGACAGCTCAGAGCCTGGAGCCTGCTTCATGATTCTGTGTGTGTGTCTCTCTCTCTGTTCCTCCCCTTCCCCCCACCAAATGAATAAACATTAAAAAACTACTTCAACGTATGTTTCCTAAAAGTGAGGATACTCTCTTATATCATCACAGTCCAACTTTTAAAATCAGGAAATTGAAATTGATAAAATATTACCATCTAATCTGCAGGCCCATTCAAATTTTGCCAACTCTCTTAAGTTCCTTTATAAACTACAAAGCCTGATCTAAGATCACATGTTGTATTTAGTTATATTTCTTTCTTTCTTTCTTTCTNCACAGAGCCCGGTGCGGGGCTCGAACCCACGAACCGCGAGATCATGACCTAAGCGAAAGTCGGACGCTTAACGGACTAAGCCACCCAGGCGCCCCTATATTTCTTCTGTGATCTGTAACAGCTCTTTAGTCTTAACTTATCTTTCATGACCTTGAAAAGCTTGAAAAGCACAAGCCAAGTTTTGTAGAAGATCCCACAATCACAGTTTATCTGATGTTTTCTTGTGATTTACACCTTTTGGGCAGAGGCAGCATAGACGTGAAGTGTGTTCTCAGTGCATCATTTCTGCAGGTACATGATTCCCATGCCCCACTCTTAGTGCTATGAACTCTTACCATTTGCCTTAGATGATTTCTTCCAGATTTCTCCGTGGAAACACTTAAGATGTGTCTTGTACCTATTAATTGATAAGTAATTAAGTAATTCATGGAGAAAAGTTTGAGACCATGTAAATATCTTGCTCCTCATCAAATCTGTATCCATCAGGTTTAGCATCCTTGATAAATCTTGTTGAATCAATTATTTCTATAATGACTAGCAGATGGTGACATTGTAAATTTGTTCTTTTAAAACATGTATGTCATTCTACTTATGATAGAGTTTTCCTTTCACTATAAAAGCTAGATCAATCAACTTATCTGTATTGATCATCTATCATCTATCTATCTATCTATCTATCTATCTATCTATCTATCTATCTATTATCTCTCTCCCTACCTACTATCTATACCAGGTTTGACTCAGAATCTCATTTTACTCAATGTTTTACACTTCTTATTATTACTAATTATTATTATTAGTAGTAGTAGTAGTATATCTTGATGATCAAATTGTCTGTCTTAGCCAACAAAATCCCCTTCAATATGGCTCCCATGTCCTTTGGACATAAGTTTTTGGACGTTATTTTACTTTCTGGCATAAGAGAGTCCATACCCATCGTGTTTCCGTGTCCTAGCCTTACAGACAGCCAACTCCCAGGACCCTTGGTTTCTTTTAAAGTAGAGAAAGCTACTTAGGAGTCAAGATCTGAGTACCTTGCGTGCTGTTGTTACGAGGGTGTCATTGCATCTAGGCCCTTTTAGCAGACCGAACTAAGGGATGTACGCATGTCTACACACACCCACACACGTCCATGTACAGTTATATCTATTTCGATTTATGTATATTTAAAAATCATGAGTCCACACCAATATTCTAATTCCAGTTTAGGACTACAGTGTTATCACTAGCATTCTTCCTTGCTATATTGGCAATTCCCTTATTCAACAGTGGGAAATCTGTTCACTTTATCCTCAGTTCATTTATTTATATATCTGGTCAGTACCCCTAGATAGCCAATATTCTGATCTCATAGGCTTCTCCCTCGGCCCTTACCATGACAACCAACCCGGCCCCACTGAATGCACCAAGTAATTGCTCAGCTCCAACCAGGGAGAACAGGAAGGGAGATTGGAAACTTTATACCTTCCACACTATTCATTAATATCTTTACGTAGAAAGAGGATAAAGGAAGAAAAGCCTAAATGCCAATAAAAAATGTTCAGATGCATCAAATATTAAACCAAATATTTTGCCTGATTTATGCAAAGCATGATATTTTCCTTGTTATATAGGCTTTGGATCTAGTCTACACTTAGGTAATCTCCATTAGCAGTATAAATGGCAATTTAAACACATTTAAATTCATTCTAATAATTTTACAATCCAATTTTTTTTCATGTATGATTGACAGATGGACTTATTTGGGGGCAAAAACTATGATTTCAGAGTTGTAAGTGATTATGAATGCTGGGCAATGTAGGGCATCTCACTGCCTTCCAGAAATATGTAAGAACTGTCAAAGTTGCCTGCTTCTTCCTTCTCCTCTGAAGGAAAGATACTTAACACCATAAAGCTGAAACTTGAAATTCTACCCTTGTGTCTTTCTTTTTTTCTCTCCTTACAAAGGTGTCTTTCTTGGGGCACCTTGGTGGCTCAGTCAGTTAAGTGTCCAACTTCAGCTCAGGTCATGATCTCATGGTTCATGAGTTGCAGCCCTGCATTGGGCTCTGTGCTGACAGCTCAGAACCTGGAGCCTGCTTTGGCTTCTGTGTCTCCCTGTCTCTCTTTGCTCTCTCTCTCTATCTCTCTCTCGGAGATAAATAAACATTAAAAAAAAAATAAAACAAAGCAAACAACAAAAATCCCACAAAGGTGTCTTTCTTTCAAAGCATGCGGTGTGCTTAAGAATAGGAGGCATCTCTTTAGGACCTTCCAAAATATGCTCGGTGCGTTTCCTTCTTTTATAACTGGGGTTGAGGCTCTCACTTACTCACAGTGTTTGCTAGGGATGGTGGAAGATTCAAGAAGAAAATGCATTTTCACATCTTTTCCTTCCCTTTTTTTCATTTTAGAGTGACACTAACAGGGAAACAAAGATGGTATATAGAAACTTCGATAAATAAAGAATTATATCACACACCAGAAAATCTGTGAGGTAAATATTTTCTGGAGATCCACCCCTTCCAAATCATAGTCATAGCATGCCAAAAAGCTAGAGAACATTAAAGTGATACGATGACTGAAGGCCTCGGAGTAAATGATCACTTTATGGAAGATTTTATAAAATTCTGTTGACAAAATTGGTATTCATGTGTTCGTAGTCCTTAACAGCAGAATAATTACATGGAAGTAGTTTCATCTTACAGTGTCATGATGTCTTTTTAACAATTATTAATGATTTCAAGGAAATACAATAATGATCCCACATCCTCACATTCACTGAATGTTATTTTTCTAGTCAAATTTGTTCAAATAAATTGAGTCCTCACAACAGGAATGACAACTATCATGAGTTTGTTATTCTAATGCTTGATTTTTTCATCTTATTTTTACCCCTAATATTCTGAGAACCTCTTAGTTCTCTGAATTGGAAAATCTAGCTCTGGAGAAGGTACCAATGCACTCAAAGAAATCTGTGTATGTAATTATAAAGATAATGGTATGGTTTGGTCTTCACCTATCGTAACATCTACAAATCATTATTTTGTTTCAGTATTCAGGTACATAAGGGAGTGCATATTATAGAATTTAGCTAATAGAGACTCTCTCAAGAATCAATTAATTAGTATCCAGGAAAGACTTGGAGATCTTTAAAGAAAGAGGGCTCCAGATTACAGATTGATTACTTGATGGCACATACACTTGAAAGGGTCAGTCTAGAAATGTTCCATTAGTCAAGAAACAAGACACATTGGATGCACAAAGACACTCTTAGGGATCAGTGGAGGGGATTAGATAGAATAGTGTCAATAACTTCTATTTTGCTTTCTTTACTTGCAGTAGGAATCCAATACATAAGTATATATATCATTGTAGTGTAATGTACATTTCATACATCACTTTGTATAAGTCTACAAGTCTGCATATTTACAACAGGAAAAGTCAGAACCTTAGAAAGGTTAAATTCAAACAGAAGGATCTTCAGAAGAATATGATAATTTCTGCTTATAAATCTGGTACAGATATAAATGTTTCTTAGGGTATAGCACATTGAACAAGGCTCTAAGAATAGCAAAAAAAAGTTTGCCGATTTAAAATATTTCTGCTACTTTTTTCTTCTTTTCCTTCTTTCCTTCCTTCTTTCCTTCCTTCCTTCCTTCCTTGGTGGTATGCTTTGTTCTATTGACTTCCAGTTGGAATTTCAGATACAGTGTTGAAGTGTATAAGACTTTTACAAAGAGAAATATATAGTTTTTCTTAGCAATGACAAAAGACTGAAATTATGTTTGGGAGGGTTTAATTTGTTGTTTGTTTTGGTTTGTTTTCTAATGAGCGTCGAAGAAATGTTTCCTCTTAACTGATCTCTTATGGTTGGCGGTTTCATTACTCTTTGTTTTGCCAGGGAAAGTGAAAATCAGATTAAAGTATGATGGAGGGACTGTGCCACAGTGCCCGGGGCGCAGGTGGAGACACAGCATGATTGAATATTTTATGGAGTCGGGCTTGACCATCTTGGACAGTGACTGAGGTGTCTTGGTAGAGCTAATTGGGTGGGAGAGACCTGGAGGCTGCATTTCTAGGAAAAGATTCCACAAGTTTAAAATGAGGAGTTGGTTCTATTTTTATTTCACTTAAGGATGCCTGGTTTCCTATCCCTTGTGCTATAAACAAGAGACTGCAAAATTTCCCAATTGAATAGGAAGTGCTCAGGCTGAGTTTATGAGGCACCAAATAATTGAGTGAGAATCCTCCTCACCATGGAGTCCTGCCTACATTCACTCAAATATCCCAAATGTTTTGTTCATAACCTGCTAAATACTGGGCTTTTAGGAACATTGGAGATGTCTGAATGCTACAGTTTTCAGGCAGATGTTGTCCTTTGTGTCCAAAGTTGAAGGTTAGCAGGGATCGTTTTTAAAAAATGTGGATTTAGGGGCGCCTGGGTGGCTCAGTCGGTTGAGCGTCTGACTTCGGCTCAGGTCATGATCACATGGTTTGTGGGTTCCAGCCCGGCGTCGGGCTCTGTGCTGACAGCTAGCTCAGAGCCTGGAGCCTGCTTCCGATTCTGTGTCTCCCTCTCTCTCTGACCCTCCCCTGTTCACGCTGTTTCTCTCTCTCTCTCTCAGAAATAAATTAAAAAAATATTTTAAAAAATGTGGATTTATTTATTTTGGGAGAAAGAGAGAGAGCGAGAACACATGAGCATTCAAGTGGGGGAGGGCCAGAGAGGGGGAGAGAGGGAATCCCAAGTGGGCTCTGAGCTATCAGTGCAGAGCCTGATGTGGGACTGGGTCTCACAAACTGAGATAATGAGCTGAGCTGAAATCAAGAGTCAGACGCTTAATGTACTGAGCTGCCTGTGGGGACAAGGGGAAGCTAGCAGTGTTCATTTGATACATATCATATTGGGTATCTTCATTTCATCTATTGATCATATTTCTTTTATTGATGTACTTTTACGCTTAAACCAGCAGTTCCAAAACATTTTGGTCTCAAGACCCCTTTATACTCTGAAAAATGTTTGCAAACTTGAAAAAGCTCTTATGTGTGTGGGTTTTAGCTATCAATATTAGAAATTAAAACTCTCAAGTTTTAAAAGCACTTATTAAATGATCACAAAGCAGTAATAATAAGCCCATTACAGGGTAACATAAATAACACATATTTTAATCAACAAACCAACATTGTCTAAAATAAAAATGTTTAGAAACATAGAAAAGTAGTATTGTTATACATTTTTTAAAAGTTTATTCATGTATTTTGAGAGAGAGAGAGAGATAGTGTGCAAGCAGGAGAGGGGCAGAGAGAGAGGGAGAGAGAGAATCTGAAGCAGGCTCCACACTGTCAGCGCAGAGCCTGATGTTGGTTTGAACTCACAAACCATGAGATCATGACTTGAGCCAAAATCAAGAGTCAGGCTCTTAACCAACTAAGCCTCCCAGGTGCTGCCTAGTTTAATAAAAGACAGGTTTTTTTGTTCAATCTATTGTGACATTACATGTCATGTAGTCTCCGGAAATCTCCACGTAAACTCATGAAATACTAACAGTGAAAGAGGTAAAATAATTTAAGTATTATGATCTTAGTATCAGTTTTGACCTTAGAGCTCCTCTGAAAGGGAGGGGCCTATTGATCTCTGGACACCTCTTTGAGAATTGCCAACATTGAAAAAAAACCTGAATTGGAGCGCCTGGGTGGCTCAGTCAGTTAGGCGTCCAACTTCAACTCAGGTCATGATCTCATGGGTTTGTGGGTTCGAGCCCCGCATCGGGCTTTGTGCTAACAGCTAGCTAAGAGCCTGGAGCCTGTCTTCGGATTCTGTGTCTCCCTCTCTTTCTGACCCTCCCCTGCTCACGCTGTCTCTCTCTCTCTCTTTCTCAAAAATAAATAAAACATTAAAAAATTTGTAAAAACCTGAATAAAATTATGATCAAATTAAGTACCCTGGTTCAGACTAAATAAGGGTAGACACTGGTTCCTCATTCTTCAATTGTCACCACCTAAAAGGCTTTCCCTGACACTCTCTCTGAGGTAAAGCATTCCCTGCTCTCAGTGTTCTGGAGTTTAGTAACTCTCTTTTGTTTTGTTTGTTTTTCTTTATGAAACTTATCCCACCAAATAATTTGTAATTTATCCCTTTATATTAACCTGACTTCTCCCTCACTAGACTATAAACTTCTTCAGTTTTCCTGTCTTACCTACTGCTGTATCCCTCACATCTAGCATTGTGCCTAACCCAGAATTCAAGAATTATTTGCTGACTTGATTGATGAACAAATTAGCAATAGTTTTGTTTTTCTTAACTCTAAAAGTTAGAGTTTTCCAGTAATACAAGTTCAGTTTAACATTTGAGAAATCAATCAGTGAAATTCACTTACTTCATTTATAGGATAAGTGAGAAAAAGAACATGATCTTCTCAATAGATGTGTTAAGATTTGATAAAAATTCAATATTGATTCATAATAAAAGCTCAGTAAACATGGAATAGAAAAGAACTTCCTTGGCCTGATTATAGGTATCTTCAAAAACATGCAACCAATAATCACTAAGGTTAAAATATTAAAATCTTTAACCCTGAGTTTGGGAAAAGCATAAAGATGTCAGTTATCATTTCTTTTATTAAACATTGCACCAGAGGTCCTAGTCAGCCAACAACAACAACAACAAGAAGGTAGAAGGATTGAAAAGAGGAGGCAACCATCTTATTTGCAGATGATCTGATTGTGTTCCATAGAAAATCTGAAAACATGCTCAGTAAGAAACTATCGTATATCTATATGTTAGCAATAAATGATTAGTTATTAAAATTTTTAAAAGCACATGTACAATAGCATGAAAAATAACAAATACTGAGGGATATATTTAACAAAGATAAACAAAGAAATTTAACAAAAAATTTCTGTATAGATTGCTAAAAAAATTCTTTGAGACAAAAATTTAAATACCTATATAAATGAAAGGACATGCCATTTTTAAATATTACAAGACTGACTATTAAAATGTGAATTCTCCCTAAAATTATCTAGAGATTCAATGAAATCCCAATCAAAATCCCAGATATTTTTTTGTGGAACCTGACAACTGATTCTAAAATTTATATGAAGTGCAAATGGCCCAAATTAGCAAAGATGATTTTGAAGAAGCAGAAAGAGGTCTTGTATAGGTATTTACTAAGACTAAATTAACGAAAATAGTATTGACACAAAGATGGACAAAGAGGTCACTGGAAAGAAGAGTCCATACATAAGTTCACACAATAAGATTTATAAGAAATGTGCCACTTCAATGTAATGTAGAACAAAGTATTTTCAAAAAACAGTACTAAATCAATTTGATATCCCTATTAAAAGAATACCTGATTCTTGACCATTAACTCACACCATACATAAAAATCAAGCATCACGGAAACTAAAGGAACAAGTTAAAATCATATAGCTTCTTAGAAGATACAGATTTGGTTCTGTACCTTGAGTTAGGCAGTTTTCTTAAATAGAATTTAAAGAACACTAGCCATAAAAGGAAAGATGGATTAGTTGGACTGTATTGCGATTCAGAATCATAACTCATGAAATGACATCATCCAGACAGTAAAAAAGACCAGGAGATGGTGGACAAAGATAATTGCTATTAATGTATGTCCAACAAAAAATTTCTCTCCCCCCATCTTTCTCTCTTTATATGCATATATACATACACACATGTATATTATTATTGTATACATTATATATGTTTATATATGTATATATGTGTTTACATATGTGAAACTATGTGCATCAATAAGAAAAAATAGATAACACAATATAAATGAGCAATAACTTGAAAAAGCATTGTATCAAAAAAGATATCTAAATGATAAAAAATATATATATATATGGAAAGATGTTCAACATTGGTAGGTATTTGGGAAATGCAAAGAGAACCACACGGAAGCAATACCACCCCTTCACAAGGATGACTAAAATAAACCCAAACCAAAACACTCTAGTATATATCAAGTGTTTTATGTGTGCAGAGTGATTGAAACTCATTTGGGAAATGGTATGGCAGTACTTCCTAAAAATCAAAAATGCACTTATCCTATAACCTGATAATTTCCTTCCTAGTTATATACCCAACAGAAAGGGCACATATGTGCACCAAAAACATGCACAAGAATCTTCATAACAGCCCCAGATGGAGACTCAAATGTCCATTAAAAATGAATGGATAAAAATGAATGGATAAATAAAATGTGATATACTAATACAATGAAATACTATAGAGCAACAAGAATGAATGAATTCTGGCCACCAACAATGTGAGTGAATCTCATAGACAAAAGACTGAGTGAAAGAAGACAGACACCGATGAGTCTACACTGTATTAACACATCTGTAAGAAGTAAAACATGGACAAATGGACCTTTGGTAATAGAGCTCAGAGTTCCTTTGCTGTGAGGTGGGAACGAGGTAAGTAATCGCTGGAAGAAAGTATGAGTGAGGCTTCTGATTTGCTGGTAATGATTTTCATCAGGGTTGTGGGGTGGTTATGTTTCTTTTGCAAAATTCATTACAGTGCATACTTTAGATTTGTACACTTTCTGGTATGTATGCTACACTGTAATAGAGGAGTAAAACAAAACAAATCTGTTGTTTTTTAACAAGACTGGAGGCATACATTTGGGATTCCCTCCTATCCTACTGACTTGCTATTTTATTCTGTCTCAGAAGTACTTTTGCTAAATATGTAGATAGCGAATAATGTAATTAATAGCTACTTTTCTTATGACAGGGTAACTGGTACAGAAGAGAGCATGAGGAAGCCAGGCTCTGTCAAAGACTGGTAGCAAACCATGAGATACTTGGCTCAGTTTGAATGGTGTTTGTGAGGCAATTTGTTGATTCTCTTGAGTATCTAATTCTGCTGTTGCTTCGTATTTAGCTGAACAACTTTGACTCAGAATAGCGAATAATAAATGTATTTGTAAACGTGCCAGAGGAGGGGCAACAGAGCAAGCAGCACTTTTAGGAGGGTTTTCATATTCGAGGTTGATAATGGCTTGAGATATTTTCAAAGGACGAGCTCCCAGGTGGGAAAATAGAGGGTAAAGTTCAAACCACACCAGCATGGGCAGAAGCCCTCAGACAGATAAACATCCCTGCAGACAGGGAGACAGACGGCAGTGGTGTGGCTCGTACCCAGAAGAAACAATGTTGAGAGGTATGTGATGACTTCAGGGAAGCTGAAGTGAATGGATCATCCATTCATTCATTCAACAAATATTTATTGAGTGTCTGCTCTGGAACAGGGACTATTTCAGGCACTGTTAATGGTTGAACAATTGGCACTTAGGGACCACATCTTAACAAGGGCCACGCCATACTGAACACGGAGGGTACTGATTCACTTAGCATTCCTATTTACAGGAATGCATTTCCTGGGCTGATGAGAATATGCCTATATTTACTTAACATTTTTTAAAAGATTTTATTCTTTTAAGTAATCTCTACACCCAACATGGCACTTGAATTCCCAACCCTGAGATCAGGAGTGACCCTCTCTTCTGACTGAGCCATCCAGGTGCCTCTCTGTTTACTTTTCTAAAAAGTGTAGTCTTTGTAATCTTCATCTATTGCTGACTTGTATAGAACACGTGGTAAGGGAGTCTTGATTGAGTCATCCACATTCTTATCTTGTCTCCCTATAGGCAACATTACACATTTGTAAGACATGTGGACCATAAATTGTGGCCATGAATTATAGTAAAATGCATCGGCTTATATGTGACCTGTACCAGTGCCAACTGAATGCAGGACTTGCCTGTATCGCACGGAATGGATTATTCAAAACTTCTGTGTTCAATGGCCATTTTTGGAATCAAGTCTGTATATCTGAGATTTTTGTACTTTAAGTGGCCGACTTAATTCGAGCTTACCCCAAAATTGTGAGTGTGATTCTGACAGGCTGCCTTTAGCAAAGGATGTACACTTATGTATGCAAAACTTATGTATTTTAGAATAACAGAATGACTCTTTTAAATACACACATATACCTACACACACACACGCGCGCACACACACACACAATTGTACTAGATTGTTACCATATAGATACATTGTGGCAATCCTGTACACACCGCATATTCTGAAATATTTGCATGTCTGAGGTTCCAGAGATTTTAGAAGTAAAACATAGATGGGTTTTACTATAGGTTTTTTTTTATCATTACAATATTAAAAAGTATGTGTAATAGATGCGTCGAAGCAACTCCCAACCACAGGAATCAAGAACTAGTAATATAAAGCAATGAATGTGGGCTAGGCTTGCCATCAGACCGAGCTGAGGGTGAAGCTGGACTCAGCTGTTCACTAGCCATACTGTCCTGGCCACGTGACTGAACTGTGCCCAGTTAGGCTCCAAAGGAAGCCTCAGTTTCCTTCTAGGTAAAATGGGGGTTTTGATAGCACTCATCTCACAGGGTTATTGGGAAATTTAAATGAGATAAAGTAGACAGAATTTCTGTCTCATAATCTGCATTTAAAAAACAACTATTAATTTTTAGGAGAAACTTCTAGGCCACCCTAATTTATTTTAATACTGTCTGCTGATTTTAAGTGTTTGGTTTCTTTAAGGTCCAGTTATGATGAAATACCTCTAAAATGCTGTAGGACGTTTTCACATTTACTCTAGAAGATGAAAGTCTCTGTTGTCACATAGTGACTCCTAGCCTGTATCATCTTGGGTGTCTCTGTGAGGTTTTTAAAAAAAACTTTTTTTTAATGTTTTATTTATTTCTGAGAGAGAGAGAGACAGCGTGAGCAGGGGAGGGTCATAGAGAGAGGGAGCCACAGACTCCGAAACAGGCTCTAGGCTCCAAGCTGGCAGTCAGCACAGAGCCCGACGTGGGGCTCGAACCCACGAACTGCGAGATCATGACCCAAGCGAAAGTCGGACACTTAACCGACTAAGCCACCCAGGCGCCCCTCAGGTTTAAATGAAAAGAAACGAGAGGCTCTTGGGTGGCTCAGTCAGTTAAGCATCCAAATTGGGCTCAGGTCATGATCTCACAGCTCATGGATTTGAGCCCCACATCAGGCTCTGTGCTGACAGCTCAGAACCTGGAGCCTGCTTCAGATTCTGTGTGTCTCTCTCTCTGTCCGTCCCCGACTTGCGTTCTGTCTCCTCTCTCTCTCTCTCTCTCTCTCTCAAAAATAAACAAATAAACTTTAAATGAAAAGAGAAGATATTTTGTGCCATACTACAGTATATTTAAACCCAGGTGAAATGATGAAATAGATTAAAGGAGATGCAGGCATTGTGAACTATATAGTTAATCAAAATATACATCTTATCGATGTCTTTGGGAGTCAAGCCTGGAACTTCTTAGGAGCCAATTTTTATATTTTGAAAAATTTAACAATTTATTTTTGATTTAGGGTTCAGGGTTGAGCATACATGTAAAATTCAATCAGATCACTTTTTCTGGGGTCCCAGTAATCTATCCCATCCTATGTTCTTCATCTACTTGCATGTATCATCTGTGCTATTGTGTCTAAGGTGAATATTGGGTCCTAAATGAATGGGGGAGTAGGCATCTATGTTTTTTAACTTTATTTATTTATTTTGAGAGAGAAGGTGGCGGTGGGGGGGGGCAAGTGATCAGGGCAGGGACAAGGAGAGAGAGAATCCCAACTGGGCTCTGGACTATCAGTACCCAACATAGGGTTCAAACTCAAGAACTGTGAGATCATGACCTGAGTCACCCACCCCTAGAAGTCTACATTTAAAATGAATTCTCCTAAATTTATGCAAATACTTCCATCTGTATATTTTCTATTCAGTCTTTTCAATCTAATTCTTCTGTTTTCCTTGGTTGTTGTTTGAAATCTGGAAACATTACAGAATCATCGAATCAAAAAAATAAGGTGGGGGGTGGGCAATTCAATAACTTACTCCTGGCTTCTCTAAGAGCATCTCTATGCCAGCAAAAAATACTATCATTAGGTACGTTTTAGTCCATTCAGGACGCTATAACAAAAACACCATAGACTGTGTAGTTTCAGTGACAGATATGTATCTCCCACAGTCCTGGAGGCTGGGAAGTCCAAGGTCAAGGTGAGACAGATCTGCTGTCTCATGAGGACCACTTCCTGGCTTGTAGATGGCCACCTTCTTTCTGCCCTGTCCTCACAAGGGACAGGAAGAGAGCAGAAGAGAGGGTGGAGGTAGGGGAGAAGACGGGGGAGGGGAAGAGATGGGGGAGAGTCTCTTCTTATAAAGGCTGATGTTATTATGAGGGCTCCACCCTTCTGACCGAATCATCTCCCAAAGCCCTGTCTTCAAATACATCACGTTAGATAGGTACTTACTTAAGCTCCAACATACGAATTTTGGCAGGACACAAACATGCAGTCCGTAATAGGAATATTATTACCCTAATTGCTTCGCTCAAGTTCCCACTTCCCTATGGCAAAATAACCAAGATTTGAAGCCACCTATCCCACAAATATCGTCCAAAGCACAACAAAAAGTGATAACACAATTCTTAGCAACACTTGCTTGCTCTCTACTGTTTTGTTCAGCTTGTTGGCAACTGGAGAAAGCAAGAGATACAGGTAAGTAAATTATGTTTGAAATCAAACTGACTTCCATCTAGCTAAGGTTTGTCAGGTGCTGTATATTCTTTCTCTTGTTCTTATTCACCCAGAGTTTTCTCTGCAGTCTGAAGATTACCATTTGAAATGCTCTTTGAGTGATGTAAAGCCAGCCCTCCCCCGGGATCCAAAGTGCTTTGATGTTTGTGGGGGAGATGTTGGCATGTTGGGGTTCTAGTGGGTTGCCACAGAACATGAACAACTCCAGTTCCAGATAACCTCAGCAAAAACTCAGAGAGGAATTCAATACAAAGCAAATGCCTTGGATAAAATGAAAAGCATTAGTATCTTCCTTAAAGGCTCATCTGGAAGATTTTCAACCCTTTTTCCTTAAGAAATATGTAGGCATTAAATCTAGTTCTTATTTCAAACAAAACATTTATATGTCAATCGCAAGAACTATGGAGAGGGGTGCAGTTGACCTTAATATCTTACTGAACAATGTGACAAGAATTTTTAAATGTACAAACTAACCACGGGATGACCTTTCAAAACTGAAATGCATAGGTGTGGGTGACATTTTCTCACTCAGTTACTTATTTTGAAATCTAAATTAAAGCACACACCGCACCAAATTAAATATCTCCTCCCCAGAGTGAGTATCCCAATTATTTATAGCTAAGCAACTTAAACATCCAGTAATCAACAAACATTAACATGTAAATACTTTGTTTTAATAAGCCATAAACATTAATAAGCACATGGCTGAAATTACTTCTGCTGAAATGATTCATCTGCAACCCGAAATATCAAGTAAGGGCTGGAGAGAAATAAAACTGTTAAATTTGATTCTGAAAACATTCATGTGAGTTTGCATAAATCCTCTTTATTTTCTAGTGGATTTTTTTCAAGATTTTTTTTTTTCCCTCCCCCTGCTAGGAGACTTATGAAACGGAAATGTCAAGTGAGGGTTGCTTTATATCATGTTCTGTCAATCAAAGGCAGGGCGGCTTTATGCATCTGTTGCTAGTATATTGGCACTTTTTGAAGAGTGTTTCGGTGGGAGTGAGAATAAATAAAGATCCTTCAGGCACTTTCTCATTTATGGATGAGGAATCAAAGCAGTCTGAAACTTCATTTTCAGCCTGATACCCTGAAGATTGTTGGCTGATAATTCTGGATGGAACAGCTTATCTTGGCGGATTAGGGAGAACATGGCCTTCCTATTACTTCTGGCTTCAGCCTATTCAGCTGGGTAGACTTTGTCACACAGTATCTGGGCCTTTACATATGTCACTAATCTTATCTATATCTCTTCAGCTCTTTCTGTTGGAGCTGTGGTTTCCCGTGCCTAAACCTCCCATTTCTTCATAACGCCATCTGTATAGCCATTAGCTTCCACTAACAGCCTTCCTACACCAATGCATTCAGTAATGGCCAAGTTTTGCAGAGGTGCTGTTTTTTGCAAGCAGTTTGGGGTGGGATTTTTAGCTCACAGCTTGAGACTCTCACTTCAGGTATATTAAAAAGCTCCCTGTCGTCTCCAGACAAACTCATTTCTCCCCTTTACCCGATCCGCTTAACTCAATGAAGTAATCTCCACAATGTATCATCTCTGTCATCACTAAAGATAAGGCGAACATTTCCCTCCAGGGCTTGCCTGCTTGTGTCAGGTGTGAGGCAGTCCTTCCCCTATGAAGCCAGTAGGCAAACTCCTACTGTGTGCAAGGCATCCAGAGGCCACAGAGGTCTCATAAGTGACTCTGTCCTCAAGATGCCCACAGTCTACCGGGGGAAGGGGAATTCACAGAAATAACTATGAAGCAAGGTCAAAATCGTGAATACCCAATAAAGGTACGTAAAAGTGCTTGGACAGTTCACAAGGGGATAAGGGAGACAAAGGACGAAACGAGGCTGAGGGAAGGAGGTAACACATAAAAATAAGATTTGAATTGTTGCAATGGGGGTCAAGGGTTCATCTGTCTGTTTTCCCGGTTTCTTTCAGAATGAGGCATCAAAGTCAAAAGTGGTAATGGAATTCGTGTCTGAGGCCAGAAGAGATCTGTGTCAAAGACGCCTCCATGCCCATTAAATCCCCATTCTTCACTTTGCTCTCAAATTAACCTCACATTTAGGTGGGCACACTTTCTTGAATACAGACCATATTTGTCTGTCTCCCTTGCATCTGTGTGTGACCATATGCTTGAGATCTGGTCAATGAGATGTAAGTGGAGGAAACTGTCCTTAAAGGCAGAGGGTGAGTCTTTTTTTTTTTCCCCTTCTGCTCTTCTGGTCCTTGGAATGTGGATATGAGGGCTGGATCTCCAGCAGCCATTTGGAATGCGTGTGCCTAAGGATAGCAGAGTGAAACATTGAAAGAAGTCGGGTCTCTGACTGTGGAAACACCATGCCAGCCTTGCCTTATGGATCTCCAGCCTGCTTTTGTGCAAGACCAAAGTAAACTTGCGTCTTGTTTTGGGATGACTTTAGCTTGTTTGTTTCTGGTTAATCCTAACAGTGAAGCTAATCCTAACCAATATAGTCTATGTTCTTTGCTAAAATCCTTGTCTCATGAGCACGTATCATATAAGGATACCAGATGAAGTTTCTAGTTTCCCAGCATAGCATTAAGATGACATGATGCATCAGCCACAGGATATTTGTTGGGTTTCCTGCAATAATCAGGCCACTTTTCTAGGCAACAGATGCAAAATGTTGGGGCTTGATCCCAGCCTTATGAAACTTAGGTTCTATTGAGGGGGGTTAAAATATCCTTGCTAAGAGAGAATTACTCACATACAGTTATTAAACACAAGTCCTGAAGGAGGACTACAACCAGTCCACAGCATCGTAGGAGTTGAGAGAAGACAGAAAACAATG
Organism: Crocuta crocuta; assembly: GCF_008692635.1. Taxonomy (NCBI): domain Eukaryota; kingdom Metazoa; phylum Chordata; class Mammalia; order Carnivora; family Hyaenidae; genus Crocuta; species Crocuta crocuta. The sequence continues at coordinate 2,195,133 of NW_027529428.1, forward strand.
AGAACAGGGGTGGGTAGGGCTACTGGATGAAATGGAATTTCAGATTTAAAAAAATAAATATTTTTTAGCATAAATATATCCCAAATATCACATGGAACACATCACAATGAGACTCATGAGCTACCTACTGTACTAATAAGGTACCTTTGGGGGCCATGCTTTTTAAAGAGCCCAGGCCAGGGGTGTCTGGGTGGCTCAGTTGGCTGAGCATCCAACTTTGGCTCAGGTCATGATCTCACAGCTTGTGGGTTTGAGCACCACGTCAGTCTCTGTGCTGACAGCTCAGAGCCTGGAGCCTGCTTTGGATTCAATGAATCCCTTTCTCTCTCTGCCCCTCCCTTGCTCATGTTCCATCTCTCTCTCTCTCTCTCTCTCTCTCCAAAATAAATAAACGTTAAAAAAAATTTTTCTTTAGAGAGCCCAGGCCAGAGAACCAGAAAAACATGACCCTATTTTCCTTAAGTGTCAGTTTTACTGTGGGGTTGGGGAGAGAAAACAAACAAACAAAACCGAAACAAACATGTCAAATAACATTATGCTCATCATTGAGTGGAATGCAAAATAAATCTGCATGGATTTTGACATAGATCAGGGCTTCTCAGCCTGGGCCCTATTGACATTTTGGGCTGGATGATTCTTTGTTGTGGGGGAACTGACCTGTACTATGTTGGATGCTTAGCAGCGTCCTTGGGCTTCACGCCCTGGAAGTCTGCTCTTCCCCGTTGCAACAACCAAAAATGTTTCCAGATGTTGCCAAATGTCCTCTGTGGGAGGGGGCCAAAGTGATACTTGATTGAAAGCTGCTGGCATATGGCATGACACTTCCAAAAACGTTTTTGTGGTTGTGATGGATTATTGGGGTGTTATTCCTCTCGTGTCCATTACATGTTTTCATTCTCCTTATCACGGACTTTTTTTTTTTTTTAATATTTTTTATTTATTTCTAGGAGAGAGAGACACAGCGTGAGCAGGGGAGGGTCAGAGAGAGGGGGAGATACAGACTCTGAAATTGGCTCCAGGCTCTGAGCTGGCAGTCAGCACAGAGCCCGACGTGGGGCTCGAACCCACGAACCGCGAGATCATGACCCAAGCGATAGTCGGACACTTAACCGACTAAGCCACCCAGGCGCCCCATCACGGACTTCTTTTACGGACAGTTTCTGATGGTTAGAGAGGTAAGCACCTGACGACCAATTTAAGCCGGGTTGTTACTTTTCCGTCTAATTCATTAGCTTTTTTTCCTCCATTTTTCCTGACTGTAAGCTCCCGAGGCGAACATGAATCCTCTCTCCACCCACCGAATGCCTACCACACGACAGGTTAGTCCATCCACCGGAACTGAATCGTGGAATAAAAGGTTTTAGCTTCTGCTTTGAGAATCTCAGCAATCAATGAAGGAGGGTGGAGAGGGGAAGAAGAGAGCAGCCTTTAAAATGACCTCAGGTGATACACTAGGTGAGGCGACACAGTATCAGCAACGTGGAGAATTAATCTCAGCAGTAGGACTTCAACTCTAAGGCAGTCTCTCAAGTAGATTCCCCAGACACGTGAGCACTTAGTCTGGCTCCATGCTCGGCGGCCTGCACTTCTATTTCTGCAAGAATTCTCTAGCCTTTCCCCACCCGCTCAGTAGCGATGGTCCTCTACGCTGTGGGCCACGGAGGCCACACCAACCCTCAATTACCACTTCTAGCCCTCAATTACCTATCTGTAATCTGCCAGCCACTCAGCCCTCCTGGCCACTCATGGTTCCTAAAATGAAAGTAAGCTTCTGGCCAACACAGCATACTGGTAAGAACACAGCCATGTTTTCAGCCCTAGGGCTATGCCACCAATTCCTCCGTGGACCCCGGGAAAATCCAAGAGAAGGATGATGTTTCCTAGAAGAGTGAAATTCTGGGGGCCTGGGTGGCTCAGTCGGTTAAGTGATGGACTCTTGGTTTTGGCTCAGGTCATGATCTCATGGTTTGTGGGTTCGAGCCCTGTGTGGGGTCCTGTACTGACAACAGGAGCCTGCTTGGGATCCTCTCTCCCCTTCCCTCTCTGTAACCTCCCTCACCTGCTCTCTCTGTCTCCTCTCTCAAAATAAGTAAATTAAAAAAAAAAAAAGAAGTGAGAAAATCCATGAGGGATGATGAAAAAAGAGAAGACTACGTGTGCATTTGTGTGTGTACATGTGTATAAGACTGTTCTCACACATATTGAGAGACTGGTACAGTCACTAGAGATTTTCCCCTTAGACCTAGATTATCTAAGACCTGTTCCCATGAAGATTATGGACACAGAGAATGAAGTTCACAGGTAGGAGATGCACCTGAAAACAGTTCCTCTTGCTCAGGTGTTCCTCTTACTCTTTCCTCTTCTTTTTTTCTTTTCTTTAAGTTTTATTTGATATACATAGAGTGGGTGTGAGGTGGGGAGAGGGGCAGAGGGAGAGAGACAGAGAGAGGATCTTAAGCAGGCTTCATTCTCAGCATAGGGCCTGACTCGGGCCCGGCTCGATCCCACCATCCTGGGATCATGACCTGAGCTGAAATGAAGAGTTGGACGCTCAACTGACTGAGCCAGTTGAGCCTGACTGAGTAGGCACCCCTACTCTTTCCTCTTCTGCTTCATTGTCAGGTCTGTTCTTTTTGTGTCCATTCTGGCTGCCCATGCTCACGCAGAGCGCACGTTCTGGCCATCATCTCTCCCTTTGTTAGCGTAAATTGCGAGAGTGTTCTTGCTGGCCTGGGCCCTGGGCAATCCCATGTGCCTTAGCGCTTGCTGACTTCAGTCCTCCAGGGACTGTGGCATTGAGGGCGGGTACCCCGTAGGTCTGGGGAGGGCCAAGCAGTACCTTCTAAGTCCCTGACTCTCTATATCCCAGGCGCATTGTAGACATTGCTCATGCTTTTTCTAAACAGAGCTCCCCTAGCAACGAGTACAATTCAGTTGGAGTTGGCACTCCAGGTAAAAGCCTTTGTCATCCTTGCCTGAGGTAATGGGAAGTGGGATGGAGTAGGAAGGGTAGAAGAAGTAACCAGGAATGGGAGAGGTGGGCAGAACAAGGGGCCTGCAGGCTATGAGAGCAAAGCTCGTAGAAAACTCTAGCCTTGGGGGAGACAGACCTCAAAAATGTGGCTGGAGGTGAGCATGTATGACTCTTCGTATGAACCGTGCTGTGTGAGTACATGGGTCCTCGTGTACGGTAGACATAAAACTACAGAATGTGAGCCAAGGTAATGGATATTGACGTTGTTAAAGGTAATGATGAATTAATGATGGAAAGACAAATTATGAAAACTTGCTTTGCCACATAAGTTTAATAATAATTGGAGTCATGTATATGACCTGTTTACTCTCTTTATCTTTCTCTCTGTGCAGCATGACAAATAATAAATATATCACTGATGGTGTAATCCATTAACTTTGTGGTGCATTTTACTTGACGACAACATTGAACTCACACGATACAAAAATTAGCACAAAAGGCATTTATAGTTCTGAGTAGTTTGCTTGGTGACAAAGCTTTGCTTACCTTATTCACAGGGGTGCTGCCTTCTGTTCAGAGAACATGGCCACCAATTTACAAGTGAGAAGAGAGCCTAACAGATTATACTATATCTCCCATAAAACAAAGGAATGAGATGACAGCGTGATTTTCTGCAGATGGAGTCTCCCTCTGTTGCTGGTAAAGTGCCTCTCTGCCTGTGAGTCCACCTTCACGTTTCTATGGAAAGGTCTTTCAAGTTTATTCGGGTTTTCCCTGGCCCTTGCTCAGGGGGACACCCATAGCTTTTCTGGCTAACTCACTGTGATGCAGAAAGATTGTATCTAGTCTTTTCCATCCCACTAAGGACACAGCAGGACCAGGAGCGGTGGGAGCAGAGCAGACCAGGAGGGCTTCTGAGCTTCCCACACAGAAGACAAAGAGTTAAGGTTGCATCAGCTTCAGTTCAAGAACATTCCTCTTTCATATTTCCATTTCTTCTTTCTCTCTAATTGAGACTCCGATTCCTATACTGAAAAACTTCCTTAACTCTGTCTGCAAGTGCTGACATTTCAATTTGACAAGTATTCTCAAAGCCTACTGAATTGCAGCATGGGGCAAGCACTCAGAGCACCCTAATGAATAGGGTATAGTCCTGGCCCTCAGCAACTGATGGTGGGTTTAGAAAATGGGAGCTTTTATTGATAGTTTTCACTGTACATGATAAGTGGCAAGACAGAGGATCATGTAGGAATGCGGACATTTCATCTTATCTCAATTTCCCATAAGACACTGCTTCTTTCACTGGGATAGGTCTTGTCAATGGCAAAGCCAAGGGCCATCACTGTACTTCCTCCTTGCTAATGGAATCCTAATTTTGTCTAAACCAATGTGATAAATGTTTACTATGGACTGACTGCTTGTGTCCCACCTAAATTCATATGTCAGTGTTAAATTCCCAATGGGATGGGTGGAGTCTTTGGGGAACTAATTAAGTCCAGAGTGGGGGAGCTCTCATAAATTGAATTAGTGCCCTTATAAGAAGAGACACAGGAGAGGTTATTGCTGTCTGCTCTCCATTATGTGAGGACACAGTAAAATGAACAGTTTCGGTAAACCAGGAAGGGGGCTCTCACCAGTCACTGGATTGGCCTGTGCCTAGATTTTGAACTCACAGCCTCCTGAACTATGAGAAATAAACTCCCATTGTCAAAGACCCTTCACTCTATGGTATTCTGTTATAGCAGCCTGATGGCAAATAATGATCGATGTAGGCCAATGATGACAATAGCATTATCCATTGCAATGCAAAGATGTGGCCATATGGCCCAATTTCAACCAAGGGGTAGTCTGCTAAAAGGCTTTGTCAAAGCACTTGCTTTCAGACAAAGCGATGGGAACAGAGAGGGTTCTTGGTGAACAATGTTCTCCTTTCATGCTGGGGATGCTCCCATGAGGACATGATGCTTGGAGCTTAGAAGCAATCTTAGGACTGTGATGTATCAAGAGTAAATGTAGAAATTCAACAGGCTACGAATGGAGGATCAAAAGAATGGAAAGATTCTGGGTCCCTGATGACATTCTTAAACTTCTGAGCAGACCCTGGAATCTTTCCATTCAGATTTCTTGTTAACTGTACCATAAAATTGCTTGCTTTCCAACCCAATGTTAGCTTTTTTGGTTTCTTTGCAGCCCAAAGCACTCCAAACATGATCTTGTAATCCCTGGCTAATAAACCTTAGTGACACTGTGCTGCTCAGCAGACATTGTCTGAATGAGTCAGCCACTTCATTATTTTTCACGACTTCCTAGCGAGGATCTGCAAACCATGCCCTGTGGGCCCACTGCCTGTTTTTGGATGGCCTGTGAGTTAACAATGGGTTTTACATTTGGAAACAATTGAAATAAAAGTTGAAACAAGAATAGTATTTTGTGCTATGTGACAATTATATCAAATTCAAATGTCAGTGTTCATAAGTAAAGTTTTGTGGGAATTCGGCCATGCTCATTTATTTACATGTTGTCATGGCTGCTTTCACACAGAAGTATTTGAGAGAAAACAGATGGGCTGCAAAGTCTAAAATATTTGCCCTCTGGCCTTGACCCTTGCTCTACTAAATGAATCCCCACTTAACTCAGTGTGGTCCGGACTGGAGTTTAAGGATGTCACGCTCTTCCCCCTCCATGCCCTTGACCATTTGGTTTCCTCCACTGAAATTGCCCTTCCTCTATTCTCTCTGAAACCTTCATATTCATTTATTGCTATACTGAGTTGATGAAAAACACTTCTATGAATATTAGTTTATTTGATTCTTGTGAACAATTATTTGAGATGATAAAGCAGAGATTATTATGATCTTATGGAGAGGAAACAGATGTTGGGGTGAAGTCCAATGTCAAGGGTTTAGGAGCCAGACTGACATAAGGTGAATATTAAAAACTCCACTCAGTAGCTGTGACTTCAAGTAAGTCGCTTAATTTTTCCGAGCCTCAGATTTTCATCTATCAAATGTGGATGAGATACTTAACTCACTCGGTGTTAAACTATTACGTGCCTGGCACAGGTTCCCAGAAGTAGAAAGAGCTAGGGCTGGAAGTTGGAATCTGGTTGATAATCTTAAACTATGTACAAATTCACAGTTGGCTCTGAGAAACAGCATCAGGAAGACAAATCCCTGTTTGAAGATGACTAAGAATACACCTTAGAGTTTCCATTTCTTAGACTGGAACTGATAGAGCAGCTAAGAAGCTACTTGCTTGCCTGAAAAAATAGCGCCTGAAGAGAAAGAGAGAAAGGGAGGGAGGAAAGAGAATACAGTGTATACGTGTCTCACATAACTCAATCAGTGGTCTTTAGTGGTTTTCAAAATGGTGTGCATACAAACCCCTCCAAGGCTTCCAACATTCCTTCTTCTGTGGTTGTTCCAGTTAAAAACACAGCAAAATAAAAGAGCTCACTCTTTCACTGAACTCTTTGGCCCTGAGACCTTTCTTCTTGCCTAAACTACTTCCCTGTCTGCCGCTGGGTGTCTTCTAGATCCTGCAGCATATTTTGAAATTGCATATTTCAATCACCTATACAAGCTAACCGAAGCTGAGTAATGAGTGTCTGGAAGGTTTGCACAAGGTTATTAAAAGTTTCTTAATCTGCCACCAACTTCTCTTTTAATATTGTTTGTGGATTTCCTAAAGCACAGGAATAAATTCCCTTGACCCTCTTACTCATTAACTTGGAGAGTATGGCAGAAAATCAAAGGTACAAGGCTGTTAGGGCATTTGGTCCCTTTTAATAACCTCATGACTGTAGTATTGAAACGATAAGGCTATCATGGCTATTGATCAAAAAGGCAAGAAAAGGCAATGAGAGCAACAGACACATCATTATGTAAATAGTGGTTTTAAAACCATTGGCTCTCAATTCATTTTTCCTAATAGTATCCTTTAATTAGGGGGCAGTTTAATAAAAAAAAAAATAAGAAAAAATGGCAGCTTTGGCTTGTCTTTATATCAGGGACTTTGGGCTGAAAACTTATTAGGGGTGACAAGGAATGGATTCATCTTAAAGGGACATGGGCATCACAAGCACAGAGTTTTTACTTAGATTGTTGCTACTGTGGGAGGAAAATAGGAAGAGGTGAATTTTAAGGCAGAAGAATAGGGTTCATTTCTACCACTTGCAAGGTGTAGAACAGATGAACAGATCAGTTCATCTCCTTGGGATTCAATTTCCTCATTTGTAAATGAAAAACAACAGCAAAATTAAAAAAAAAATTTTTTTTTAATGTTTTATTTATTTCTGAGAAAGAGAGAGAGGCAGCATAAGCAGGGGAGGGTCAGAGAGAGAGGGAGACAAAGAATCCAAAGCAGGCTCTAGGGTCTGAGCTAGCTGTCAGCACAGAGCCCGACGCAGGGCTTGAACCCACGAACCGTGAGATCATGACCTGAGCCAAAGTCGGACGCTTAACTGACTGAGCCACCAAGGTGCCCCTACAACACCAAAATTTAAAATAGCATCCACCTTTCCTTGAATACCAACTACATGCTTTAAATAATTCAAGCATTTCAATAAGACTAAGCAACTATCCCCATTATAGGGGTGAGGAAAGTGATGCTCAGAGAGCTTCACTGCTGTGTCCAAGTTTATATGGCCAGTAAGTCCTGGGGTCCAGACAAAAACTCCTGGCTGTGTCCAACAGGGCTGTGGGGAAGAGTTTGGTGAGAAAAAACAACAACAACACAAAGTGTGCCTTTTCAAACCAAAATTGCCAGACCATAGATCCTTTTCCAGAAGCACCCTCCGGAGGGTTTTGCCTAGAACCTTCAAAGGGAAGGTGGTTAAAAAGTACATTCTAAACACATTCACATTTTGGGGAGTGCGAGAAGGGAGGTCTGTGTGTTCTTTTAAATGTGTAAGTAATAAAGAATAAATAGAACATGTCCTTTCGGTTTGTTTAGTTTTCAAATCATTCCAGCGCAATTTGCAATAAAAAACTGCTTTCATTTTTATGTGATCAAAGCAGTGCATGATCCAATCAGGTCAACAACTCTACAAGCCAGAACAATGCAAACACGCCTAAGCTCTCTGTTTACTAAAGATGTCCACAGAAGATAATAATGCGCCTGTCCCAGGATATTTAAGTAAAAATAAATACAAACTGAGGAAACCCGCAGGAAGAGTGCTCGGAGGCAGTCACGCATCTGAAAGACGTGATTGTCAGTTACCGCCCTCCTTGTGGTCAATTGCGATTGAGAGAAGTAGTTGGAATTCCTTCTTCCTTTTCTTCTTCCCTCTTCTGGAATTTCTCTTCTGGAATCTCTCTTCCTTTTCCTCCACGAAGGGCAGTTTACTGCTGAGGAATCTAACTGTCTGAGTCACATGGAGGCCTTTGGTGGCCCTGGGAGAAAACTCCTGACTAATAACAAAACGCTCGGGCTGCTCGTGTGTCCATTTGGGCGTCAGCAAGGGCAAGGGGCCTCAGCCAAAAGGTCAAGCAGGCCACCAAGAGCTCAGCCGTGAGCGTTTCATTTCGTAGTCACACCAAATCGAGCGGTCGCAGCCCTGGAACAAGGATAATGGCGGCAGTGTGCACGCTGGCCAAGGGCAAGCAATGCTGCCCTCTCAAGAATAAAAGTGAAAATGGACTTTTGGGAGACTATATTCTTTGGAATTTTTTAATCCAGCCCTTGCAAGCCATCACACTTTTGTCTTCTCACGCGTCCCTTTCAGAAACATTTTAATTCATAGACAGCCTGCCATTGCGGAAGGCTTAGACTGATGGCAGTCTAATGGGGCATGAACTGATGGGGGGTGCGTAGGGCACACTGAGGGCAAGATACCAGCTGGCACACCCCCACCTCCACCTCTCCCCAGGTGGAATCTGTGATGTTGCTTGGACGCCCCTGGCTACCCAAGAACAAAGGAAAGGGGTTTAGGTGTTTGCCATGGTGATATAGGAAACGAAGGCAAATGACAGATTGGATTCCCTTACTGCTTACAGCCCATCGACAAGTCTTTGAAACTGGTAGAGTGACTTGCCTCTAGGATCTCAGCTGCCTCAATGATGACACTTTGCTGGGGGCAAAAGAGAACCTTAGCTTAACATGATCCCAACCTTGAGGATCCTGTAAGTCTACTTCCTTTATCTCAACTGCCCTGAGATATATGCTGGCAATCATACTCCAAGCTTACGTGTCCCCCCCGCCCCCAGCCTAACATATGCATCTGAGGTGTCTCATGATTGAGGTTTTATTAAATGCTAATAACTGGTGTTTCCCTAGCAACAGCTAGCCCCTCAAGGTCCTGGAAACCTTGCTTCCAAAATTCCTTAGAGGCTTACTCTATCCCTGACCCCCTCCCAACCTGAGGGTATATAATGGATATATATGGGTATATAATGGAGGGTATATATGAATGACTTACCCATCCCGACCCCATGCAGCTCTTCCTGCCCATGGGTCCTGTCCCCATGCTTTCATAAAATCACCTTGTGCACCAAAGATGTCTTAAAGAATTCTTTCTCGGCCGTCAGCTTCGGACACCACGAACCCCCCATCACCACAAAATTTCATCTTGAATGATTGCTTGGAGCCAATGGATGTGAAAGGCCAGAATAATGCCTTGCCCATAGTCGGCCTTCAATCAATGATATCATCACACTTAAATCTCCCTCTTCTATTTGCAGTGGAGGAAACATACTGAGAGGTAAATAATTGACCAATGTTAGAGACTGATAATGGCAAAAGCCATCCAGGTCTGTGTCTTTTGTGAGGGCATCACATCTCCTGCTTTATTTTTACCTGTCAATCTTATGGTAAAATTGCTCTCAGTAGATGCCAGAAAAGGATCACTGTATGAATGAATTTCCTGGGAAAAATGAGTAAGAAGGCCTACCACCAATTCCCATTTGTGATCACTATAAAGCCTTGCTATAAAGGTACTCACCAGTGAGTACTCTTGAGAAATAGGAGAGAACAATAGTTAGGGTCCTGGCGTCTGGAGTCTGATCTGATTCTCATTGCTGCTACTTCCTGCTAACTTTGCAACTTCTGCTAAACTGTTGAACTTCTCTCTGTCCCTGATTCCTCCTCTGCAAAGTAGAACAGTCAAGATTCTATTACAGGATTGGTGAATGCATTAAATGAGATAATACAAAAAAACCACTTACCATAGTATCTGAAATGTGGTAATGTGCTAATTAATGGTAGGTGTTAATAATATGAGTTTTGTTGTTATTTTAGTTATTATTGTAGAATAGCATTTGGTGGCTTTTTCTCAGGGTGTGGTCAGATAGGTGCCAAGAAACACTGTGTTTCACCCATAACCTGGGTCATGATATCATTTTACCCATGGCTGTCAGAGTGCCTAACGACTAGTAGGAAATATTTTCAAATGTGACCAAAGCCGTTGAACAAATGAAATTAAGGGGAATCAAGAGTATGTAATTTGCCATTATTATAAAATATACTTATATATATAATTTGTATAAATATGAATATATATGAAATATATATATGTGACATTTGTGTGAATGGTTATAATGTAAAAATGCGAAGACAATGGGCAGAATGTATGCATCCAGATTTAGGAGGAGTTATCTCATTTAGGGACATTGAGATGGTAAGTCCATAACTGATGCCTCTATTACTTAAGTTGTTTTTTTAAATGGTGGTGTGGTGGAATTTATTGGTTCGTGTATGCGAGGAATCCAAGATTTAGGCACAATTTCATCTCAGTGATCAAATGACAGCATGAGTTTCTAGATTCTTTCTATTTCTCCGTTCACTGTATTCCGTATGTTGGTTTCTACATCCTGCATCCTGTTTATGGTGGCTTAAGCTAACAAACTCATAGCCCCAAGTCCAGCAGGAATAAAAAGTGTCTATCTCCTGTTCCTTCTAGCAGAATTCTGGCATTGGTTTGGCTCTGGTTAGGGGCATGTGCCTGTTGTTGAGCCATTCACTGAGGCCTAGGGGCATCATGGTTCTCATGGGCCAGATTTCATGCCTACCTCTGGACTCAGGTATGGAATTGGACCACATGGACCAGGAGTGGAAGAAAGGTTGTCCCCCAAGGACCAAGTAGGTTCTGTCCTGAAAAGATGTATTCTGGATAAACAGAAATAACACTGGTCTGTTCTAGCATTCAAGTCGGGGACAGGACAGGCATATTAGTGGACATATCCCAAATGGGTACCATGTTTTATCCCCATTCGTAGTCATTCTTCCATCTATAAATAAACGGACTCTTCAATTTCCCTGCCACTGTAGGACTTAATCTTCCCAACTGTCACACTGTTAACATCTACCGCTTCAACCATCATCATTTCAACTGTTTGTTAGCAGAGCTGGCATAAGGAAGGAGAAGCCATAGCTAGTCAGTAAACCCAGCTGGCTATTAAGCAACTATATCTCATGTTGTCTTCCTTATATGCAATGTTGGGGCTTGAGGGAGCCCCCCAAATGGTAATCTTTCCTACCCAAGTTTGGAATGGACTGAGATAGACAGAGATTCAGGACTCAAGCAGAGGGATATTAAAACTTTCCCCACCTTATGCTGACTTTAGGGAGTACAGATATATGGGTTTGCTATTACTCCCCTGAATTGAACATACATCCTCAGACTTCAGGTTTACACTGTGGTGGCAGATCCTGACCCACTAATTGTATCCCATGAAATAGTACAAACAGATGGAAATGCAAGTTCTTTGTAAGTACAAAGAGAGGGGGGAAAAAGGCAAGGGGCTGGGTTAAGAATCCTCAACAACTTCTACTTCACATTACTCTTACCCACTCTAGATCAGGGTTTCTCACACTTGACATCACTGACATTTTGGGTCAGATAATTCTTTGTTGTAAGGGGCTGTCCTGTGCACCATAAGATGTGCAGGAGTATCTATCTCTGGCCTCTACCCACTAGATGCTGGTGGCATCCCTCCTACCCCACGACAACAAATGTCTCTAGATGTGGTCAAAGCAAAATCACCTCTGGTAGAGAGCCACCACTCTAGGGTAAAAGGCAAAGGCCACAGAACTTTATTCTATTAGGACTTCAAGGTGGAAAAAGAAAAGTCAGGGGTGGGAGTGCATACAGTAATCTTATGAAATGAGTAAAGCAAAGCAAAAGAAACAAACCTTTGTTTCTTTGTGCAAAAATTATCCTCACCAAAAAGCCAACCCTTGATACTGACATGGAAGTGAAGAAATATAAGAAAGTGTTAAGCAAATATTTATTGAGCACACTTGCTATATGTCTAATGCTTTTAATGGGTTTGGGGTTTGTAGTGTTTTAAAAAAAGAAGAGAGAGGATGGAAGGAAGGAAGGAAGAAAGGAAGAAAGGGAGAGAGGAAAAAAGAAGGAAGGAGAAAAGAGAAGAGAGGAGATGAAAGAAAAAAGAGAAAGAAAAGGAATAATGGGTTCTTGTGCACAACTAGGAGTTTTAGGAAAACAATTAAGTGCAATATTGACTTGGCAGTGACATGAATGAATGAGGTAAACAAAATCATCATAAATTCTATATGGAAACCAGTCAATTAGATTCATGAAACTGTTCAGGAAAAAATGTGCCAGCCACTGTCAAAATTACTAACTGAGCAAGATCTAAACTTTAAGGTTTGAAATGATGGTTAATTTGATATGAAGATATGCCCAAGAAATGTATGACTCTCCAAAGAATGCCTGTATTAATATTTCTGAATTCACAAATTTGGAGATTCCAAAGGTCTCAGTCTATATCCCTCATGAATGTCAAGTGTCTACTCTAATTACATATAATTACCACTGCATTCTCATTAATTTATTATTTAGGTCTGCAACACTGCTGGTATTTCTTCTTCACCTTTATTCATGTTGCTTTTTAATCAGGTTTCAAAGCATTTCACAAGATCACGTCTCATTAAAACCCAATAAAACTAGTATCAGGAAAAAAGTCTAGGATAAAAGAGATACCATATAATCCCAGTTGTCAACAATGTATTTCTTTAAAGTCAGCAAATTACTCTGAGGTTTGCTATTCCTAGAGACTTCTGAAGAAACTGGAAACACCAGTAAGAGGGAAGACTTTTGTTCTTTTAGGGAAAACATTGGTGTTGTCTTTAGGTCTGGCACCTGTGGGAAAATGAACGCTTAGGGCTTCCATTATATTTTCTCTTTAATTTACAAACCCCTAGCACTCTGTTTTCCAGATCTTCTCACTGTTTGGGATGAGTACTGTAGAGTTGGTAAAAATAATAATTATACCTCATATTTTCAATGAGGTATTAACTTTTCAAAGTGCTTTTGTATCTATTTGAGCCTCCAGACACCCAGGGAAGGGTATTATTAACTTTATTTTGTGTACAAAAGAAACTGAAGCTCATAGAGGTCTAAGATTTGCTTAAGAGGTCATACAGCCAGCAAATGACTCATATCTCCCGAGGCCTGCTGCTTGTATCCATCATCCTTCCAGTGAGCACTTTTAAAAGAACCTCAATCACTTTTGGTCCGCCATCTTTAAGTTCTGTGGCAAACCTGGATCATCCATGGTTTAGAGCTTTGGCTGAAGGGCGTATGGTGAAGACCACGGTAAGGGGGCAATGAGTAAAATAGAGGCTATCTCAAGATAGCTGGTCAGAAGAAAACATTTTACGGGTATCCATTCATGCATTTAATCGTTTCTTCACTCAATAAATATTTACTGAGCATGCCCCATGCACCAGGAACTTTCTATGTTACCTCAAAAAATGCAACACAATCTTCAGCCTCTTTATAAACAGCAGGAAATAATCTCTGCCTACAATATAAGGATATGATAGTCAGAAGTAGCTTTGTAGCTCATGAAATCAATAAGTCTCATTGGGCATATACTTCAGGTGACTAACAGTATGTACATGCAACATAGTGTAGAACTCTATTGTTGATTGTATATTGGTTTGTTTTCTCAGCCACACTCAAATCCAAGAGCGGTGGTGATGGTCTAAAGTATCACAACCAACTCTATAGGATGGTGTCATGTTTGCCAAGAAAATATTTAAGATACCAGTGAAGCAATTGGAAAGTAAATCTGGCAACATGTATCAAAGACCTTAAAACTCTACACACTTTTCCATTTGTTTTATTTTGCTTTAGTCTGCAAATTTAAGCTCACCCCCCCAATTCTAAATATTAAAAAATCTATTTGCGTATGATGTTAAATTCTTATTTACTATAATGACAGATCTTACAACCTATCTATCTAACAATAATGGGATGGTTAAACCATTGTTCTTCAAGGTGTGCTCTAGGAAACACCAACGTTGTCCAATTCTCCCTGGTGAAAATGGGTCCATGATTAATTAAATTTGAGAGATGAGCCCCTAAGCTCCTCTCCTGGAGCCTCACAGAACATACTAGTGTACGGAAGATGCTATAAGATAACATCTTTAACTTTTTCCAACTAGGAGTATTCCAATCTATTTCTGGACCCCAGTGTTTGAAATACATATGTTAATGTGGACTTATTGCAAGGTTAAATAACTTATAATCCATTCACAAATAATATGCAGCTATTAAATTTTATTTTTTAAAGCACAGTACATGAGGATGATGGAAATATAATTTTATGGAGAAAAGATAGGACAGAAAATTTATATATATATAAAATTTGTATAAATATGAATGTATATAGAAATTTATATACATGCAATATTTATATGAATGGCAATCATGTAAAAATGCAAAGAACAGAAAGGCAAAAGGCCACACACCAACATTTTTAAGGTAGTCATGGGGTGATGTCTTAGGTACTTTTTGGTTCTCATTTTGCCTACTGTCCAAATTGTTTGTAACATTGTTAGATTACTTTTTTGGTAAAAAAATTTCTTTTAGACTCTGGAATAAAGGAAAATATGCAGCTGCAATAAATACCTTGGTCAAGCTCAAAAATACATTTTGATTAAGTTAATACCTTCCAGTATGTGTGGATAATCAGCAAGTCAGTAGACTACAATTTAAATACCCATATAGGTATGATACATAATTTTGCTAATCCCTGAATTATCAGCTGATTTCAACACATGAAATTTAGTATGACGTAGACATGAAGCATTGTCTATGAGTTCTAAGTTGAGCTGAAGAGTGGTATTTTATTCACTCCTGCCTAGGAGCTATGTCCTAAGTGTTTATGTCCTTCTCTCACCACCCTCACTCCCTTTTTATCCATCTCTCCACCACTTCTTACAGAATCAACAAGCATTTGTAACCAAATGCCCACACCACAGTGTTTCCACTAGGATCCACTTGACTGTACTTATCCAGTTCCTTGGAAATGTGCAGTCTTTGTTTTAACTTTGCACATGCTAGGTACTTATAATAGAAAGAGACAGGAATCAAGATGTTTGCTTTTTCTAGTGAGAGAAAATAAAACAAGAAGACAATCCAAAGGAAGCCATAGTGAGATCACCAGTAGATAAACATTTCACAAGAGAAATGATAACCACTATTATGAGAAGCAAATGTAGCCTTTTTTTTTTCTTGGCCATAGAACTTTAAAACAGTCTCTGAAAACATCCCGTTATCCCTCAGCTAGCAGACACACATCTTCCAATATTTGACAAATACCATCTTGAATCTTTTTTAGTGCAGGTGGTTCTAACTATGTCATGCTGTTACTCTCTTCCCAGTTAAAGTCACACGTCTTTTTCAAATTCCTTCTGCACAGCAGAAGAGAACCTTAGCAGATGGATTAGGGTAAAGGAAATGGTACATAATGAATCACATTTGAAACCCCAGCATGCAGATCAATATATAAATACATATAGTCCTCCTCCTCTCTGCTTTCAGTGAATTTGAGTGTTTCACAGACTCAAGAGGCCAGAATCCTGCTTTGTGCTAAGAAATCTCCCAGCAGCTGTATCTCTCTCCCTCAGACTGACTTCTTCGTCCCTCTCCTCCCCACCATGCCATTGTGCCAGGGATGCAGCAGTATTGCCCTAGACAGCCTTCTGAGCTCTTACAGATACCTATGCCAGAATGATCATCTGCTGGAACTCCAGGGAAAATTTTCCAGTGATGCATATGCTGGAGACCAAAGGGATTGGCCTCAAATTCATGTGCTGAAATCTCACCCCTCCCCACCATGTGATGGCATTGGGAAGTGGGGCTCTTGAGGGTGATTAGGAACCCTCACGAATGGGATTAGTGCCTTTATAAAAGAGATTCCAGAAACCCCTCATCCCTTCCACCATGTGAGGACATAGCAAAACGATGGCCATTTATGAACTAGGAAGCAGGTCCCCACCAGAACTTGCTCTTGGACTTCCAGCAAGTGTCTAGAAGTATGAGAAGTAAGTGTCTGTTGTTTGTAAGTCACCTGGGTACTTTGTCCCAGCACGTAAGTCACATATAGTATTTTGTTCTAGAAGCCTGAATAGACTAAGACAGTCTTATTTCCCAATTTTCATGAAAGGGTGAGTTAAAGTGAGTTGGCCAAAGTTGCAGAACACACACTAGCAACCTAAAACCAAACTCCAGAATAGTCATTACCCAATGACAAAAATGAGTGGCATTAAAGTACATTGTTAGGGTTTTTTTCTCTCTAAAGTTTTACTGTATGAGATTAATGCTTGTTTTTTCTTTCAGTTCAACCTTGAGGTACGTTAGCTAGAAGTGTTCCTTAACAACATAGCATGGACTAGCATGGAAGGCTAGCCTTCAGGCACCTCACCACCCATGTTCCCAGCATCTTGTTACCTGATTGGAATTTTTTCAGATAGGACTTGAACACTAGGTGAGAGCATCATTACCGAGCCTCCGTGAGGTCTAATCATGCATTTTAGTGTTAATAGGAGTAACTTTTAGGTGGAAGCAGCCGCTTAATGGGTCAATTTGTAGAATCCCACAGCTTTTGAAGTCAGCCAGTGGACTGGTGTTTTGGAGCAACTACTGCTTGTAAAGTACTTTATTCTTAGTCCAACTGAGGAGGAAAACATATGCATGTCTAGAAAAAAAAGCAAGGGCTCTAGAGCATTTTTACTAAGAGAATAAAAGGAATTCCAACAATTGACAATAATTTTGTGATAAGCTCTCTTCCATTTTTGGATTTTAGGGGTTTCAGTTAAGTGAATTCGGCTACCTTCTCTCCTTGGTATCTTTGCCTAGAAGTTTTGCGACTACCAGGACACCTGGGTGGCTCAGCTGGTTAAGGGTCTGACTCTTGATTTTGGCTCAGGTCATGATCTCATGGTCTGTGAGTTTGAACCCCATGTCAGGCTTCTCAAGAGGCCTGCTTAGGATTTTCTCTCTAACTCTCTCTCTGCCCTTCCCCCACTTACACATGTACACACACACACACTCTCTCTCTCTCTCAAAATAAATAAATAAAGTTAAAAAAAGTTTTGTAATCACCTAAGGAATTTTGCTGTTACTTTTTTCTTTTCTCCCTCTCTTTCTTCCTTTCCTTCCTTTCTTTCTTCCCTTCTTCCTGCATTTGGGAACAAAGCTTCCTGGAAAGTTAGAGTGTGATTTATATCTAATTGCAACACACCAAACAATTTCCATTATGAGCTACCAAAGGCCTTTTCGAGTCAGGAGTAAGGCAGAAACCTGTCAGTTGCTTTCCATCAGAAGTCACCCAACAGGCAAGGATATTGATGATCGTACACACAAGGAAAGTATTCACTGTGACTAATAGTTTTGAAGAAACAATTTTTATGCCATAGTGGATAAAGTTGTGAGAAAGACATGACTCCCAGGGTCAGTGGTAAAGCTGAAGGTAATTCTTGCTGCATGTGGTACCAATAACCAACAGAAAGACAGAAATGTGTCAGGAGGTCAGGGTTTTGGATCACTATTTAAAGAGCTTGGAGGTGGGGGTGAGGATAAAATAACCCATTAGAGAAGCTCTCCACCAATAGAGTATGTGCATACTTCAGCCTTCTTCCCATACAACATTTGAATACTAGACACAAAGATGGACTTTTTACTGCATTTGTGAATGTGCTAGCAAATAACGCTGAGAAAGTCTGAAACAGAAGTGGGTGGGCCCCATATAATTTAATCAGACTTGTAGTTTCTGTCTCTCAGCTACCACTCCATTCAATTCCTTCATCCTAACTCAGCAAGGGAGTACTTGGTTGGTAAGATCCCCTGAGTGTCCCATTAAGAGGGTGTTCTCACCATAGAATGCAAATGTGAACGCCGTAGAGCAGACAGGCTCAGGCAGTCCAGTGCCTGATTCTTTCAAAGCCCATTAAACCCAGCCTTTCCCTGTATGTCTGTATAACTGCCTCGTTTTCTCATTTCTTTAAAAAAAATTTTTTTTTACATTTATTTATTTTTGAGAGACAGAGCACAAGCAGGGGAGAGGCAGAGACAGAAAGGAGACACAGAATCCGAAGCCGGCTCCAGGCTCTGAGCGGTCAGCATAGAGCCCGACACGGGGCTTGAACTCACAAACTGTGAGATTATGACCTGAGCTGAAGTCGGATGCTTAACCGACTGAGCCACCCAGGTGCCCCTCATTTTCTCATTTCTATCCCTTCATCTTGCTTCCTTGTTGAAACCAGATGGGGGCATCTTGGCTGAGGCCAGTAAACAAGATTCGTGATAGTGATAGTGAGTTCTGAAGAAAGGTTGAAGACCAGTGAGAGTTTTGACAGTTGGTAAACTCTAGTAATTGGGGTATATATATACTTTTTAATTAACAGAAAAAGAATTGTTTCTAGGAGTCCTTTTCAATGTTCTCTGGGGCTAAGAGATGGTGTGGAAGAGAGGCAATGAAGATATGAAAGTCCAGGGACAGGATTGCTGTAGCAGAGTCTGGTCATTCCTGGGGATAGATTTGTTTAAATTGGACCTCCAACCCTGGATAGTGATATGTTAGTAAATGTATAACCACTGGCTCTCTGATTAAAAAAAAAAAGTTTTAAACCTTAATGTGCTTAAATTGTACCTAACTCGGGGAACACAACAAATACAGCAACCAAACACTAGTTAATGTCCCTAGTAGATTTTTTTAAGTGTTTATTCATTTTTGAGAGACAAAGACAGAGCACAAGCAGGGGAGGGGCAGAGAGAGAGGGAGACACAGAATCCAAAGCAGGCTCCAGGCTCTGAGCTGTCAGCGCAGAGCCCCACGTGGGGCTTGAACTCACAAACCGTGAGATCATGACCTGAGCCGAAATCAAACGCTTAAGCGGCTGAGCCACCCAAGTGCCCCGCCCCTAGTAGTTTTTATGGGTCCATCGGTACAGTGACAGGTTCAAGTTCCACTCAAGGGGAGGTATAGAACGCAAGACTTAAGAGATTGGTTTTGAAGTCAGAAAACAGCTACAGTGGAATCTTCCGGCCAGACTACCCAGTGAACTTTTTTCTGATTTACTGACGTTTTCTGGTAGGCAAAGTAAAGTAGTACCTCCTTGCTATGTAAGGAAGAGGCAAAACAGCAGGCTGCATCCTGGCTTATAGCGTTTGTGTGTTCATGACACAAATACTCTCATTATGGCTGATTTCAGGCCACTGATGTGACATTGCTGAATGTGAGGTTGGGGAAAGATGTACAGCAACTGCCTCTTATATCCTGTTTCCCTCATACAGAGACACCAGACACAGAGAACCCCAAGGGCACAGAGAACAGTACAATTTGGCAGAATACATAGGAAGTGATGAGTTTGGAGTATTTATTACCTTTTAAAATATATAACTGATTTCAAAATAATAACATAAAACCAGGATTGATTTATTTAGAAGTCGATATGTTTTGAGTTTTAATAATGGTTGTGCTTAGCACTCAGTTGGCAAGATTCTTGAACAACTGACACTTGACCTCGGTGAGGCTGGGGGAGGCTCCTGCCGCCCACCTGTTCTGGCTAGACGTGAATCTGCTTTTTTGTGGAGAAACAGGGTGTCAAGAGGAGCATCCCTGGACTTGAATTGTCAGATACAGAGATGAGATGCGTTAGACCCAGTTCACAGGTGTTAATACTTATGCAATTAGCTTGTTCTGTTTAAAAACAATAACCCCAGTAACTCTCCCAGGCTGTCCCCAGCTCCGGGGTCTGCCAAACCCTCCCCAGATGCCAACAGCCAAGAGTTTATGATGGGATTCGGGATGAGGGGGAAGAAAGATGACTTGTTAATTATGATTGTGAAGACCACACATGCACGAGAAGAAACATTATGTCCTAACAAGAGAGTTTCCAGGTAGCCCAGCTTGGAGAAGAGCCAAGTCAACCTGCAGTTCCTCTGCTCCGTGTAGCTCCACACAGGGGAGCTTTTATTTCTAATCGAAAGCCCATCAATGAAATGTCTTAACCAAAAAAACCCTAGCAGCTGTGATGTTCTTGGGAACTGGCAGTTGACAAAGGCATTACAATACTGTGTCATGCAGGCTGTTAAAAGAAATCCAGCCCTGGAGATAATGTGTATATTCATTCTGTGTAAATGATTAAGTTCAAAAAACCATACAATGAATCATGGTACCAAGGCCAGACTTGCTTTGATTAACTACACTGGTATAATGAAACCCAACAGAGCAATCACTGAAACATTTAGCTCCAAATGTAAATCTTCCCGAACTCTGAAAAAAAAAAAAAAAGTATGTTAGGCAAAGAGAGGCAGTGTAGAATACAGCCATGTTTCATATAATGAAAGTAGAGGCAGTTGCAAAGAAAAGGGGATGTTTGAAAGTTGTTACGCTGTGTTTGGCAAGAATGAGTCATTTTAAAAGTGTCAATCACGATAATCCAACATATTTTTAATCTAAAGGTCAATAGAAGCAGTTTCTAAGGTGGTACAATAGTTATGCCAAATATGAAAGCAAGCAGTTCTAAGATGATTTCAAGTGTTAATACTGTACCATAATGTGTCTTGGAGAATTAATCTCGGCTCTAAATTGAAGAGCATGGATTGATCAAGGCAGAAGAATTTTTTACTAAAAATCTACTGAAATACCTGGTGACACAGTCATTGCAACCAAAGTGCTCTACAGAGTTTTTAGAATTCAGATGTGGCTCAGTGAAGGAGTAGTAGTTATTTTTTCTCCTGGGGGTAGAGATCATCTGTGGTACCAGTGTCTACAGAATGAAAACTCTTACTGTCTAACAGCCTACAAATCATTTTCTCAAATGCAAGAGAGAGGTATGCCTATGAGATATGAAGCCAATGTTCTCCGATGCTGTGGCCAGAAGCATTCAGTCCCAGCCTATTTTCAGTTTTGTTCTTGAACAGCTTTCAAATGTACCTTAACTGTGCTCGGGTCATGTTGTACACTTAAGTGTTAGAAATATTCCATGAGAGAAAAGTAAGGTTAGGTTCTGTCTTTAAGGTTTATGGGAACCCATGGTCTTCCTTCCAGGGAAAGCAATTGCTGCCTTGGTAGGATTGGGCTTTCATCTTGTGGGTTTCATATGTACAGGTGAAGCCTATGCGAAGTTTTATAAGGCTATAGACATTGTGTCAGAGAAAACAATCTATAAGAGGTCTGAGCCATATACAAAACCACTCGGCATATTCAGCCTCATGATAAAGCTCTTTCCGAAGTTATTAGACCGCATAATTCAATCTATGTTTTCACAGGGGAACTTGGAGCCAACCATTGCTGTAGATTATAGTAATAATTTTACCTGTGCACACTGGGGCTGCCGAAAGGCTCTCCAGGAATTCATCGTAGACTAGCACTAGGATAGTCTCTTGACTCTATTCTCATAAATCTAAGTGAATATTTGTGTTTTTTACTCATTTATTTAATTGTTTTTAATATTTATTTATTTTGAAAGAGAGTGTGAGAGAGAAGAAGTAGGGGAGGGTCAAAGAGAGAGGAAGAGAGAGAATTCCAAGCAAGTGGGGCTCCAACTCACTAATCAAGAGATCATGACCTGAGCCAAAATCAAGAGTCCGATGCTTAACTGACTGAGCCACCAGGGCGGCCCTAAACATTTGTTTCTGTGACCACATGAATTAAAACCACCTTTATGGGGCACCTGGGTGGCTCAGTTGGTTAAGCGTCTCACTTTGGCTTAGGTCATGATCTCTTGGTTTGTGGGTTTGAGTCCTGCATTGGGCTCTGTTTTGACAGCTCAGAGCTTGGAGCCTGCTTTGGATTCTGTGTTTCTGTCTATCTCTCTCCTCCCTCACTTGCCCCCCCCCCAAAGATAAATGAACATTAAAAAATTTTAAAAACCCACCTTCATATTTAAAAATACCTAGCACAGGTATATGTACGTACATGTCACTCTTTTAACCTCTCAAGAGCAAATTTTATGTAGTTTGTCAGTTAAACAGGTAGTTGCTGATGGAGCTTTACCTGTGTTTTCAGAGTGCTTTTGGTGGTTTGGTCAAAGAAAACGAAAGAAATTGAAGATGAAGGACCCACTCTATCACAAGCTGTCTTCTTCTTAGGAACTTCTGTGGGAGAAAATGATCACATCGGAAGTATTATAAATGCATTTGGACCTTTTGGTACTTCTTGTTACTCCTCTTTTGCCTTTACTTCTTTCCTCCCTGATCCTAAGAAATGTCATTTATCTTCAAAGTGTGGCCTCACAGCCCTGATTCTAAGTAGCTAAGTGTGTCCATAGTAGAATTCATCTACCAGCACTTCCATGGTACAGTGGATGTGTAGACACACAGTTTATTCTATTGTGTTTTATTGTAAATTTTTTCTCAACTCAAAAGTAACACATGCTAATATTAGAAATATCGGAGCAATCAGAAACAGAGAAGACAATTAAAATGATATAGAACCTCGCCTCACAGAGAAAACCACTGTTAAAACTTGGGTGTGTATTTTTCAAGTGTCTTAAATATGTGCACATATATGTATACATTAAAAAAACAAATTTGGGTCATATTGTGCTGTGTGTCCAGAAAGTCTAGAACATAGGTGAAAAAAGATATCTATGCTAATCTCATTAACATGATCAGATGCTCTTACAGCTTGGAGAGGTCTTTGATGGCATTATCTGTGTTTACTTATGTTTCTATATTTTTACAGACACCCTGCATATGAATGGTATATATTTATTGACATTTCTTTTTTCCTGCATCAATTCGAGTTTCAATCCTGGCATGACTATTAAAGGTTCTCAAATTGACAATGATCATAAATGAAGAAATATTCATACCAGCCATGCCAGAAAGGGAACATTTCACAAATATCCTGGATCGTTTTTCTAACTCTCCAATTCACAAACTTTCGGTTGATTTATTTATCCATTTTGGGCTCCCTGACCACAGTATAGAAACATATTGACAAAAATCCAAGGACCTAGAGAGATTTAAAAGTAGCATATTTTCTTAACTCCTTCATCTTTCCCAAACACCACTTATTGTAGAAAATGAGATGGGAGTGGTAAAGAGGTAGGGAAAAAAGTGTGAGCCCTGACCTTCCCAGTGTCATAGTCAGACACGCTCACAGAGGAGAGCAAAAGAGGCCATCCAACCAGTCCCCACACAGAGGCTCATGTTATACTGACTTTCACAAAACATGCCTGCCCTGTCATGCCAATGAAGTTATTAAACTTAAAATTAATTCCAGGCTCTTCTAAAACAGCTGCAAGACAAGGCCAGCCTGCATCACCTTCTGAGGAAAGCCTTCATTTTCAGAGTGAAACTTCATGAACTCCATTGATCAGAGCGATTACAGACTGAAAGCATATGTGTTTCCAAACTGTATCCATCCCAGAGTTTCTCTCTTCTAGATGCTTCTCTCTCAAAAAAGTGTTATGATTCTCTGAGAGGCTGCAGTCGCAACTGTAATCTTTGTGCAATGTTTCCATTGGGCCTGTGAGCATTATAAATTGGGTATTGGGGAAAATCTTTAGCGTGAAATGGATTCAAATGTTTGGTGCTATCCTAATTGCGTGAAGTCTCAATTTTATGTAGCATTCCTCTCATTGCTGAGGAGAAAGATATGTTTCTATATAAGATGAACCCTTTCCCATCTATCGTTCAGGGGCTCCAAACTGAAAACAATGAAAGTAGAAGTATCTTGGCTATAAGCTGATTGTCTGAAATGTGGACAAGATATAAACTTGACGCTGGTCCCTCTGTAGTGCTGAAAGATGGATTTTTAAAAGAGCTTTCTGTTTAATTTGCATGGTTTTGAAATTGATATGTTTTTAAAAGTATTTATTTTTGAGAGAGAGAGAGAGAAAGACAGAGTGCAAGTGGGGGAGGGGCAGAGACAGAGGGGGACAGAGGATCCGAAGCAGGCTCTGCACTGACAGCAGAGAGCCCGATGTGGGGCTAGAACCCATGAACCATGAGATCATGACCTGAGGCGAAGCCGGACGCTTAACCAGCTGAGCCCCCCAGTCGCCCCTCAATATAATATTTTGAATTATATCTCAGTTTATATTCTGTGGTGGGCAAGTCTCTCTCACTGCAGCTCAGGAACATATGTACCTTCAGAGAATAGGAAGGACAGATGTCACTCTGCAAGCTGGTGATCTGAGAGTGGAGGGAAGAACGTGGGGGCAGTGCACAAACAGGGACCCACTGTGCCTGGCCTTCAGAGCTTTATTGGATAAGCTAACAGGTCTGGTTTGCCCTTGGAGAGGAGAGAGATGCCGGATCAAACGTCGGGGCTTCTGTGCTTGCACAAAGGAATCCTGCATCAGAGACCAGAGAAGGACAGAGTCAGGGAAGAGAGGCATTCTGGGAGTCTGGCCAGCTATCATATTGCAAGAGGCTGCGTCAAAATCTGCAATATTTTGGATCAGATTTTAAACAGTTCATCTTTCTTTCCTTCCTTCCCCATGAAGATCCTAGCAGCTTCGGGGAGTAAAGGATCTTTATTTTCTCTGCACATCTGTGTTTAGTATGAATACTCTCAACATTTCAGGACACACTCCTATAAGGGAAATTGAGGGAGCTTTTCAACTTCCTCCAAAAAGTTTGTCTTCCTTTGTTCTCATTATTCCCAGTCCTTAAGATGTCATCCACCTCTTCCTTCACCTACCGTCCAGCTATTTTTCCTGTTATCGAGTCCCACCTGTTAAATTAGTTCTATTTGGGTCCTTTCTCTGGCCCACACTCCCCTCACTATTTTGAGCATGAAAATCTCCTTATCTGGGTTCTCTTAATGCTTTAAGTTCTGATTAGCATCCAATTTATCCATTAGCATCAAAGCTACTCATTTGAAGACCTTTCTCCCAGACGGTAGCATGATCCCCTGACAGAAGGAACCAGGATGTGAATGTCACTTGCCCATCAGCAGAGGGTCAAGCCTAAAGGACTTTCCCAATGGACACAACAATGAACGAGTGACAAATACCTGGATGATAGAGAAGTTAAGCATGCTTTCTTCTCGTATATTATATTTGTTAGTGCAAATGACACTCTTCCTCCATCAGAGTTTAGTAGCTAAGAAAATCTAGCTTGAGCAACAGCTGTCAAATCAAAGAGAATAAGCACAATCTGACAGTCTGTGCTGTTCTTCTGACTCTCAATACCTGTCCTATGTTGAAAGGGATAAAGAAGGTATTACAGAGCACAGTGCATAAAATCTCTGATACGAGATTTACCTACTGCATCCCTTCATCAGTTTTTTTTTTTTTTAAGTATTCTTAGACTTCCTATTGACCAGACCAATGAGAAAAGAAGGAGGGGATGGGGGAGAATAAACAGCAATTGAGTATGCTTCAGGAGGCTTATACCTCTTATTTGTGCCTTGGGACAATCCTGACAAGTAAGGACGTTTAAACTTCCTTCAAAAACTTTGTCTTCCTTTGTTCTTCTTCTTCTTGTCCCCATGCCAGAGAACTAAACAGGGTCGGAAAGGTTAAGCAACTGGATGTCACACAGAGAGTCAAAAGAGGAACACAGATCTCCTAACACCCAGTCCAGTTTTCTTTCCACTGGACAGAGTTTCCTGAGACCAGAAGCATCATGGTCACCGAGACTTGGTTACGCAACGTTTACATAGAAAGTCTTCATACCCTCCACCGTTGCGCTGGTAGATACATGGAGAAACTGCTTCCCTGGGTTGCAAAACTGCTGAAGTACCTCAAACAAAACTGAGTTGGTAGCAAGCACACTGCTTTGCAGAACACATCCATATGACTTCCTTCTTGTTTGGTGACAGTTTTCATCTCCAACAATTTCACATGTTGGATCCACTTACCTGAGTCTGTTGCATAAGTGACCAAAAAAAAAAAAAAAGTCTCTCTGTTATTCCCAAAGACCATAAATTTGGGCTGGTGAAAGCCTTCACAGCAAGGCAGATGGTCTCTGAGGAGACAGGAAGGTGAGGGTTAGTTTCAGTTCCCCGGAGAAGGAAGGTTTGCACAAGGCTTGTATTTTAGGGGCAGGGCTGTCATGGGGGAGAACCCTCTATCCATCAGGGGAACAAGTGGGCGCTCCCAGCTCCCTTGTTGATCTAAACAGAAACTATGTTCTGAAGTGGACAGCCTAAACTGAAACGCAAGGACTACTGGATTCCCTTTCTAGATATTTTCAATTTTTGGACAAAAATACACATTTTGCAAGCAGGCTACACTCTTCCCGAGGGGGCATGAATACTTCACTATTATGAGTCTAACAGAGACATCTACTGGCTGAGTCCTGAGCTTCCAGAACCAGCCTCTGTGGGACCCTGTGAGTGACCAACCCTTCATCTCTGACAGCTTGTAAATAAATAAAAATATTAATAATGATCATTTCATTTGTTCATACAGGATTACTAAGGGGCACACTTGGCGTGCATGCAAAGGTTGAAAAATTCAGAGATCTGAATGGCCGGGGTTGGTAAAGGCTCAGCCATTGTATGTTGACTTTAAAGCTTTCTAGGGGTACTTGGGTGGCTCAGTTGGTTAAGCGACTGACTCTTGATTGACTCAGGTCATGATCTCACGGTTCATAAGTTCGAGCCCCACATCAGGCTCTGTGGTGACAGTTCAGAGCCTGCCTGGGATTCTCTCTCCCTCTCTCTGCCCCTCCTCACTTGTGTTCTCTCTCTCGCTCGCTCAAAATAAATAAATAAATAAATAAATAAATAAATAAATAAATACATAACTTTAAAGTTTTTTTAAACTTATAAAATTTCTTTACCACATCTGATCAAGAAATGGTAACGATGCTTCAGTTCTCCTATTCAGACAAATGGAATCAGAAGTTCAAATTTGAGAGTAGAGTCATGGACTCTTTTCTGCTTCAGAGGTCTAGCAGAATACAGGAAAAGAAGGTGTGTGTATAAACTGTGAACTCCAACAACATAAATCCTGTAGTAAATCCTGGAGTGCCCCAGCAGTGATATATTTTCATATTAAGCACCAATTTATGGGGCAAATTGAAGATGCTGATGGATCTGTACTGGGAGAGAAAGCAAAACAGTTCCCACTAGCAGAAGCCCCCTCCCCCCGCCATCCCTCCCTCCCCATAATGTTGACTTCTGACTGCTGTGGCACGTGTCTGCTCCTCCATGGCCTCTGGCGAGATCAGGCTGATATCTGCAATGCTAGGACTGGGCCCTATTAATCAGCATGAACAAGCTTCCTGATCTTTACTGAGAGGGAGAGATCCTGAATGGGAGGACTAAATATAGGCAAACAAATCCAATAACTAAACTCTCACAGCCAAGCCATGGCAAATATAAATCCCACTTGTGTTATTATAATGCCTACCAACCTAATTGAGAACACATTCATTTTAAGCTAAATAAATTACTGCTACAATTATATAACCTTGAGGTCACCTCCTTTAGGAGATGGCCAGCACTTGTATTAACTATTCCACACTTTACTGTAAGTGGCCTCAGCCAATCAATGCCAGATAAATGCTGTTAAAATATGCATTTAATTAACTCAGTCCCTCATTTATTTGCTATTTTAGCCTAGGGATGAAGAAGAACATGAAGTCAGATTGTGTGTGTTCTCAAACAAGACTTCAGAGTGAAGGGTTTTTCCTTCCCAGTCAAAGAATGGTCTTCCTTGTTAATCTGGCCAAGAAAGCATTCCTCAGACTCTAACAGACTATAGTACATCCACGTGAAGAGTGGGGCTTTGCCTGTGACATTGAGAACTCCACGCTCAAAGAAGTACCTCCTTGCATTTTCCTTCGAGAGTTGGGTTTACCAGATGCCTCGTTTACTGATGGTCTGTTCCCTCTTGGACTGTGAGCAATGATGATAGTATGTTTCTGATCACAGGCAATTATATCACTAACATAGGGATTCGTGTATTGCTTTATTGTTTTTCAAGATACAGAGATGGTTTTGGCTGTGTTTTGGAATGTTCTGCCCTCTTCCTTGTCCCTGGGTAATGTTAAAAACTCTTAGCAGAATGTACCTAGTAGACAATGTGCTTTTTTTCCAATGTCTTCTTTTGGTTTTGCTTTTGCTGTTGTAGGAGCATTATTATTCTCTGAATTTTCATCTGCTTCCCTCACACAGCCCAGATGTGCTAGTCAAAACCATGTGGCATGGGGCTGTGAACAGCAGCGATGTGTGTTACCCCAGGCTGAGGCACTTAAGAGCTGATGAACAACCTTCTACCTCTCCCTTTCTGTTCCATGATGATCCTGGGGGTTGTGAAATGGCAGAGATTTAAAATGAAGGCCTGACAGTTTGCTGAGTCACGGTAGGGAGGAGAGCTGCTTTGAGAGGTATTCTGATCTCCACTGCCTTCTGTATGGTGAGCAAGAAAGAAACCTTTGTCTTATTAAACCACTGAGATTTCAAGGTTTGTTTATTGCAGCATAATCTAGCCTATGCTGACAAATCTAATTGGCTTCTATGGTCATAAACAAATCCATAATCTGTAATACTAAGTATCCGCTTAAACTGTAGTAATTTGGATCTAATTTGCATGAATATTAATTCTTTGAAAAGAAAGGAAAATAATGATATTCCACAGACTTTATACCTTCAGAATAAGCCACTTGTTCATTAATTTTTAATGAGAAACATTCATTATTATGAATTCCTTGACAAGACTTTGATTTTTGGGGGTAAATGATGACCATAATTAAGCTCCTCATAATGAACACAGCGATTTTTAAACAGTACAATTTATATAATGTTTCTCCTCTGGGAGGCTCAGTTTTCTTAATAAAAAGCAACAGTGGATATATGGCTAAGTCTTCATAATGCATGAGGGTTTGTAATCGTTAGTATATCCCCCTCCACACTCATTCATTCATTCATTCATTCATTCATTGCATCGATACATAGCCTTTCTGCACTTTTCTGCAGAACTTCAAGACTGAATTTCAAAATAGGAAACTTTAATAATAAAATGCTGGGTTACTGGCAACATAACTTTTTCCCCCTACAGGGCTTTCTTGTTGTTATTTGTCTAATGGCTTCATTGATCTATACAGTTTGAAATTTTTTGATTCTGTCATCCACTTATACGACACACACAAACGTATTTCTGTATACCCGAAAGTCAATCATTAATTAAAAGACTAAAACTATTTTTCAGAAGCATTTGATAGCAGGGAAAGAACACAGGGATAAAAATTGAAATCTGTTTGCTCCATTAGGAAAGCCCTAATGGGTTACATATTATCCTAGATCACAGCAGAAAAAGTTTGCTAGATGATGCTTGTCTATACATAATAACCGTAGTTCCCTACTATAATATAATTCTGGAAACTATTAACACCATTGCTTTGCTCATCGCGTCTTTGTAAAGACAAATAGGAACAGACAAGTTTCAAGGTAAAGAGGCCCAAATTGGACAGATCCACTGACATGAACTCAACATCCCCCTTATGTCCTACTCCACAGGTCAGATGTCAACTAGTGTTTGAAATGCCAACGCAGTTTTGTAAAGTCATTGTTTTCATTCACTGTTTCCTTTAGGTAAAGCTTGGTCACTTTCAAGAACATTTACTTGGTGAATCCTTTACTGCTCTGCACCTTAACATTATAATCCTTCTTCCACCAACCCTACCTTGCATCCTGATGCATATTCCATTTTTTCCCATAGCACTTTTTACTTTGCAAAATACTATATACTCACTACATTTGCTATCTATTGTCACTACTGCACCAGAAGTCCTGAAAGAGCAATGATTTTTTAATGCCGCTGATGTATCAGTGCAAAGGCTAGCGCATAGAAGGTATTCTGTAAATATTTTCAAGTAAATGAATGAGTAAATGAATAAATGAAAGTTCCTATAGTCCAATAAAAAAACCATTCTAAGACTCATTTTCTTGATATCACTTTCCTCTTCCAAATTCCATTTTGCCTCTGGCTATCTTGTCCCCAGAATTTCATTCATTCTTCAACTGACCTTGTCAGCTTATCAAACATGGCTGACTTACTCCACAATTCAGTTTCTTAGACCCTGATAGGTGTCTCCCTTTGCTGGCATGAGGTCTTTCTGGACAGAAGATCTAGGTAATTTTCTATGTGTATTTCCATTAGCAGCTCTGACCAGAAATGGTGAAGTCTTATTGGATGGATTTTGGTAAACACGGTAAACTTCAACTGAAATTATTTAACACCTAATTTAAAGTCACTTTGAAAAGATTTTGTTTTGTAAAAATAACACATACACAGTGTGATTTAGAAAAGAAGAAAATAAAATTACCCATAATTCTGCTATGAGATAAAGCTACAGTTAATAATTTAAATTGCATTATCTATCATTTTTCTTATAACTAAACTGACTGCTTAAGTTAAAACCAGCCAATTAATTCACAAAAACAGACTTCATGTGATCACATTTTACAAAGTCCTCCAAAGCTTGCAAGTGGACAATAAGAAAAGGAATAAAAATAGAATGCTGGGAAAAAGAGTGTTTCATAAATGAAGGGCAGACTTGCAGAGTTCCTTGACCCTGAACCGCTGTGACACAATTTGAACTTGTTCATATACACAGCTCGTATCTACAAAAAGAGCTTTGTAGGGAAATGACTTCTGAAAAGTTAGGAGGATCTAAATATAGGCCAAATTAATCACACTATGGTGGCCAATCAAACTCACCCCGCTTTTATCTTTGGGGGGTACATTTCCAGACCCTCAGTGGATGCTGAAACCATGGATGGTACTGAATCCTGTATATACTGTGGGGTTTTTCCCCCTATACATAATACCTATGATCAAGTTTAATTTATAAATTAGGCACAGTAAGAGATTAACACCAATTACTAATAAAAATACAACAATTATACATTATCCTAAAAGATATACGAATGTGGCCTCTCTCTCAAAATCTCTTACTCTCCTGCACTCACCCTTCTTGTGATGATGGGAGATGATAAAATGCCTACATGATGAGATGAAGTCAGGGAAATGTGACATAGTATGAGACTACTCCTTACCTTCTGAAGATAAGTCAGAAGGGAGATCATCTGCTTTCTGACTTGGGTTGATCATGAGGAACTGAAATTGCAGAAAGTAAAACTGAAAATGAGAGGGGGCTGCTGTACTCCAGTTTCCCTGAGACCAAGGGGTTTCTTGGGAGATGACCTTTCAGTGCTAAAATCCAGATAGTCCTAAGTAGACCCGGACAAGTTGGAAACCAGAGGAGGCATCTGGAGGAAATATATATGTATGTTTGTACATAAGGCTTGCCTTAAGTAATTATTTAGTATTTGGTCAGTAGAGGCATTATTAGGAAGTTCTTTATGATTGAAACTTAAAATGATCACAGAAGGAGAATAAAACAGGGGGCATTCATCAAAACAAAATCAAAACGGCAAATGGGCTGAAGCTGGTGTCAAGGGTATAAGTGCACCTCCATCTCGTTCAAGTGCAGGAAATCAGTGCCTATCAATATCTTTGCAATTGACCAGACAGAGTCAGCAAAAAGGGAAGAATGTAATTCAAGAGATTTAGATTAACCGATGGGCAGAAAAGACCCCTTTTCTCAAGACCCTGATGGGTCATGTGTGGCATGCAAAACAGGCCTCAGACTGAGTCAACCTTAAGTCAATTAGAAAAAAGAAAGAAAGAATGAGGATGGTACATTTGCTGCCAAAATTGTTTAAGTAACTGCAGTCTCTGAGTGATGTGTGAGAGGAAGAGCGAAAAGTGAAAATGCTGAGCACTCAAAATGCCCCCCCCCCGTTTGAGGTTGTTTACTAATTTTCATCAAAAAAGTGGCTTTCTGAATGTTCTACCCATGAAAACAAAATAAGAACAACTTAGAAATCCTATGGCTTTTGTGAGAAAATGATAGAATTAAAAATGAGTGTTTAAATTGAGAAGAGATGTTTCAAAAGTCAAAATGTCAAGGGTTAAAAGAAAAGAAGATTATGGCATTATAACATTGTCTTTACTGAAGCTTCATGAAAAGGACGAGTTTTTTTTAATTAATTGAAACACTAGTTTTATGTTAGATATTACTAAGGTGCTAAACAGGTACCTTTTTAAGGAAATATGTACTTGTTATGTTAAGGACATGGTAAAATAAGACAGTCTTCAACAGAAGCACTTTTCTACTGCAAGAATTCTATAGAGCTATCACCATTATACTAGTAATTCACAATAGATAAAATACAAGCAAGAACTTCCACACAATAAATATCCTAACATCAAACAGATTCCCTAACCTTGCCTAGTTCAAAATACCAGTTTCCTCCTTAGATCATTATAACTCATATTTAAAAATCATTTTCAAATGTAGTTTCCCAACCACTACGATTTAGATGTTAAGACTATTCCCATTTTACGCTGAAGATATTTGTGGCTTATTCGAACTTTGACTCTACCAAATTCAGGGAGTAGGAGTGCACTCAGTTCCTTTGGCTTTAGATGTTATCCTACAAACATAAAACAAACTCTCAGTTTAATCTTAAAATCTTTTGACTATTAAGGACATAGCACACTTTCCAAGATGACCTTTGTCTTACATTAGGAGGTATAAAAAGTGTGTATCCCTCAGTCAGCAATTGCAATGGTCAGAGACTTATTACCTCTTTCATGTTAAGACCCTCATGAAACCTCAGGGGTTGAGGCTGAAAAATCAATGCCAGATGGCTTTAGGATAAATATTCCTGAAAATTCTGCTACTGTCAAGTCACCCCAACGGAAATGTCCTCAATGCTGATAAAGATGGAGATAACACATGCAGGCCATCTGTCCTAGCCACATGGCTTTTAATAAGGAAAGTCTCTGAGGGTAAAATGAATGAAGACTAGATACAGGCAAAGGGGCATCTAGGAGACATTCTTGTGTGTCTGCTGGTCATTAGCTAATTATGAATGCAAATAATTAAGACAAGTCTCCAAAAGTTACCCCATTTGGCAGGATAAGTGACATATTGCTCAACGTGGAGAGATATGATGAATGATAAAAAATCAATTTTGTTGACAAATCTGCTTCAAAGAAGTTCAGTTAGCATCATCATGATTTTTTACTGGAATATATTACTCCACTTTTTTCCAAATCTATTTGAAGTAGCTTTTAGCAAAAGACGTAAGTGAGAAAAATTGGACAAGAAAGACAAAACCTCAACATGGTCTAAAATGATCACCAACGGCAGCCAATGTGTTGTATCCAACTGGTACAGAACTGTGATTGTGACAGGGGACTTTTGAATCTAATTAGGGGCATTTCAAGCATCTCAGACTTTCTTATAATCAAGAAAATGCTTAATAACGTGATACTAGAAGATCTAAAATCATTTGTTTCTTCATTGATAGAGACATATGAAATCCGTACATGACTTCTTTCCACGGGCTTCATCATGACATTGTAATCACACTTGGCAGCCTGGAAACCAGACTTCCAGGAGAACATGTAAGGTAATGAACACTCTTACCCAGAGGGATCTACCTGGAAGCACATCTCAGTGAGAGATGATTGCTGCAGGTGTCCCATTGATGTTCATTCACTGATGCATTTTGGCAGGGTCAGGAATGTCAAGGCCAAAGGGAAATTTGCTTAGGGCTCCTGTACATTGTTTGTCTTAAAACAGACTGACAATTTCTTGGTATATGATTCCAAGAAGCAGAGCCCCTGATAGCTGATTCTTCAATATGCTTTAGAACCATCATTTAAACAAAGAAATCAATTTAAGTTTCAGGTTGGAAGCCATATTCGATTGCTGAGCGGTTGGTCTTTCTGAGTAGCCTTTCAATCCCTGCTGTTGTTCAACTTTTTTGGTAATAGAATTCCTCCATTTATCATTGTCAGAGGTATGTTGGGACATCAGTAATCAACCACAATGTCAAATCTAAGACTCCCCACAACAGAAGATCTCCAACTTTGTCTGTTTGTGGTATCTCAGTAATTTTTTCATGGTATCTCTAGGTCAAAAGAAATACTTAAATATTTAACAATTGTTTATTAAATATGTAGGTCCAAACAATCTAATATGTATTCGTGTCCTAACAAGTTAGTAACTATCTGAAAAAAAATACACATGTTGAAAGACAAAAATACTACCTTTATTTTACTCTTAGGTAAACACAGTTATTTACTAAAAGGGTGGGTTCACCTGTTGTACACTGCACAACATCTTAAACTTGGAATCAAATTGGACACTACCACCCTCATTTCTCGGTCCACATTGATTTTTGCATAGTACTTGCTTTTCATTATTTTTAAAGTTTATTCATTTATTTTGTGAGAGAGAGTGAGCGAGCAGGGTTGGGGCAGAGAGAAGGGTGTAGGAGAGAATCCCAAGCAGGCTCTGCACTGTCAGAGGTCAGACACTTAACCAGCTGAGCCACCCAGGTACCCTGCATAGTACTTGCTTTATACCATAGTACCTGTGAAATATCCAGGTACATAAAAATATGGTGTCATCAAAGAAACGTAGTGGAATCTATGTTGAAAATAACCCTCTGGAGCTACTACTTTGCATGGTGTCCAAATTTCCTGTGACTGAGTATTGCTATGCTCCCCCAAGGATTTAAAATTTCCATGGTGCCCTCTGAGTTCACTGCAGCATGCTCAGTTTGCCTGGGTGGTGAGGTGGGGAGCTGTGGCTGTAGTGACAATATACATGAGCAAAAATACTAATGTTCCTGAGATCTTGTGATCCAGAAACTGACCAAATTAAAAGCGAAAGCCATGTTGAGCATCTTCTCTGAAGTCACAGCTCCTCTGGATTAGAGAGGGGAATGCGGGCATTGGACAGCATGAGTTGTGAACCTTGGGAATTGTTTTTGTTCTCAACAAAGGACATGAATCTATGAAAACATTGTGTGTGCAGATGGTCTGACTTTCTGGAAGTCGACATGGGGACTATTTTAGAGGTAGACACTTTAAGGTATACACACATCACCCAACTTTCTGCATAGCTAATTAGAAAGCTCTAACCATATACACTCCTTTTTTAATCTTTTTCTTTGTATTTTGTCTCAATCTCTTTGGGTGGGTATTCTGTGCAAATAATGACGGTCAGTTGCAAGTCTTTAAAAATTTGGCCTTCTAAACGTGCCAGTCATATGAACCTCACCACAGGATGTCTCACAGTTTAAGTGCTTTCTGAACAAAAGATTCAGCAGCCAAAAGACAAAAAACCAAAAACCAAACAAACAAACAAAACACAACCCAGATTCAGCAGCAATTTGCATTAGTGTTGGAGAAGATCAAAACTGTAAAAATTGAATTGCTGAAGTCTAGACATTCAGTGAAGTCATATCCTAATGAGGCCTCATCATTTCTACATTTCACTCTGTTCAAATTTGCTAGAGAGCTTTGGGGCAAGCAATCAATTGATGAAAACAAGACCTTGGCAATGATTAACACCTAAGTTGGTTTTTCATTAAAACAAAAAATGTGTAATAGCATGTTATTCATGAAGGTTTGCTGGGTCACAAATACGTGTAAGAAAATAGAGTACTGTGTTGTGAAGGAATTTAATTTTTGCCCCAGCTGACCTGCCAATTAACCTCATGGTCTTAGGTCAAAGCCATTTTGCTTCCCTAGCCCTCACCCCCCACACTGGCATGTACAATTGTGGGTATGGGTTAGCCACCTGAGATCCTTTGCGGTCCAACACTAAACCTTGATGACCTTCCCCACCAAGGTAGATTTTGATGTCTTCTGAATGTAAATAAAACTGAATCAACCAAACAGTTGAATTAAAGAAAGAGGACATCGCTGCTGAGTTTTTTTTTAAATTATGGTTAAAAAACCACATAAAATTTACCATATTAACCATTTATAAGTGTACAAGTCAATAGCATTAAGTATATTCACATGGTTGTGTAACCAGTCTATGGAACTTTTTCATTTTGCAGAACTGAAGCCCTATATCCATTAAACAATAAACTCTCTCTTCCTAGCAACTCCTGGCAACTACCCTCTACTTTGTGTCTCTCTGATTTTGACTACTTTTGATACCTTATATAAGCAGAATCATACACTATCTGTCTTCCTGTGATTGGTTAATATCACTTAGCATGTCTTTGAGGTTCATCCATGTTGTCCCATATTACAGGATTTCTTTCTTTTTTTAAGGCTAAAT
Source organism: Crocuta crocuta (assembly GCF_008692635.1). Lineage (NCBI taxonomy): Eukaryota > Metazoa > Chordata > Mammalia > Carnivora > Hyaenidae > Crocuta > Crocuta crocuta. The sequence goes on from NW_027529428.1 coordinate 2,231,432, forward strand.
AATATTATATTGTATGTATATGCCACATTTTGTGTATTCAATCATCTGTCCAGGGACACTTTGGTTGCTTCTGCCTTTTGGGTATTGCTCTTATGAATGTGGGTATAACCACCGCTGAGCTATAAAGGAGAGGAATGCATATTTATCTTCCCCGAGCCCGAAGGAAATTGCAGTACTGTCAATACCCTTCTGATTTCATCTAGAGAGTTTCCAGAGGTAAGGGAAGTAGGTCACCAAGGTGCTTAAACTTCATTCTGGGGGACCGATAGGAGGATTATTTGAAATATCATTTCCAGATGTGTCTTAGGGCTAAAATGTATTTCCTTCTGTTTTATTACCAGTCATTAAAGGAAACAACAGGGAAAGAGAAAAACAAAGTTATGTCTTCCAAAATGTGAAAGGTCTTTGCCATTGGGCAGTTTTAATGTGAACTCAAATCTCCATACATTTTTTCTATCTCATTCTTAATTAGTTACAGATCCCAACTTTTGTGAAAAAATATTCTCTTAAGGATATCAGGATTTTAGCCCGACATATTATTACATCTGTCCCACTTCAAAAAATGTTACACAAAAGGATATTAATATCTGTGAATAATTTATGTCTGAGTCAAGCCTGACCTTTTTATAAGCAAGAAGCTCAGAACTTTTTTCCTTTTTTTTTTTTTTTTTGTGAAAGGAAGTCACTGTTTAAGCCAGATTAAGACTCCTCCTGAGTCTAGGTGCTCAATCACTAATTAAATACATAAAGTGTATATTTTTGACTTAGAAGCAGCAAAGTATTGCCTGATAACTCAAGCTACTTCTGTAATTCCCATATTTGCATTTTGTTTGTTTTCGTGCATTCTGCTACCTCAAGCACTTTCTTCTCTGTGTAAGCTATATAAAGCTCTTGTTGAGTGCATCTAGAAAATCTTTTAATGAAGAAAGGCTTTCAACATCACTGACAGCTTTTTTTTATTATTATTATATTCACATATAAAACTTTTGGAGAAATGTCATCGGGGGGATCTATTCCAAATTAGATGTGCACTTTGAAACAGGAAACACAAGTTCTATTAGAATAAGAAAATAAATCACTCAGCATTATAATTTCCATTTTCCTGAACCTGTTATAAACATAGGTGTGGAGGGCCCATGTAATACATTACCCCAGGTGTAGCGCCATACTTGAGGCTATGGACTCAGTGTCATCCATAGGAATGTAATGTCCATAGAAATGTAATTACATTTCAGGTAGCCACATAAAAAAATTAAAAATGAAATTGATTCTTAAAATGTATTTCATGAAACTAATATATCAAAATTATCATTTCAAGATGCAATCAACATAAAAGTTGCTAATGAGATATTTTGCCCTTTTGGTATTACAGTTTTGATAATACATCTCAATATGGACTATCTGGGGTGCCTGGTGGCTCAGGTGGTTAACTTTGGCTTGCGTCATGATCTCCAGGTTGGTGAGTTTGAGCCCTGTGTTGGGCTCTGTGCTGACAGCTCAGAGTGTGGAACTTGCTTCGGATTCTGTGTCTCCCTCTCTCTGCCCCCCTTCCCCACCCTCTCAAAAGTAAATAAACATTAAAGAACATGATCTATTCCTTTTTCAAGGCTCAACAGCCATATGTGGCTAGTGGCCACCATATTGGACAACACACATAGTATTAGGTAACTATTTCCATTTGAACTGTTCTGCCTTTCAAAACAGTTTATATGTATTTATATTTATATTGCATCCTAAATGTTCTAAACTTTTAAAAACCTCAGTCTTCAGACATTGATGAGTATCTGTCCTACCAAAAATATCCTTTCCTTACAAAGCAATTCTCATAGGCTTCCTGTGAGTGAGTGTGTCTGGTTTATTTCAAGTGATTTAATTTATAGAAATGTAATTTTCAAACAACTTTTAAAGAGCAACACTAACACTATGTAAACGAAAAAATCACCTGTATATCCTTACAATAAAGGGATCTAATTGGAAATCAAACTTCAGTCCTCCTGGGTGATAAATAGAGAAGGGATGAAAAGTGAGTCAGGACAACATACTATCTGGAATATATGTACTCAGATATTTCAAAATGGCACTTACTTTATTTAGATCACACTTAGAGATTTTCCAGTGTCCAAGGTGTAAAAATATACCATGTGTTCCCTTTGATTCCAGGATAAAATATACACACATATACACTCACACACATACTAGGTTCAAGTTGAACATCATAAATGTAAACTTACAACATAATTAACTTTTGTCTCTTTATACAGAGAATGATAGAATGATAAAAGCTGTATCTCACATATTTTCTATTTCAGCTTCCTTAATTTTACAAATGAAGAAAGACCAAGAATTGCTGATTCACTTGTAGATGACAGCATACCTATTTAACACCTTGCCTTCAATCCTTTAGTTCTTTAAAAAATTTTTTAATGTTTTTTATTTATTTCTGAGAGAGAAACAGCATGAGCAGGGGAGGGTCAGAGAGAGAGGGAGATACAGAATACAAAACAGTCTCCAGGCTCTGAGTTAGCTGTCAGCACAGAGCCCGACGTGGGGCTTGAACCCACAAACCGTGAGATCGTGACCTGAGCCGAAGTCAGATGCTTAACCAACTGAGCCACCCAGGTGCTCCTAAAATTTTTTTAATGTTTATTTATTTTTGAAAGAGAGACAGAGCATGAGTGGAGGAGGGGGAGAGAGAGAGGGAGACACAGAATCCAAAGCAGTCTCCAGGCTCTGAGCTGTCAGCACAGAGCCTGATGTGGGTTTTGAACTCACGAACCCCGAGGTCATGACTTGAGTTGAAATTGAATGGCTAACTGACTGAGCCACCCAGGTACCTCCAATCCCTTCAGTTGAATAGAGCTAGTGTTTCCTCTTCCCTGCCCCCATCACCTACCTTTCTCTAGTTCCAGCTTTCTTTGGTTGTCATAGTAAGTGCCAAGTCCATTGGATAGTGATCGTATCACCCTGGATAGTTTTAGGCCTGGTTATTTTCTCAGTTTGTCTCAGACAACTAATCATTTGTAATCATCATTGGCAAGTTTTGATGTCTTGGAAGACATCCAAATACGTTCCTGTTTGCCTACTCTTATTTCTACCAGTCATATTCTAGGGACAGTAAGTAATTCACAAACACAGGCAGTGGGACTTTGTTGGGGGGAAAATGCAGAAGAAGGGAATTCCTAAAAGAAATAAACAAAGATGTAAAAATGCGTGGCACACTGAAGAGAAGACAGAGTCCAGTGTCAGTGGACAGCTGGGTCTGTGCCAAAGAGTGGTGACAAAACAGCCAAGGCCCAGCTTGTAAATGGTCTTGACCATGGCACTAGCTACTGAGTTTGCTCTGCAGACAATGGGAAACCAATCACTGATATGTGTGTGTGTGTGTGTGTGTGTGTACATTAACAACTGTGTGTTTTAAGCAGTATGGTCACATGTTTAGGCTGTGTTCTAGAAAGAAAATTGAGTTACCTATATAGCAGAGGGATTTGAAACAGAAAGGACAGATGAGAAATGGTTTCTGTGGCCCATAGGAGAGCCAATTCGGATATTACTTGGTTATAATAGTGTCTGACAATCATTGAGGCTTGTATGCGCTGTCTCATTTAAATCTCACCACAGCCATGCAAGGAAAATTTTGCTACTATTCCCATTTTACAGTTAAGAATTCAGAGAAGTTAAGTCACTTGTTCAAGGACAAGTGACTCATCTATATCAGTTGTGTCTAAACATTCTTTTAAAATCATGTATTGAGGGGCACCAGGGTGGCTCAGTCAGTTGAGCCGCTGACTCTTGATTTTAGCACGGGTCATGGGATCAAGCCCCACCTCAGGCTTCACAATGAGCCAGGAGCCTGTTTGGGATTCTCTCTGTCCCTCTGCTCTTCTCCCCTAGTCACATACACTCTCTCTCTCTCTCAAAAAATTAAAAATAAATAAATAAAATCACGCATTGAAGAAATGAAGAAGAGTTAAGCATTCTTTCCCAATATAGGTATTTTAATTTATACAGTTACGTATGCATCATTGTCTGTCCACATATTAAATATTAATAAAGCATAGTATTTTATTCCAGCCCAGTGGGTCATCTGGTATACTTGCTGGGTTGTATTCACACTATGTTGGAGACCACTGTTCTGTATAATTGAATTTGAATGTTATTAGACATTGCATGAGCCTTAAATTGACAATTGGTCTCATACGTCTTAGATCTGGCTGCTTCACAAATTGATGCTACCTTTTTGGCCCCTGAGGGCATTGGACTTTGAGACTCTATATTAAATCTCCCCATCAAGCTCAACAGACCTTCTTGTGCATCCCACCTGCATATAATCCTTGATTTCTTTGTGTGTTTTTAACTTATTCTTACAGAAATATCATCTTTAAATGCTTGAGTTTAAAATTTCTCTAGAGATAATTTAGTTCACTCAACTTAGTACACAAGTGAGAAAACTAAGGCACAGAGGAATATAACTACAAAGCTACTCAAGTTAGAGGTAAAGCCTGTTAGACACTCAGAGTTAGAACTCAAATTTTGAATGATCAGCGTTTCCCTTTCAGATAAACAAGCTACCTTGCTGGTGGCTTACTATGTACATTTTTTGAGTATCCAGATAGCATTTTATCCACTCGTTAATATGATTGGCTACAGAAATGTGTAGTAAATTTTACATGATCATGATAATAATTTAGGATACTAGTCTGTGACTTTGGTTCCATTAGAATCAGTTGGAGAAAACTTCTAAAACATAGTAAAGCTCAGGCTTTTACCACCAGAGGTTCATTTTAAATCATTCTGCAATGGGTCATCAGGCAATCATAATTTTAAAGAACTACTTAGGTGATTCTAATGGGCACCCAGGGTTCAGATCTCGAATCAAGACCTATCCTGATTTAATGCCTGCCTTAAAGCAAAGAGGAGACACACGTGGTTGTAAATACCAGGCCTGAAATTGTTATGAAATGGTTTTCGAGCCGTATCATGGAGATATAAGGTAGATAAGATACAGAGAATTTGAGAACTACAATTCAAAAGGTTGCTTTAATAGATATATATTTAATCTTCTACTTTGTAACTAAAGGACACACGTTTAGTCTCAAAATGACTTTGGAATATATAAAAATTTATCATATCCTAAGCTTTCAAAACAACCAAAATTTAAACCACTTGGTATAAATCCAAGAAGCACTATGTGGAGCCTGCAGTGAAGACAAACAAAAAACTTTTCTCATGAACTTTAAAGGAGAGTCTGATACAAGGAACCTCGCCTACAAGGAACGTGCTCCTGGTTAGAAATGTTCAATAATTTCATAAGCTATCAATTGTCTCCAGTTTAAGAAGGGATTCTAATCAAAATGACTTTTTTGGGGGGGACTGGAAATTTGGAAATTTACTTTAAAATGAATATAGAACAGGGGCGCCTGGGTGGCTCAGTTGGTTTAGCGTCCGACTTCGGCTCAGGTCATGATCTCACGGTTCGTGGGTTTGAGCCCTGCATCGGGCTCTGTGCTGACAGCTAGCTCAGAGCCTGGAGCCTGCTTTGGATTCTGTATCTCCCTCTCTCTCTGACCCTTCCTTGCTCACGCTGTCTCTCTCTCTCAGAAAAAAAAAAAAAAAAAAAAGAATTCAGGTTCCTTAAAAAAAAAAATGAATGTAGAACAATAAATGAGAATATCAAAGCAAATTTGGATATTGAAGGCAAGAACCGCAAGTTGTTAAAAAATACTTACGTCGTTAATGAAAACAGTAGGAGCTGTGTAAGTACAAACAGATCCATGAAACTGGAAAGACATCGAAACAAAATTTAGACGTAAGGATATAGTGTATTTAAATGGCACCATTTCAGATCTGGAGAGAAAGGAAGCATATTTAATACTTATTTTTAAGAAATTAATTACCAGTTTGGGAAGCACTTATATCCCTACACTGCATGTTACACTAAAGTAAGTTCCATGGAGCTATTGCACAGTCAGAGACAGTCATACTGCCAAGTATCTTTTTTTCTAATGTTTATTTATTTTTGAGACAGAGACAGAGCATGAGCAGGGGAGGGGAATCGAGAGAGAGAGAGAGAGGGAGACACAGAATCTGAAACAGGCTCCAGGCTCTGAGCTGTCAGCACAGAACCCAATGCGGGGCTCAAACCCATGGACTGCGAGATCATGACATGATCCAAAGTCGGATGCTTAACCGACTGAGCCACCCAGGCGCCCCGCAGTAGTGCCAATCTAATGGCACTACAATATAGGCATTTCTAAGCACAAAAGGAAAAGCAGACAATAATTTGGGCTATGTAAAATATAAGAAAGTTCTATATATCCCAAACATACCATAAATGAAATTAAGAACCATAGGCAAACTATGAAAAACTTTCGCAACCAGAGGTCAGAGGTTATAGAAAGAGTTTTTTTGAATTATTAAGTAGAAGACACACATCTCAACAGGAAAACGGGCCAAACACAATAAATCTGCAGTTCACAGAGATTCCAATGGGTAAATGAAACCCCAAAACATGTAAAGAATATATACCTCACTGGTAATCAATATAGTGATCAAAACTGAAATATAGATAAACAACTAAACACCATATCTGCCAAATGGCCGATTATTTAAAATAAATTGTTTATTCTGGGAAGATTGGATTAACGTTAGAAAGCGCACTATTGTAATTCCTTGTAAATTGAGAGAATTCATTGGTATAATCTTCATGAAGGGCAATTCAGCAAAATGAATAAAAAATTTAACAGTATTCTTTGATTTGGAAATTCTACTTCTAGCAATCTATGTCAAAGAAACATCAGAGATGTCAAAATTATGTTTTTTACGAGTAAAATTATGCTCATTACAATGCTATTCCTAATAGCAAATGTGAGAAAAACTCAATGTCAACAAATCAGGGAATAATTACATCAATTATTGGAAACACTACTAAAGAATAATTTTCACAAATATAAAATCAGGGATCTCATGCAAATATAAAATGAACATGAGTTAAAGATTTTATCCTTCTCATTAATTAATGAGGAAACCAGTAAGAGGTTAAGACTGGCTCAAAGAGCATTAGAGAAGTTAGTATTTACTAACAGTTTAATAAATGAATATTAATATAACATGCTGATTTAGATATAAAACTGGGTAATATCCTAAGGGCAATATATCCTAAATTATGGAGTTATATTTCCTCTTGGAAAGAAAATATTTGCATCTCAACTGGAAAAAAATCTACAAGTTAACATATATCTTCAGTAAATATAGACCCTTATTAAACAGTAAAGAATAAGTTGACACAGTTTTTCCTACAGTCTTTGAGAGGATTTGCCTTATTTAACACTGAAAGTATGTGCCATATTTTTGCGGTATTTCCAGTTGTTTTTGTATTTTTCTTAGCAAGCCACATATGGAGTACTAGAAACCATTAATTTTTTAAAATGTTTTATTTATTTTTGACAGCATTAGCGATGGAGGAGCAGAGGAAAAGGGGGACAGAGGATCCTAAGCAGGCTCTACACTGATAGCTGCAAGCCTATGCAGGGTTTGAACTCACGAACTGTGGGATCATGACCTGAGCCAAAGTCGACAATAACTGACTGAGCCACAGAGGCGCCCCCCAAACCATTAAAATTTGTGGCATACATGAATATTTAGGCACATGGAAAAGCATTAATACTATTTTGGTAAATGGAATAAAAAGGTAAAAAAAAAGATTATGTAGAGTTTGATCCTACTTTTAAAAAAACAATTGGCAAAAAATTTGTCAAATATGCATAAGGAAAAACATGAACCATGTTTATCAAAATGTCAGTAGGGGGCCTTCTTCAGGTTTCTGCTCTGATACTCAAAGAGCTTAGAAGACTTTACTCCCTTTCTTACAATAAGAAAAAGCTGAACAAACTGACCCAGCCAAGAAGTGAGGCTGTAATTGAAACTGCAGGTCAAATCACTACCCTGAAATGTGGAGAGAAAGGCAAATCCACAGTCATAGTTGACATTTACTTGCCTGGAAGAGATGCTTCTGGAGCTAGAAGGTGGTAATTTTGATATATTCCTGATGGCTGAGTGTGAACTATTTTGAGAAAGAGAAACCCCTGTGGGGACCACGGTCTTCGGGGGTCCCCACACTTTAATGAGTTTTGCTTGCAGAAAATCTACCAGATTCTCGCAATGAAGATCCAAGAGTGATCTACCTTGTGGCTCTGGTGAGAAAGGGGAAGACTAATCATTGTGAAATATAACCAGAGGGTTTTCCATATGAAAGTCTTCCTCTCCTGGGAAAAGGATTTGACCCGAGCTTTATTCCAGCTGGGAGAAGAGATTTCCATTCTGGTTTCCTCTAGACTTCTGACCTAACCTAAGGTGGGATGAAACAAGAAAGCTACGCTACTATTTGTGAAGGTCATGGACCAGAGAAAGGGACTCACTAAAAAATCGAGGTTCAATCATAAGATTACAGGACACACCCCCTCTCTCACATCTTACCGTGACACCAATGGGCTCCAGTATAGTAACAGTGGATTATAGCTCAAAGACCCCCAAGTGGACTCATGTTAAAAGCTCTACTACAAAAGGTAGTAGTGAAAATGAAAAGAAATATATGAATAGAGACTTTAGTTAATAATCATGTACCAATTTTTCTTCCCTCCTTCCTCCCTCCCTCCCTCTCTCTCTCTCTTTCCTTCCTTCCTTCCTTCCTTCCTTCCTTCCTTCCTTCCTTCCTTCCTTCCTTCTTTCCTTCTTTCTTCTTTCTTTCTTTCTTTCTTTCTTTCTTTCTTCTTTCTTTCTTTCTTTCTTTCTTTCTTTCTTTCTTTCTTTCCTTCCTTCCTTCTTTCCTTCTTTCCTTCTTTCCTCTTTCCTTCTTTCTTTCTTTCTTTCTTTCTTTCTTTCTCTTTTTTAGTTTATTTACTTTGAGAGAGAGAGAGCAAGCTGGAGAAGAGCACAGAGAGGGAGAGACAGAGAATCCCAAACAGGCTCTACACTGTCAGCACGGAGTCCCATGCAAGGCTTGAACTCCTGAACCATGAGATCATGACCTGAGCTGAAACCTAGAGTTGGCCTGAGCCACCCAGGTGCCCCAGTTTCTTAATTATAACAAATATACTATCGTAATGTAAGATGAGACTAATAAGAAAAACTGTAGAGAATACAGGAATTCTCAATATCTTAACAATTTTTCTGTAAACCTAAATATTGGTTTTTCTTTGGGTGGCAGTATTTATTTGGATGGTGGTAATTAAAACTGTTTTCCTCTGTATTTTTGAGTGTTCTGATTTGTTTATAATGAACCAGTATTACTTCAAAAATAAAAAATGTATTCTAATATTTTAAAGCACATATTTTGTTAAAAAATAAACAATTTTCAGATTGTTTCATATATACATATATTTTTTTCTCCAGTTACTTCCTGAGGGTAAGAATAACATTCTCTTTTTTTATTCTCCTTCTTCTCCCAGCATTCCACCCCCATAATATCTATGTTAGTGCCTTACTCCTGGTACTAGGTCAGTACATGTTGTTAACTGACACCAACTAGCTATACTGACTTAATATGTTAGACTGAAAAATTACCAGTTTGGCGTTTTTATTCTGTTTTAATAATCAGATATATGATCAAAATAGGCATGAAGAGAGGAGTCAAAACACAAAAGGACTAAGAAGTCCAACATGTTAATTATTAGATGTCTTGGACCTGGATTTTGTTCAACAATTGGCTTCTAATTGTTGGAGGGCTTATATCTATGCCAATTGACTTGACCAAGTTGACCTATATGGTGAGTTATGTAAAAAATCATTTAAAAAGTCCCCAAATAAAACTACTGTTTTAGCAAGAGCTAGCTTCACAGTCTTTGGAGAAGCCAATCCTATAGTGGACACTGAAAGAATTATTTCAGTATAAATCAACTTTTCACTGAGAGTATAATTTTCAGAAATTTGCCTTTTGGGCTGAGTTCTTTTTGCCCCAGCTCAATGCTAACTTCTTTGTTCCCTTTACGATGACAGAAAGTTTGTACGAAACACTTCCGGCCGTGTTTCTGTTCTGTGAGCAGGCCAAACCAAACTTGAGTCACAGTTGTCTTTATTTTATGAAGATTTAAAGTCAGTGTTGCCCTCATGGCCTTCATCTGTGTATCAAGAAAGACTGCTGTGAGCAGCAGGAGGCCCCAACAGGCAAGGCCACCCAAATTCTGCCTGCTGCTCTCAAGTGGTGAGAACACACTTAAGAAACGCTTCAAGGGTTACATCGCACCCAGGAGCATGATGGGAAATGGCTCAGGGTTCAGGGTCGAGCTTTGTGAGTGGGTATGTAAAGTACTGTGCAGCCTTTCTGCCCCAGAAATGACCCTCTGCATCTTCCTTTTACTGGCAGACAAAAATGCAGAGAGAGCCGTGTTATAGGCACCTGTTTGTGAGGCTTGGTTCATTGCTCGCACCTGCTAGAGAAAGACATTCTTAACTATTCCCTAGGTGTTCTAGAAAACTCCAACTTGGTTCCACCGCTGCCTTTGCACCATTAAACTTGGAGTTTGAAAACAATTGTTCATGTTTCTAGTACCTCTTTCTTTTCCGTGGGAGTTTTAGTAAAACTAAAATTAAGATGGTTGAGATAAAACTCTCTCATCTTTACCTGATGACAAAAGGAAACTGGCCAAATATCTCTTTCTTTTCCTTTTTCTAATTTTTTTTAAATGTTTACTTATATTTTGAGTGAGAGAGAGAGACAGACAGACAGAGTGTGAGTTGGGGGAGGGCAGAGAGAGGGAGACACAGAATCCAAAGCAGGCTCCAGGCTCTGAGCTGTCAGCACAGAGCCCAACATGGAGTTCAAATTGAAAAGCTATGAAATCATGACCAGAGCCAAAGTCGGACACTCAGCTGACTGAGCCAGCAAGGCACCCAGTACCCCAAATGTCTTCCTTTTTGTTTTATAGATAGATGATGGATAGGTAGATATAGATATAATCTGAGAATACAAAGCAATTTGCTGTCATAAAATAGTATAAAGTAAATATCTGTGCTATATGCCAGTCACTCCTTGCATGAAACCCTTTGTAGGTTCCCCCGTCCAACTCGCTACAATGTTCTTGTCTTTGATTGCCGCACAGCTCAGCTCCTTGCGAGTAGTGTGCCTTACTGTTAATTTCCTCCCCCCAACGCCGCCCCCCATTTTGGAATTAACTTGTTAAATTAATCTCATCTTCATTTATTTTACAGTGTCTTCACGTTTAAATGCTGATTTTATGAACATCTGTTTCCATCACAGTTGCAAACCCATTACTTTTATGAGCTATACATATTTTAAAGAGATTTACTGCTGACCTTTGTTGGTGAACTGAATGTTTTTGTTGTCAGTAACATTTCCGTAATTGATGCCCTTGTTACTGCCACCCAGATAGTGGTTTCAAATGAGATATGTTTTGGGGAATCTTTTTACTTAAAGACATTAAATCAGACAGACATCATTTTAAAATTGTGTGGCTTTGGAAAGAAGTGTGTTAAATCTTGCAGCACGAGGCAAAGGTAAAAAGCCACTCAATTTTCCTCTACTTTGAAACAGTTTTAAAGTTTTATATTTGCTAAAAGTGACTTTTTTTCTCTCCCAGGACTTGTCATTTAATAATACAATTGGGGGAACTGCATTACTTACATAACCGGCATGAGGCTGTTGATAAATCTATCAGTCAAAGTAAGGTAAATTGTTCATTCAACTTTCCACCGCTTAGAAAAAAATATTGTTTTTCAGAGTCCAATAATACGGCAAAATATCACCTAAGCGTTCAGCCTCCAGTCTCTGGGGAGACCTTTTGAATTCTCTCTCTGTGTCAGGGATCTACTAAACAGTGAAAGAAATTTCTCTTGCGCAGCAAGCTGACAAAAAATGGCAGGATATTCAAAATAACTACCAAGTATGTAGGCTGAACTTGCCTTCATCCTGGAGAAGGTAGAGTTGGATATTCTACAGGAACTGGCTGGAGAAGCCATACCCCCTACCCATCAAGATGACAAGTTTATTCTCTAATCTACCCTAGAGGAAGCTTGCTTGTTTGGTTATGATCATCCCAGTTCTCTACACAATAGTGTATTCCCAAGTCTGGCATCAGAAGAATTTGGTTTACTTAAAAAATTATCTACAATTGCATGTCTGTGTGAATCAGAAGTAAATATCTGAACTCCTCTGATGGACGACGCATTTTCTTTGTTTCTATTTGGGTGCTTCTTTAAGTCTTAGATAATGAAAGAGTCTTTGATTAGCATTTGATAGGCTGCTAGTTGTCTTTTTGAGACATTATATTATGAAATAATGTTATTAAAGTTCCAAAGGACATCATAGCTATGTAAAACTATATATTTTATAATTATTATTTAATTTATTTTTTCCATATCAATAAAATACTACCTTTTTATATTTCATAATCCAAAACACAAAGTGATAATACTTTTATCCTTTCAAGCATAGGAAATAGCTATAAATCACCATTATTATAATGACCATGTTATATGTCTTTTACCATCTGCATTATCTGATAAGAAAAAAAAGGAATCCGGGGCGCCTGGGTGGCTTAGTCGGTTGAGCGTCCGACTTTCGCTTGGGTCATGATCTCGCGGTTCGTGGGTTCGAGCCCCGCGTTGGGCTCTGTGCTGACAGCCAGCTCAGAGCCTGGAGCCTGCTTCAGTCTGTGACTCCCTCTCTCTCTGACCCTTCCCTGCTCACGCTGTCTCTCTCTCTCTCTCCTAGAAATAAATAAAACATTAAAAAAAAAAAAAAGGAATGCATTGCCTTGTCTTTTTGTCACCAAATTGCTCTCCTTTCCCCCCACTTCCTTGTTATAAAAATAATATATACTTATTGTAGAAATCTTGGAAGATATAGCAAAATATCAGAAATAAATCAAAATTATCTGGCATACAGTGTAATTACTTCAAACATTCAAAATATTAACTTTTGAATACCGTTTTGTATCTGGATTTTATCACTAAATATTGTACTATTTTTCTGTTATTATAAAGTTTTCAAAAAGATAAGTTTTTATACTTGTGCATTTTTTATCAGAAACTTTTATAATACTAGATTTAATTATTCATCTAAACAATTATTCCTCTAATTTTGCACATATAGTTTGATTCTGATTTTTAAAAACATCATAAATAATATTGTAATAAATATTTTTGCATGTAAATCCCTGCTTATAGCTAAAATTTCCTTCAGGATAAATTTGTGAAAGAATTTTGGGGGATATAGGTTACTTCCAACATAGGAAATGTATACATTTGAAAGTCTCGAAATTTCCCTTGAGAAAAATATACTTACTGATTTACAATCCTATAGCAAAGTATGAGAATGATCATTTTACATGCTCATTTATGGTGGCTATTGGATCTTTAAAAACATTTTTTTGACAGATGGAAATGATTTCACTATTGTCTTCATTTATATTTTTAAAATTCTTGAGATTTAGCTACTATTACTATGCTTCTTTTGTAAATTTACTGTTTATTTCTTTGGTTCATTTTTCTATGGGTTATTTGTTTCTTATCAAATTACAAGAGCTCTTTGTATATTAAGGATACCCACCTATTATATTATATTTATGTGGCAAGCAGTGTTTACATTTGTCACTCATCTTTCTAGGATTCTTCTGTTTAGAAATTTTTTTTAACGTTTTATTTATTTCTGTGAGAAAGAGAGAGACCGTGTGAGCAGGGGAGGGTCAGAGACAGAGGGAGACACAGAATCTGTAACAGGCTCCAGGCTCTGAGCTGGCTGTCAGCACAGAGCCCGATGCGGGGCTCGAACCCAGAACCTCAAGATCATGACCTAAACCGAAGTTGGCCGCTTAACCGACTGAGCCACCCGGCGGCCCAGGATTCTTCTATTTATAGAAGTTAGTTTTAATGTCACCAAATCTATTTCTTCTTTCACTAATATGCTTACAGAGCTTTCTGGCATCCAGAGATGATTTAATTATTTTATGGCTTTCTCTTTATATATAAATATTTATTTTTTGGGAGGTTTATTTATTTTTGGGACAGGGAGAGACAGAGCATGAGCAGGGGAGGGGCAGAGAGAGAGGGAGACACAGAATCTGAAACAGGCTCCAGGTTCTGAGCTGCCAGCACAGAACCTGATGCGGGGCTCGAGCCCAGGAACCGCGAGATCATGACCTGAGCCAAAGTCAGGCGCTTAACCGACTGAGCCACCCAGGCGCCCTTATATATAAATATTTAATCTAGCAAGAATTTCCTTTGGGCTATGGTATGAAATGAAGATTTTACTTAATTTTTTTTCCATACAGTGAACTAATTTTTCCTGTTCAGTTTGTCCGGTACTCTGCCCTCACAATCTCACCTTTCTCATGTATGTTATTCATACATATCCCAGGGTCTTTTGGGGGCTCTCCATGCTGTTCTTATTTATAGTTATTGCATTTTAATAGTCATAACATTATAATATAATACACTTGTTAGAACAGATTAAATAATTTTTCCCCCTCCTCCTTGGGAATGCTGCTTCTAAAGTATCTAACATTATGATATTGTCCAACATGAAAAACTTCACATTCTTTCGTGAAAAACTTTATTTCATTAGTTATAAGATGGACTCATTCTGCATTTCACCTCTGAAATTGAGATCTGTCCTTCAGTCATTGTTAGCAAAGAGCAGTCAGACAATAGTTATTAATACATGCACTAACTTGGCCTTAGCTGTTCCTATAGCTCCCACTTCAATTACATTTGGCGCACTGCTGATATTACACATGTTCAATTTACACAATTGAAGATGTCCTCAAGATTATACTGGGTACATGGAAAAGAAGTTACTGTATATGCAGTTGTGAAAACTGACCAAAGGGCAGATGTGTTTTTGGAAGCGGGACTTGCATTTCATATTATCGAGCAAGAGAAACACCCGTGTTCTTTATCCCACCTAAGCAAGGCAGATGCCTTTGAGTAGATGTAACTGTTACTAAGATCCAAGAAAAGGATTGCTTAACATGCGCTACCCAATAGAATGAGAGAGAGGAAAGGTTGCCAAATCCCTTGGAACAGACGAAAGAAATTTCAAAGCAATGAGGAACACGTGTGACTGGATCCTGCATTGGATGGGACTACTTTTTAAAGCAGCATACATCAAATTATCAGAAACTTCTTTCCTGACTTTGAACAGAAGCCGCTTAGCATCCAGTATCACACCTGACTGAGCGAAAAGTGTTGATATCAAAATTTGCAAAGGGGGTGTGAGTGACTTGGAAGAAAATACTGGAAATAGCAATGGAGCACTTTTGAGACCAGTCTGAGTCATCAATTCTGTTTCAGTCACCAGGGATGATATGACAAGGTTTCTATCTAAGTAAGTCTTTTTTTTTTTTTAATTTTTTTTAATGTTTTTTATTTATTTCTAGGAGAGAGAGAGAGACAGCGTGAGCAGGGAAGGGTCAGAGAGAGAGGGAGTCACAGACTGAAACAGGCTCCAGGCTCCAAGCTGGCAGTCAGCACAGAGCCCGACGCGGGGCCCGAACCCACGAACCGCGAGATCATGACCTAAGCGAAAGTCGGATGCTTAACCGACTAAGCCACCCAGGCGCCCCACTATCTAAGTAAGTCTAACGTTTTCTCAAGTGAGAAGAAAAGATGCTATAAAAATTTAATTGCCAACACTGGCACTACATAAAATAACGGTGCATCTGATGGTGCATTGTGTTTTAGATTAGATGAAAAACAGTAGTAGCCTTGATTTTCTTCTTTAGCAACTTACTGCACACATCGGGGGAATCTGCCTTTGTCTCATAGAATTCGAGGAACAGATTTGAAGTCCCAACAAGTAGAGTTGGCTAAAGTTCTTAAAGGACACAACAGCACTGCAACTTCTACGTAGAAAACGCGCCACCTCACTCAGTAAGCCCAAGAACTTGAACGCGGTTCTTCCAAATCGAACTTGTATCTAGGGCTTCACTTCCCAAGTTCCTTTCACTGATAGTCATTTTTTAGTAATTGTGAGTGTCCATCTCTGCATGACTCCTAACATGGCCTTCAGCATCATGGTTCCTAAAACGGTTTCTCTTTGTGAAGCCTTCTCAGAATGATCAGAAAATGGATGGCGTCTACTCTCTCACCCTGAGATGTGTTTGAATTTGGAAGCCTACTTCCTCATTCACATACTTAGATTCCAGATGCAGATTTTATCTTTGTCATTCCACCTTTACCCATCTCTCTCGTCAGTGCTCCGAAGAGCTTTGGACAACTCTCCCCTGCCTCTGGTGGTCGATGCTCTCTTGTTGCCAGAGATCTCCTCTGTGTGACTGTCTTCCTAGACCTTCCTCGGTTTTCCTTCATTTGCCTCTTTGTATTAGCTCATACTTCTGGCACTCTTAAAAAAGTGTAAAGTGCCTCCGTTACCTTTTGCCTTTTTTATTTTTATTCTCTTAAATGTTTTTATTTAGTTTTTTGATAGAGAGAGACAGACAGAGTGTGAGCAAGGGAGGGGCAGAGAGAGAGGGAGACACAGAATCCAAAGTGGGCTCCAGCTCTGTGAGCACAGAGTCCAAGGCAGGGCTGGAACTCATGAACCAGGAGATCATGGCCTGAGCCAAAGTCGGACGCTTCATTGACTGAGCCACCAAGGGGCCCTGCCTTTTGCCTTTTTCTACCTGATCTTTCTTTGTACTAAATTTGCAATCTCTGGAACATGGTCATTACCTAGAATGCCAAATGTAGGTCAATTGATGTCACTGTGAAAAGCACTATAAAAAGGGAAGTGTACAGCCTCTTTGTGCTTATTACACAGAAAATGCAAGTATACAATGTGGCTTGGAAAAAAAAGTGATGCCCTGACTCTTACTAGGTAGTATCATTCAAAAAAATTACTAAGAAAATAAAAGTTTAAAAGCTTGGACAATTTATTCAACATATTATAACAATTTAAAATAATCCTCTTTTTCTACTGACTTGTGATGCCGGCTTTACCTTCTACATAATTCTTATAGCTACCGTATTGTCATGTATTCTATATTATAATTTCATCTCTGATAAAATCCTAGGCCCTGTGTATAAGGCACAGAATCAGGAATTACTTCAGGGTGGGAAGAGTCTTGCTTCTTTATAGGTTTGGTCATTTAAAGATATATCCATAAAACTCTGGACTCTTCTCCCAGTGTAATGTGGGACCTGCTTCTTTTCCCCTAGAGTGAGGGCTGGTGACCTGCTTCTAACAATGAGAACATGGCGGAGGTTATGGTATGTGACTTTCTGATACTAGGTCGTAAAAGGCACTGCATCTTCCACCTTGCTCTCTCTCTTTCTTTCTTCATCACTCTCTCTGCCATTTTGTGAGTATTCAAGCAGCCCTAGGAAGAGGTTCAGGGCAAAAGGACTTGAGCCCTCCTACCAATTGCCAGAGAGGAACTGAGGCCTGTTGCCCATGACCTTGTGAGTGACCACATCAGAAACAAGTCTCCCAACCCCAGGAAAACCTTCCTATGATTTAAGCCCCAGCCAACATCTGCAGCCTCACAAAGGTCCGTGGTAAGAATGCCCAGCTAAGCTTTTCCCAAATCCCTGATCCACAGAAACTGTGACATTATTGATATTTGTTGTTTTAAACCACTAAGATTTAGAGTAATGTGCAATAAAGAATTTAGTGGAGACAGATGATTGTAGCCAAGGTATATCACACCTCCACAACATTTGCTGGTGGAAATAGCTATAGTCCTAGAGGGTAGGCCCCTGGGATGACGCTGGCTATAGTCTCTCTTGGCCCCACTAGTTTATCTGTCCCATTTCCAACATCAGTCTCCTTCCCTTCATTATTTGATGGTGGGTGGGGGGGCAGCCTCATGCTCCTTGGTCACCATATGGAAGAAGGAAGATTATCTGTTTTATTCCAAAAGTTATGCTGCAAGCACTATTTTATGTATAGTCCTGAGCAGCTATTATCCATATTGAAAGATGAAGCTTTCAAGGCACAGAGTACATGAGGCTGATAGAAACAGTTACACAGCAGTGGTAGAACTCTCAGTTAATTTTGGGGATTTGTCATTCGAACTCTATTTACTCTGGGCAAGAGAATCAAATTGATGCATACACACTATCAGTAGTAGTTTTTTAGGTATAGAAATAAACCCATAATAAGAAAGAGGAAGGAAAAGCAAACTAATGGTTACTGAGGACCCACCATATTTGAGGTATTGGGTGAGGCAAAGTTAACACACCCAAAAGAAAGGTTGACATAGTTACTATAATTGCCCTACCTCATTTGTTCCTGACTTTGATGCTAGTCATCTGCTTATACCTTAAATTTGTCCCTCCTTTGCCTTCACCATCAAATTTCTCTAGGCCAGAGACTTGGGCTACTTCTTGCCCAGAATTTTCATCATGGGTTGGCTGATTAAAGAGCAATGAAATAACAATACTTCTCTTTGGATGTGCCTTACATCTCCAGTTTTCCTTTAACATGTTTTACCTCTACGGGAACTCTAAGCTTCATCTCTCCTGACCCCTGATTCCATTCTACCTATCCACTTTAGACTTAAAGGCCTGGATAACTGATAGCATGTGAGGTTTTATGGACATTGATGGAAAGTGACATAATTTAAAGAGGGGCACTGTGATACTGTGATGAAGAAAAAACAGATTACTAGTGAAAAGAAGAAAACAGGTCACTGGTAAAAATACAAAATTAATTGTCACTGTGCAAGTTTGTTTGTTTAAAAACAGTTCTTTACAAAATGTGTTCATGTTTATTCAATTTTGAAAGAGAGAGAGAGAAAAGGGGGGACAGAGAGAGAGGGAGACTAAGGATCTGAGTCAGGCTCTGCACTGTCAGCACAGAGCCCAGTGTGGGGCTTGAACTCACAAACTGTGAGATCATGACCTGAGCAGAAGTCAGACGCTCAACCAACTGAGCCATCTAGTTGCTCCTCTGTGCAGGTTTATTAATTTTCAGATATGCTTTACACTCCTGCAAATATTTTCTCTGAACTGGGGATGATGTATTAGTCAAGTGACTATAGTTCTTTACCTCCAGTTACACCATTCTGTCAGTAGTCAGATGTGGCTAGGAGTCTACGGTTCAAAAGCTGTACTTTAGGCACACAAAACATAAATGAGTCAATTTTCCTCCTTGATAATAGTTCAATTAAAAATATTTCTCGTATAAAGACAACATTGTTAATGTAAAAAAGCAAGTTCCTAAAAGAAATATAAACACTCAGATCTGCTCTGAGTTACTGTGAAGGCTAACCCCAGTTTATCCCTGAGCTTGACTTGACTGTTTTTTCAATTTGAATTGGTAATGTTTCATTCCAAGTCTCTTTGGTATGTGTCCATGGTCAAGGATTTGGGGCTTTGCCGTCTTTCAAGAGAACGCTATGCCTGCGTTCTGTAAATCAAAGGCAAAGCCTTAGTTTTCCTGTTCAACCTTGCTACTTAACAAACTTAACTTTAAAAGGAAAGATTCTACATGGGATTAGCCAGACAGAATAAAAGAAACAAGTTGTAAGTGTTTTCAACCTCTCCCCACCTTCAACAAACCCTCTTGGAAAACAGGGAGAGGAATTTGTTTTTGTTTGCGTGTCAGTTCTTAGGCATTCTTTTGCTCTTGCTGACCTTGGTAAAGGAGGAAGAGGGGCTTGCAAAAAGTCACAGTGGTTAAAATGAGCCACATATTAAAGAGGCTGCACAGGGACAGATCAGTGAGGATGCAAGTGACGCCCTTTCAGCTAGACTCAAGGGGAGTTTGGGGCAGAGGATGGGGAGGGGCAGGGACTTTGGAGGCAGCTGCTACATGTGGATGGACTTGACAAGGTTGGGAAGAGAATATTTCCAAAGTTTCTCAGGATGTCCCCCCTCAGGCATTTTTTTATGAATGGCAGCAGTAAAAATGTACATCATTTTTCAATTATTTTGGAATCTGGACTAATGCTTCCTTAATGGGAAGTTATGCCTACAAGGAGTCAGGAGATGCCTAGGCCTTGTATGGATGATACATTTTATAAACCGTTTTTTTTCTTTTTTTTTTCTGTTCTTTTTCTTTTTCTTTTTTTGAGGAAAGGAGAGAACTGACTCCAAATTTCTCCACTTTTTAAATATCTTAGACCTATTTATGATGTCTCCTTAGCAACAACAAGCTATATAATACACAGTAAGTTCTTCAAATTAGTTTTGTTAAGATTGAAACTCAAGAAGTAGCCAACGAAGCACAACATGCAGGTGTAAGAGAACGGCAAGGCTCCCCTACCCTTCCAAAGCGACACCACTTGACTTTTCTCTTCTACCACGTTCTGTGCCTCTCCTCCATCCTCATCCGTCATTCCCAGTGGTTAGCCCATGGCTTTGTGACCCGATAATGTTACGCTGTTTTCCCCCATTTGTGGCATTTCTGATCACTTCTTGACTCTGCTGGACTTTGGTCTGGGGACTTGTCACTGAGTTCTAGCTTCCTCATAGCTGAACTTCTCAGCCAGTTTTTCTGTCTTGGTTCCATCACCGTGGAGTAAGCCTCATGCACTCCCTTGGAATATACTTCTGTTTTACCTCTAAGTAGCCTTTCAAAAACGCTTGTGGTAAAAATGCAACAAACAAAGACAGTACTTATTTCTACGAGAAAGGCCATCTGATAACATTTATTCTATCTCAGAACATTTTATCTGGAAACGACAAATAAATAGAGTTTTATAGGGCTTACAATAGAGACACAGTGTTGTCATTCAATCATTTAAAAAAATAGTTTTAATGTTTTATTTATTTCTGAGAGAAAGAGACAGTGTGAGCAGGGGAGGGTCAGAGAGACAGGGAGACACAGAATCTGAAACAGGCTCCAGGCTCTGTCAGCACAGAGCCTGACGTGGGGCTCAAACCCATGAACCGTGAGATCATGACCAGAGCCGAAGTTGGGCGTTTAACTGACTGAGCCACACAGGCGCCCCAATAATTTATTTTTTAAAGTAAAAATATCAATGAACAAATAATCTGATATACAGTGAGTATTAAGCTAAGAGCTAATGTCTATCATTTTTCAGAAGGCTCAGTTAACTCCTGGCTTAGGACCAAACCTCCCATTGCAATAATATAAATTTGGCACCTGCATAATAAATATGGCCAAGTGACAAAGTTATGATGAAAAGATCAGAGGAAGCATTTTACCTTGTTAACCTAAGGTATCTACTAAGCTAGGGTAAATACTAACTTAGTAAAAAGCACTATTCAGTGATGAGAATTCAATTGTGAAAGCTGAATTTTTCATTAGGAGCCAGATTGAAATCATAGTTGAAGTTTTCTCTTTACTTTTCTTTCTTTCTTTCTTTCTCTCTTTCTTTCTTTCTTTCTTTCTTTCTTTCTTTCTNCTTTCATTAGGAGCCAGATTGAAATCATAGTTGAAGTTTTCTCTTTTCTTTACTTTTCTTTCTTTCTTTCTTTCTTTCTTTCTTTCTTTCTTTCTTCTTTTGGAATTAACTCATTTATTCACAATTGCTTCTGGGGTTAGTCAATGAGAACTGGGCTTAAAAAGGGCAGGTTCGACTCCTTCCTAATGAGTTTAGGGAGAGCCATACTAAACAATCTTTTTTTTAAATATTTTTAACAATAATTTCAGGACTAGAATATAGTGATTCATCACTTACATATAACACCCAGTGCTCATCCCAACAAGCGTCCTCCTTAATGTCCCTCACCCCTTTAGCCCATCCCCCCACCCAACACCTCACCAGCAACCCTCAGTTTGTTCTCTGTATTTAAGAGTCTCTTATGATTTGTTTCCCTCTCTGTTTTTATATTCTTTTTGCTTCTCTACCCTAATGTTCATCTGTTTTGTATATTAAGTTCCTCATATGAGTGAAACCATATGATATTTGTCTTTCTCTGACTTATTTCACTTAGCATAATATATTCTAGTTCCATCCACAGTGTTGCAAATGGCAAGATTCATTCTTTTGATTACCGAGTAATACTCCATTGTGTATATCACATCTTTATCCATTCATCAGTTAATGGACACTTGGGCTCTTTCCATACTTTGGCTATTGTCAATAGTGCTGCTATAAATACTGGGGTGCATGTGCCCCTTTGAATCAGCACTCCTGTATCCTTTGGGTAAATACCTAGTAGTGCAATTGCTGGGTTGTAGGGTAGTTCTATTTTTAATTTTGAGGAAACTCCATACTGTTTTCCAGGGTGGCTGCCCCAGTTTGCATTCCCACCAGCAGTGCAAAAGGGTTCCTCTTTCTCTGCATCCTCGCCAACATCTGTTGTTGCCTGAGTTAATGTTAACCATTCTGACAGGTATGAGGTAGTATCCCATTGTGGTTTTGGTTTGTATTTCTCTGATGATGAGTGATGTTGAGGATTTCTTCATGTGTTTGTTAGCCATCTAGATGTGTTCTTTCAGAAAGTGTCTATTCAAGTCTTTTGCCCATCATATTGAAGTTTTCTTAAGAGGATTACTACCAACATTGAGAAGGAAGGTACACACATATAGTTCATAATTGTTTTTATGGAGTTTTACCAAGTATGTGAGAAACATCAGGATATATGATTAAATGTGCCAATGGAAACAAGCATCAGTTATATATCTCAGACACTCTTGTCAGGGTATTTTGTGTTGGGGGTGGCTAGGGGTGGGGTTTGATGCCATAAGATACATTCTAGATATTTTGACTGCATGTACAGGAAAGATGATTGTGCAAACTTTCCCTCTAATTTAATCATTATAAATCAGTACTTGGTTTTTAAAGATTTAAAGTCAGAGCAATTAAAAGAATAATAAACGAACCCCCGATGAATACACACACATGTAATTCAATTCATTAAGATCCACAAAAATTCCAGCTGAAACAAAATTTCATTGACCACCTTTCTCTGTATCCCCAAATCACTATAATAAGAGTTCTCAAGTGGTTCCTGGCTAAAAAGAAAATTTAAAGTACCTCATACTTTTAGATAAAAGAGAAAGTGTGTGAGAGAGATTGTGTTTGTATAGGGGGGAGGTGGAGGGAGAGAGAGAGAAAGAGGGAGAAAGTGAGAGAGAGAAGGAAAGAGAGAGAGGGAAAGAGGGAGAGAGAGGAAGGGAGAGAGGGGGAGAGAAAGAGAGAGTGAGGGAGAAAGTAGGGGAAGAGGAAGAAGGAGAAAGAGAGGGAATGAGAGATCCTAAATAGGAGTGGGAAATGGAGGAGTGGAGTCAACTCTCAATTATCTGGGCTAATGGAGTGTGGATAAAACAAAATGGCAAACAATCAGCCAATCAGCCTGAGGTTTTTTTCCTCACCAACACAAAATTTTCTTTCTTTCACAGACAGAAAACACAGATTAGATGAGAGGTAGACCTAGGAAGTAATCAGGAGAAAGATTACTAGGCTGGTGGTCAAGAATCAGAGATGTTTTGTCTTGTTTTGTTTTTTATCTGACTGTTTAAAGACTGCTACATGAATTTTCTTCCTTTAGCAAAATGAAAATATGTTTTATTCAACCTTATTCTCATGGCACATTCACACTTCTGCCTCATCTCTACCCAGTATAATATGAAAGGAGGAGGGGGGCTAACTGGTTGTATCTCTTCCAATAACAATATAGTTGTCACTATTGTCAGGTTCCTTTAAGATATTTGGAGGCATATATAGGAAAACACACATAAGGGATGCTGGCATCTGAGCCTAACAACATAATTCTAACCACATAATCCTGAATAACTCAGTAAAGAAGGGGAGGGGGCAGCAATTACAGAAATCAATATGGGGGGATAAGACATCCTCTGGTTAAAAAAAAAAGAAGTTCTCTAGTAGATTCATCTTTTTTAAAAAATATTTTTTTATTTTATTTTTGAGAAAGAGAGAGAGAGACAGAGTGTGAGCAGGAGAGGGGTAGAGAGAAAGGAATACACAGAATCCAAAGCAGGTTCCAGGCTCTAAACTGTTGTGGGGCTTGAACTCACGATCGATGAGCCATAATCATGACCAGAGCTGAAGTTGGATGTTTAACTGACTAAGCCACCCTAGTAGATTCATCTTTTAAAATATAAGAATTAAAAATTAATAATAATTATAACTATTAAAAATAAATAAAATATAAATAACTATTAAAAATAAATAAAATATAACTATTTTAAAAAAAGTAGACAAGATAACCAAAGGAGAAATACAGGAGAAAACATGAACCTTTAAGAAAGGCATTATAGGCTCTAAAGCTAGATACAGCAAGAAATAACTTTCATCCTTTTTTTTAAACAACGAAAATGAATCTGTGTAGTTAACATTTATTCATTGTCTCTCTAGCATTTGTTCCCTATTTCTCTTGCCAACAGTGCTTCCATTTTCCTTTGCTGAATTCACTCTTATACATCAGGCTTGTGTGGGAATGATCCCATTTTCAGTTCCGGAGATGGGTCTTGATTTACTTAATCCAACCAATTTATTCTCTTCTTAATTTAGTTCAGAGATGGATATCTGAGCCTGTGACAAAGTATGAATCCCATGACAAATGAAGGAGCTATCAGACACTGGTTCACTTAGATGAGTTGGTATGAAGATAATGTGAAGGCTGGCACAGTTATAGCCAATTAAAAAAATCATAGTGGGAAGAGTCTTGAAATTAGATGAAAATCCAGAAAAGACAAGGGGGAAGAGAATAGAAAAAAATGTATCCAGTGAGTTGCTGGATTATGTCTCTCTTAAAGCCAGAATTACCTGTGGAGTTTTAAGTTTTGTGAGATAATAAATACTCTTTATTATTAGAGACCTTTTGAATTGAGTTGAATTTTGCTGTCATTTGCAACCCAAATATTCTTAACCAACCAGAAAAACAGAGAATACAGTGTAACTTAATTGGGTACTACATTTTTTTTTGAATGACTGTTATTTTCTGAGTATTTAAACATTTTATTCTTACAGCACCTCCAAGAGTAGAAAGTATAGCAATAAATTTCAGCAGACCTAAACCTCAAACTGTAAGGACAGGCTCACTTGGAAAATTGACCTTGAAGGCAGAACTCCCTTGGACTCGAGGTGCCTGGGTGGCTCAGTTGGTTGGGCATCCAACTTCAACTTAGGTCATGATCTCGCCATTGATGAGTTCAAGCCCCACGTCGGTCCTTGTGCTGACAGCCCAGTGCCTGGACCCTGCTTTGGATTCTGTATCTTCCTCTCTCTGCCCCTCCCCTGCTTTCTCTCTGCACCCCCCCTCTCTTGAAAACAAGTAAACATTAAAACATTTTTTAAAAACTCTCTTGGACTCATTCTTGCAGGAATGTTTTGGGGGTGTTACCGGTTCCTTGCATCTAGATGATGGGAACACCTTCAGAAGCTAGACAAATTAAAAGAGAAGAGAAAAACTGGGTCATCATGGCAAAGGAAGCTTCTTTCACAACTTGAAAGTATCTTCACAATGATCAGGAGGTATCTTGGTGGGAGTGTATCTTTACGAGGTTTTGAGAATCGGGGAAGCTTGCCCTTCTATGGGGGGATTGATCTGCCTCCTCTGATCTGTGAAGTCACCTGTGTGAATCAGTTGTGTTTATTTCTTAGCAGTGTTAAAAGAACAGATCTGTTGGTGTCTTTCTGTTAATATTGTTCTGATTCAACAATGTGCCACTGAATATTACTGATACCACTTTATGGTGGGAAAGCTTCATGTCAGCTGCATAAATAAGTTGCTGAAGACCACACGAGTTAATGGGAGTCCAGGGCCTGAAATTGTGATTCTCTATCTCCCAAGCCCATGTGTTTTCCAAAACATGATTTTCCTTCTCCCTTCTCCTCAGGGAGAATAATTTTCAAACTGGGGAGGATAGATAAAGCATTTTAAAGAGGAAATTAAAGTATTAAATAGAAGAGGAAGCACCTGGGCATGCTGATTGAGTCTCAGACTTCCAAGCCCAGTTGAATTATATATTATGGGGCAGAAAAACTTGTAGATGACTTCAACATTTGAGAAGTTGTGGAATAGGGATGGGAAACATTGTTCTCCAAAGGGAGAAAAAGTGGGTTCTGGAATTAGAGACTGATGTTTTATAATCCCTGACCTGGACTGCTTCTCTAAATTCCAGAGCTATATATCCTATATCTGTTACATTAAAATTAAGGTTCATTTGGATGTGGTTAAACAAATGTTTTCCAAAAGCGTTCAGTTTAGAGTGGCCACTACTTGTGCCAGAATCACGAGGAATTGGCTCATGTGATTGTGGAGGCTGACAAGTCCCAAGGTCAGCAGGTGCCCAGGCAGAGAGGTTGATGGTGTAGTTGCAGCCTGAACACCAGCAGGCTCCAGACCCGGGACATGCCAATGTTCCAGCTCATGTCTGAAGGCAGGAAAAAGCTGACATCCTAGTTCAAGGCGGCCAGGAAGGAGCTTCCTTGTTACTCAGCCCTTTTATTCTATTCAGGCTTTCGACTGATTGGAAAGAACCCACCCACATTAGGGAAGGCAACCTGCTTTACTTATTCTACTGATTCCAATGTTAATCTCATCTAGAAACACCCTCCCAGACACACCCATAATAATGTTTGACCAAGTATCTAGGCACTCCATGGTCCAGTCAGGCTGAGACAAAAAAATTAACTACCACAGGAGTATTTATCATATTAGAGGGGACTATAATAGTGAAGGCAAAGTTTATATAATAGATGAGATAATCACTATCCAAAGTGATTTTGAAAAAAATTCTGGGTAAAGGTTTCTGAGGCATTTTAATTAGAAAATAAATTCAATGAAACAAAAGACAAAGAAAGTCACAGGACAGTGTATCAGGAGGAAAAGGGAGTTTGCAGAAGTAAGGAAACAGAGATGAAACCTACATGGTTATTTAGGGAAATGGAAAATGAATAAAAGTGGAAGCAGCAAGAAACAGGACAGATATAGTTGAAAACAGAAGGATGTCAAGGAAAGAGAACTTGAGTTGATGCTGGTAAAATCAGAGGAGAAAGGCTACACCAAAGATATACGGTGTGGACAGTGATGGGAGAATCAATGATACACAGTGAGGACAAAGATCATCCAACATCAACATAATTGCTACCACTTAGGTACACAGCCAAGCAAAGAGAACAGCAAAAATTTTCAGAGGGACAAAGAAAAAAAGAAAATGAAGAAGCAACTGAATATTAACATAAAGAGAATCTCTGTATGTCATAAAATACTTGATATTGAATGATTAATGTTGAAGCAGATTCTGGTAGAGCTATTGACATTTAA
Source organism: Crocuta crocuta (assembly GCF_008692635.1). Classification (NCBI taxonomy): domain Eukaryota; kingdom Metazoa; phylum Chordata; class Mammalia; order Carnivora; family Hyaenidae; genus Crocuta; species Crocuta crocuta. The sequence continues at coordinate 2,258,591 of NW_027529428.1, forward strand.
CATTTAAAAAGTCAGGCATCCAAGAGCACTCGGGTGCCTCAGCCAGCTGAACATCTGAATTTGACTCCAGTCAGGATCTCATGGTTTGTGAGTTTGAGCCCCACGGCAGGCTCACCGTGCTGCTTAACAGCACCCACGTCAGATCTTCTGCCCCTTTCTCTTTCTGCCCTTTCCCTGATTGTTTTCTCCCCCCTCTCAAAAATAAATAAACCTAAAAAAAAAAGTTAGACATCCAGAGTGAAAAATCAGGCACAAGTGGAAAATATCAGGCTGGCTTCAATCTTCTCCAAAGATTGTGATTCAGTACCAAAATTACTGCAGACTCTGAGTGAAAGAGTGGTCCTGAGAATGTCAAATCCAGCCAAACTATGGTCCTTGGAAGAAGGCCACAGGAAGGTATTTTCAAGCATAAAGGAACTTGGCAATACAACATTCATGAAACCTTTTTTTTAAGTTTTTTAAAAATTTATTTATTTATTTTGAGAGAGAGAGAAGGCACAAGCAGGGGATGGGTGGTGACAGAGGGAGAGAATCCCAAGCAGGTTCTGTGCTGCCAGCACAGAGCTCGATGTGGGGCTTGAACCCACCAACCCAGAGATCATGACCCAAGCCATAAGACAAGAGTTATATGCTTAACCGACCAAGCCACCAAGGTGCCCCGATGAGACGTTTTTTGAAAACAAACAAAAAAAGCAAACAAAAATATTACTTCATGATGATGTTACCATCCCAGTAAATAAAGACTCAAAATAAGGGAATCAAGAATGCAGTAAAATTATTATGTCGTAAAATCAGTGTGTATGTATCAGTATATAGTAAAATTATCAGAGTGGTAATAAAATTACTACTGAAAATCAGGTGGTAAGAGGAAGTTGGGAAGTAAGTGTAAGAGCTTATTTTTCATGGTATAGAATCAATTGGTGACTGAAAAGCATAATGATTCTAACTTTGTAGTGTTTTCCCACAATTTTTTTTTAAGAAATAGACTTTAGTTTTTAGAGGAGTTGTAGGTTCATAGAAAAATTGAGTGGGAAGTAGAGTTCCTATTTACTGGCTGTCCCTTTGCATGGACCACCTCGCCCCCATCAACATCCCACCCCACAGTGATGTATTTGTTACAATCGATGAGCCTACACTGACATACCATTATCACCCAAAGTACCTAGTTTACATTAGTAAACACTCTTTGACATTCTATTGTTTTGACAAATGTATAATGACATGTATCCACTGTTGTAGTATCATACAGAATCGTTTCACTGCCCTGAACTTCTATGCTCTGCCTATTCCTCCCTTCCTCCCTCTCTCTCTATCGCTTGGTAACCACAGATCTTTTATCATCTCCATAGTTTTGCCTTTTCCAGGCTGTCATATAGTTGGACTCATACAATATATGTTGACTTTATAGATTGTTTCCTTTTACTTAGTGTCTTACTCTGTTCAGATTACTACAATAAAAATAATGCAAAATGGAGGATTATACATGACAATATTTATTTCTCACAGTTCTGAAGCCTGGGAAGTCCAGCTGGGAAGATCAAGTCCATAGATTTGATGTCTGATAAGGACACAGTTCTTGTTCACAGACTGTCTTTTCCCTGTAATATCACGTGGTGGCCCCTCTTGGGCTTATACGGGCACAAATCACATTCGTGAGGGCTCAACCTTCAGATTTCCCCAAAACCCACCTCCTAATGCCATCCCTTGGGAGTTAGGATTTCAACATATGAATCCTGGAGGGACACAAATATTCAGTTGATAGTATTTAGGAATGTGCATTTAAGATTCTTCCATGTCTTTTCACGGTAGCTCAGTTTTTTCAGTGCTGAATAATAGTCCATTGTCTATATCCATTCACCTACTGAAGGACACCTTGCTTGCTTCCAAGTTTTGATAATTATAAATAAAGCTGCCATAAACCTCCACATGCAAAACTTTTGTGTGGACATGGTCTTCAACACATTTGGGCAAATACCAAGGAGTATGGTTATTTTATCTTAGAAGAGTGTGTTTTGTTTTGTAAGAAACTACCAAACTGTCGCCTGAAGTGGCTCTACCATTTTGCCTTCCAACCAGCAATGAATTGCTCTAAATCCACATCAGCGTCTGGTATCAAGGTTTTAGATATGGAGCATTTTATTAGGTATACCTCATTCCTTTAATCTGCAATTCCCTAATGACAAATTATGTGGAGTATCTTTAAATATATTTATATCTTTTTTGGTGAGACATCTCTCCAGGTCTTTTGCCCATTTTTAAATCAGGTTGTTCATGTTTTGTGTTTTTGAATTCTGAGTTCTTTGTACATTTTGGGTAAAAGTCTTTTTTTCCAGAAGTGTCTTTTACAAATATTTTCTTTCAGTCTGTGGCTTCTCTTCTCATTCTCCTGACACTCCCTTTCTCACAGAAGAAGTTTTGAATTATAATGGAGTACAGATTATTGATTCTCTCTTTCATGGGCCATGCCTTCGGTGTTGTATGTAAAAACTCAGGGTCATATCCAAAGTCATCTAGGCTTTCTCCTATGTTATCTTCTAGGAATTTTATAGTTTTGCATCTTACATTTAAGTCTAAGATCTGTTTTTGAGTTATTATTATTATTATTACTTTTTGAAAAGAGTGTAAAATCTGTGTCTAGATTCACTTTTTTTTTCATGTGGACTTTGCGTTGTTCCAGCACCATTTGTTGAAGAGACCCTCCTTTTTCCATTGTGTTAATTTTGCTCTTCTGTCAAAGATCAGTCTGCTCTATTTATGCGGGTCTATTTCTGGGCTTTCTCTCTTGTTCCATTGATCAGTCTGTCTGTTCTTTCACCAGTACTTCACTGTGCGGATTGGTGTAGTTTATAGTAGGTCTTGAAGTCAGATGGTGTCAGTTTCTCAATTTTGCTTTTCTTCTTCAATGTTGAGTTGGCTATTCTGGGTATTTTGAAATATACATTTATAACTAATCCAAGTCCCTTTTCAAGTAACACTGCATACCACTTCATACGCAACGCAAGTACCTTATTATACCAAAAACTCCTATTTCCTTCCTTTCATCCCTTGTATCATTACTGTCATCGATTTGACTTATACCTAAGCATACAGAGACATATACATAATATATACACACAAATACATGTCATATAAAAGCATACATAATTGAATACATTATTGCCATTATTATTTTGAACTATTATCTGTTCGATCAATTAAGAGTAAACAAAGTAAGTTCTTATTTTACTTTCACTTGTTCATTATCCTATATTCTTCCTTTCTTTACATAGATCCAATATCTGACCTATATCATTTTTCTTCTTTGAAGATTAAAAAAAATTTTTGTTCAATGTTTTATTTATTTTTGAGAGAGAGAGACAGGTAGAGCATGAGTAGGGAAGGGACAGAGAGAGAGAAAGGAAGACAGAATCCAAAGCAGGTTCCAGGGTCTGAGCTGTCAGCACAGAGCCCAATGCGGGGCTCAAACCCACAAACTGTGAGATCTTGACCTGAGTGGAATTCAGACGCTCAACCAACTGAGCCACCCAGGTACCTGTCTCTGAGGAACTTTTTAATCCTATCTTGCAAGGAAGGTCTACTGGCAACAAATTTCCTCAAGTTTTGTTTGTCTGAGACAGCCTTCTCCTTTACTTTCAAAGGGTGAATCCACATGGTATAGACTTGTAGGTTGGTGGCTTTTTTCTCTTAACAGTTTAAATATTTTGCTCTGTTCTCTTCTTGCTTGCATGGTTTCTAAGAAGCAGTCAGATATAATTCTTGTTTTTGTTCTTCTGTGAGTAAGTTTTTATTTTTCTCTGGCTTCTTTTCTTTTTCTTTTATTTCTTGTAGTTTGAAAATGATGTGCTAAGGTATAGGGTTTTTCTTTTTTTGGATTTGTTTTGTTTTGTTTTGGGTATTTATCCTGTTTAGTGTTCTCTGAGCTTCCTGGTTCTATTGCATGGTATCTGATTTTAATTTGGGGGAAATCCTCACTCATTATTTGCTTTGACTATTTCTTCTGTTCTTTTCTCTTTCTTCTCACTCTAGTATTTCCATTTTGCATTTCTTATGCCTTTTGTAGTCATCCCACAACTTTTGAACATTCTGTTCTGGGTTTTTTTTTTTTCCTCCTTAGTCTTTTTTCTCTCTCTGCTATTCACTTTTGGAAGTTTCTGTTGACATATTGCAAGTTCAGAGATTCTTTGTTCAGCTCTGTCCAGACTACTAATAAGCCCACCAAAGGCACTCTTCATTTCTGTTACATTACTTTTTATCTCTAGCGTTTATTTCGGATTCTTTCTTAGAATTTCCATTTCTTGCTAACATCACCCATCGGTTCTTATTTACTGCCTACTTTTCCATTAGAGCCCTTAGCATCTCAGTCATAAGTGTCTCATATTTATGATCTGATAATTCCAATATCCCTGCCACACCTTGGTCTGGTTGTATTGTTCTCTGTCTCTTCACACTGTAGTTTTCACCTTCTAGTGTGCTTTCTAATTTTTTGTTGATAGTGGACATGATGTACTCGAGAAAAGAAACTGAGGTTAGTAGGCCTTTAATAGTGTGAGAGTCAGGTGTGAAGGGCAGGGCTATGTTTAGATCTCAGTGTTTGAGTGCACCTGCGTCTCTGGGCTGTGAACTTCAACAGAACTTTTCAGTTTTTGCCTCCCTCAGGCAGGACAGGATGGTTAAAAGAATCTGGAGTTGGGTATTTTCTTCTTCCCAGGTTGGTTGGATTCTGAGAAACCCCAATACGCTAGGCTCTGATAAAATGGTTTCTCCTGTGGCCAAGCCTTGATAAGAACAGAATGCTCTGATATGTTTCAGAATGGTCACTTTCTTCCCTCCGCCTGAAGGAAGCCGGAGGGGAATTTTCTCTGCTCTTTACTGTGAGAACCTAGTGAAGCTCCTGGAAGTAAAACTCACAAAAGTGTGAGACTTGGGGTCCCTCTGGAGGTTTTATCTCTCAGACTTGTTCACACTGAGCCTCCAGAAATTTGTCAATTACAGTTCAGTTTCTTCTGCCCTAATATTGCTTCCTGCAGAAATTTCTCTGGGTTTTTACTTCGATAAGCTGTGATTCTCCATATCCGCTTGTCTGTCTGTCTCTTTAATTCTGGGGGCTGTGGTTTTCTCTGTGACTCACTTCTCTGACAGATCTAAGAAGGGTTGCTGATTTTTTCAGTTCGTTCATTTTCTTACTTGTTAGGACAAAGTGGTGACTTCTCAGCTTCTTACACTCCAGACCAGAACCCAGAAGTCCACAATCTGCTTTTTGAGCTAGAACAATGGCATTGAATTAAATCTCTCGGGGAGAAGTCTCATTTATCTGCACTTTAGTAATTCCTTCAGCTTTATTATAGTTTCTTTTTTTTCTGTTAAAATAATTTTAAATTTAGTATGTTTTTAAAATGAAAATGTGTTTAATGATAACTAAAATTTTTCACATCCACTTGAACATTCATTTATTTTTCTGTTTCAATTTGTGAATGCAAAGGTATCTGAGTAATGTTTCTATTTTTGAAGGGTGGCATTTTCAGTGACTTATCTTTTTCTTTTTGTCTATATTGCTTATTTAAAAATAATTTATGTGTATTGATTTTATAAAAAGCAACAAATGCTTTTGAGAGAAATGCTTCAAAGAGGGTGGTACAAGATAGCAGTGTAGGAAGGTCCTGAGCTCATCTCCTTCCATATACATAACAAATCTATAGCTACATAAGAACTTGCTGAAAAGGACCTGAAAGCTAACTGAACAGCACCTCCACAACTGAGGATAGAAAGACTATACCCAGACTGGTGGGAAAGGTGGAGACGTAGCCTCGCAAGAAACCCCATCCCAGGTGCCACAATGAAGTCAGGAAGGATCTCATAATACGGGGTTTGAGTTTTAGAACCAGGGGGGTTCGTGGGTCCACATCAGGCACCTCAGCGCTTAGACCTATGCCAGAGTTGAGGGGAGCTTCCAAAGTGTCTGGCCTTAAAAACCAGGCTTCCTTTCGGGATAACCACAGGGCTATAAAGCACAGGAAATCCACTCCTAATGGGCTCACACACAGACCCACTTGTCCAGGGACCCAACACAAAAGGTGCCTTAGCCAAAGGCAAAGGAGACTTAACTTCTTAGTATTACAGCACTGCTGGAGAGCCAGGAGCCTGTTGGGACAGTCCCCAGAGAGGGAGACACTGGCTGTTGCCATTTTTGCATTCTCCTTCTGCCTTGTTCATGCAGGTGCTGGAAGGTACCATTACACCTCCCTCCCCCACCCCCAGTCCAGCCTGCTAGCTCTGGTGGGAGTGTCCTGCCCTCCCCCCCGTGTCTGCAGCCAAGGCCCACCCCCCTCCTGCTGACAGGCACACACAACCAACACAGGGGACATCCCCCAAGGCTCTGTGGCCAGGGCAGTGTGCATTTCTGGGCCCCAGGGGTCCGAAATAATAGGAGAGTCCTTAGAAGGCTACTACCCCCTGGGCAGTACACAAACAGCAGGAGAAAATACACTTTCATATAAAAAAGACCGATTTTCTTTCCTGGGGCTTCAGGCTAAGGGGCACGGTTCAGGTTTCCACACATCTGGAGGCAACAGAGGCACCCCCAGGGCACATGGGCAAGAGTGCCCTCCCTTGGCCTCCCCAGAGATCACTGATATCCCCCCCGAAAGGAGCTCAAATACACAGCTAAAGCCACAAGCTTTACAACTGTCATCCAGGGGACACCTACAGATCTCCTGGTCTGGAAGTCACTAGGGCTTACGATTGTCGACCCATGACACCGTGTATTTACCTACCCAAAAGCTGTTGCCTGACAGTCTGGCTTACAACTACAGGTCTTGGCACATCCTCAGTTGAGACCTAGCAAGAACAAATCAGCTTTCTTAGACAGATCACAAAAGTTTGAGAAACAATCAAAAGCTAGGGCAAGGTTGAACAATAAGGTTGATCTCCTACATAAGGCTACTCTCTCAAGACTGGGGTAGGTAGCCATTTCACCTAACACATAAAAACACACTTAGGGGCACCTGGGTGGTTCAGTTCGTTAAGCGTCTGACTCATGGTTTATGAGTTCGAGCCCCACATTGGTCTCTGTGCTGAGAGCTCAGAGCCTGGAGCCTGCTTCAGATTCTATGTCTCTCTCTCTCTGCCCCTCCCCTGCTCATGCTCTGTCTCTCTGTCTCTCTTTCTCAAAAGTAAACAAACATTTAAGAAAAACCTTAGAGAGTCAAACAAAAATTAGGAGACATCTTTTGTTTGTCTTTTAAACAAAAGAACAAGGCAAATCCCTAGAAAAGGCAGATAAGTAATCTACCTGATGAAGAGTTCAATGTAATAGTCATAAGGGAGCTCACTGAACTTGGAAGAAGAATGGGTGAGCACAGCGAGAACTTCAACAAAGAGATAGAAAACAAGAAAGTACCAATCGGGTCACAGAGGTAAAGAACAGAGTAGCTGAACTGAAAGATACACCAGAGGGCCTCAACAGCAGGCTAGATAAACTAGAACAGATTAGTGGCATGGACGATAGGATGTGGAACTCGCCCAATCAGAGCAGCAAAAAGAAAAAAAAAATCTTTTCAAGTGAGGATAGATTAAGAGAACTGTGGTATAATATCAAGCAGAATAACATGTATACTACCAAGGGTGCCAGAGGAAGAGGAGAGAAAAAGAGGTAGGAAAATTAACGGAAGAAATAATGGCTGAATACTTCCCTAACTTGGGTAAAGAAATACACGTCCAAATCCAGGAAGCACAGAGAGTTTTAAATAAGATGAACCTAATGAGATCCACACCAAGACATGTTACAATTAAAATGTACAAAGTTAAAGATACAGAGAGAATGTTAAACGTAGCAAGAGAAAAATAACTTGTTACATACAAGAGAACCCCCAAAAGATTACAAGCTGATTTTCCAGCAGATACTTTGCAGGCCAAAAGGAAGAGGTATTGCATATTAAATACGCTGAAAGGAAAAAACTCCCAACCAAGAATGTTCTACCTGGCAAGCTTATTCCACATTAAAAGCTAGATGAAGAGTTTCTCAGGTAGGTAAACAGTAAAGAAGTTCATCATCACAAAATCAGCCTGATAAGAAATGTTAAAAGTACTTCCTTAAGATGAAAAGAAAAGGCATTAACTAGTAACAAGAAAACATAAAAAAGTAAAAATTTCACTGCTAAATGCATATATATAGTAAGGGTAATGGATTAACCCCTTATATGAAGGTTAAAAGACAATTATTAAAAAATTAAATAAATAAATAAAATTATAATAATTAGTTAGGGATACACAAACATGATGTAAAATATGACCTCAAAAAGAGAATATATGGCAAAAGGGAATGTGGAGTTTTTAGAATGCACTTAAACTTAAGACACTATCAACTTAAAATAGACTGTTACATGTACAGGATATTATATGTGAACTTTGTGATAATTACAAAGTAAAAATCTATAGACTATACACAAAAACAATGAGAAAGTAATCTGAGCATAACGCTAGAGAAAATGACCAAACCAAAAGGGAAGAGAGCAAGACAAGAAGAAAGGAAGAGAGGAACTACAAAAACATCCAGAAAACAATCAACAAAGTGGCAATAAGTACATATTTATAAATAATTATTTTAAATGTAAATGGACCTGGGGTGCCCGGGTGGTTCAGTCGACTGAGCATCTGACTTCGGCTCAGGTCATGATCTCATGGGTCATGAGTCATGATCTCATGGTTCAAGCTCCATGTCAGGCTCTGTGCTGACAGCTTGGAGCCTGGATTGTGCTTCAGATTCTGTGTCTCCCTCTCTTCTGTTCCTCTCCACTTGTGCTCTGTCTGTCTGTCTGTCTCTCAAAAATAAATAAACAGTAAAAATTTTTTAATATAAATGGACTGAATTCTCTAATCAAAATATATAGAGCGGTTCAATGGATAAAAAAACAAGACCTCCTATGTGGCCTATAGGAGACTCATTTCAGATCTAAGGACAGAGACAGCCTGAAAGTGATGAGATGGAAAAAGATATTACATGTAAATGGAAGTGAAAAGAAAGTTACTGTAGATATACTTACATCAGACAAAATAGACTTTAAATAAAGACTAATAAGTACAAAGGGCATTACATAATATTAAAAGCATCAATTGAACAAGAGGATATAACATTTGTAAATATTTATGCACCCAACATAAAACTACCTAAATATATAAAGCAAATATTAATAGACCTAAAGGGATAAACAGAAAGCATATAGACAATAATTCTAGGGGGCTTTAATACCCCCACTTTTATCAGTGGATAGATAATCCAGACAGGAAATCAATAAGGAAACATTAGCCTTAAACAACACATTGCACTGGATAGACTTCATAGATATACTCAGAACATCCCATCCAAAAGCAGTAGAGCACACATTTCTCTCTAGTGCACATGAAACATTCTCCAGGATAGATCCCATGTTATTGTCACACACAAAAAAGCCTCAATAAATTTAAAAAGACTACAATCGTATCAAGCATCTTTTTGGAGTACAATGAGCATGAAAATAGAAATCAATCCGGAAAAATTATCCTTATGTGGAGATTAAACAACATGCTACCGAACTACAAATGTATCAATGAAGAAATCAAAGGAGAAATTATAAAGATACCTGGAGCCAAATGAAAATAGAAATTCAACAGTCTAATATATAGGAGCTGCTTCCAAAGCACTTAGGAGGAAAGTTTATAGTGAGACAGACCTATCCTAAGAAACAAGAAAAATCTCAAATAGATGACCTAACTCTATACCTAAAGGAACTAGACAAAGAAAAACAAGTGCAGACCATAGTTAGCAGAAGAAAGGAAATAATAAAGATCAGAGTGGAAATAAATAAAATAGAGACTAAAAAGACAATAGAAATCTTGCCATTTGCAACAACATAGATGGACCTAGAGAGTATTATGCGAAGTGAAATAAAACTCAGACAGAGAAAAACAAATACGGCACAATTTCACTTATAGGTGGAACCTAAAAACCAAAACAAACAAACAAAACAAAACTCATAGATACAGAGAACAGATTGGTGGCTTCAGAGGGGCAGGGGGACGGGGTGTTGAGTGAAATGGCTGAAGGGTCTCAACTGTATTGTGAATGATGGTAACTCGATTTATGGTGGCGATCACTTTGTAGTGTATACAAATATCGAATTTAAATGTTGCACACCTAACACTTATGTAATGTTCTATAGCAATTTTATTTCAATAAAAAAATACCTCAGGTTAGATTTGTGGGCCCATAATATGAAGTGTGACAAGGACAAATGTAAATTTCTGCTTTTAGTTGTCAATAACTATAGAGCTAGCTCCTGAATGGCACTCTCAAAACCAGAGGAAGGTTTTTGCCTCCAAGTTCAGTGTCAGCTTTTCATCCATAAATGCTACCAGCAAAGAAAGCCTGCGAGGTCCTTGACTAAAGTCTTGAAGCTTCCCTAAGGTGGAAGCCAATTTACATATATAATTCTATTCTTTTTCAGAATTACAAGTATTGTGAGTAGTACTGTTATGGCAGAACTATATTTTTATTTTAAAAATAGACAAGAATAGAAGTCAGACAATGGACAGCCATGCATTCGCCGCTTACAAAATCTCACATTTTGCCTTATTTGCTTTGGCTCTTCTTTTGTTAAAAAAATTAAATATTATGGATACAATTGTGCAATCTTCAAGCCCCTCTTCAAATCCATCCCCCTCGCCTGCTCCCCAGACTTTAGATTGTATTTCTTGTGCTCCAGCTAAATTTCAGTAGAAATCACATCCATATGGCCTCTTACTGATTTGTTCGAAACCTTCTAGGATACGCTGAAGTTGTTTGATCCCTCCTCACTCCTAGTGAAAGTATTCTGTCTGTTTATTCAATATAGTTGTGATTTGGAACATACAGCAGGTACCTGTTGTAAACACTAAAAATGCCAGAGAGATTAATACTTGAGTCCAACCTTGAAAAATCCCACGGTTGATTTTCATTAAAATTCAAAATTCCTCATTAACTATTAATAACATTCATTCCGTTTTTGCAGTTAGCAAGAAAACAATGAATTTCATTTGTGGAGCAACAGATGCTGGAAACTGTTCAAAGGTATTAGGTGTCCTACAGGACCTCGTCACTCTTAGTTTTGTCCTCGCAGAAAGCAAGCGAGTGATAACATCAGGCTTGCTTAATTGTATATAAAAAATACAACGGGGCAGAAATGACAGATCTAAAACATGAGGCTGCAAGTGACCTGAACAGGGTAGAAATTGGTCTTCAGTGTGGACGGGTGCTGTCTCAATCCTAATGACTTATCAATCACTTTTAAACGAAGGGGCTCTAAAAGATTTAGAGTCACGCATACACAAGAGAGCCAAACAACCAATAATCTACCTTGCCTTGACTAGAATCCCACTGATGCCCATTAAAATTTAAAGTTGAAAGTTCGAGAGACTCTTAAGGCAGATCAAGCTGTCTCCATGGTCTGAAACATCTTCCCACCCAAGTACATGACTGAGGGAGGGAATCTATCAGAGGATGTAATAAATGAGTGACCAGGGGGAGACTGAGTGAGATTCAAAGCACCAGACATTCAGAGATAAGGGGAAAGAACAAGAGCCCACCTCTTCCTGTAAGAAATATCAGGAATATCTGAGGAGAAAATGCCAAAGTTCTGAGTTACAGAGGACTGGCAGATAAATCAAGAGACGGCAGATGAATAATAAAGAGCTCTGTAATTTGTATTTATATGCTGCCTTCCTCTCAGAAGTTCATAGTACTTTATGGGTAACATCTAATTAAACTTTACAGCATGCCTGGAAGTGAGGAATCAAGTGTTATTGCCCCTATTTTACAGATAGGAAACTGCCTTACTCTGGACCTTGGTTCAGCCTGTGGGCGGCACATTAGAGAAGGGGCTTTAAATCTGTCTTCTTTTCCTTTGTCCATTCTCCTCTCTTACTGAGAAACTGGAAGAGTGTTGTACAATATTAAGAATAGTACAAGAAATCGGAATGAATCATTATTTCTATTTACCGAACGTTCCTCCCCGAATGGATGGCTTCCCTTTCCGCGTGCTAACCGCTCGAATTCTAAAAACCACCCTGCAAGATAGGAATAGACTTCCTTCTTCACAGAATGATTCATCTTCACCAGGACGTGGCAGAGCCAGGATGGAAACGAGCTCTACTCAACACTAAAACTCACGCTGTGTTAATATAATATGGGATGGGATTTTTGACCCTCTGGCTTCTAAGTTTGAAGGTACTGGGGTGGGCTGAATTGCATACTAAACATCCTTTTTGACATGATTAGGAAACTCCTCATTATCTGCCCCTTGCCTATCTCTCTGGTCAGATTTCTGAATTTGCCCCACCTCAGTGAAACTGAGTAACTTCTAGTCCTGCGTTGGACCACAGTACAGCCTCTATACCCTAAACTCTGACATTGCTCTTCTGTCTGGCATTCCACTCACCCCTTTGTCCGCAATTGGAGACTAAGCACAGGGCCCAATGCTTGGCAATAGTAGGAGTCTGATAAATTCTTCCTAAATGAATAAATGTGGAACCTTCAGTTAGTTATATTCTCCAGCCTCCAATCTGCCCCAGCCTTTCACGTCCCTTCCTGGAACTTATCAGGGACCCTCAGGCAGCCTACAGCCTTGATTATCTTCTTTCTCTGGGCTTGAGAAGTTTGGGGACAGTCTTAGTTTCCCAAGCTAAGAGACAGAGACACCAGGTATCTCCACCCTCATTGGAAATGTGAGCTTTCTGTGGGATCCCTGTGCCTGCGTTTCTCTGATGCCAGGTTAGATGCCTCACACCCCTTTCTCTGGCTCATCAACACCCTGGACACTAAGTGAGCCTGCCTAGTGCCACCCAGTTTGGCTGAATGGCTTCTGGTCAGTCTAGTCTCTTTCTCCTTTTTTATTTTTTAAAGCATGTTGGTTTTTTGTTTTAAATAAATAAATAAATACTTTATTTTTGAGAAAGAGAGAGAGAAAGAAAGAGAGGGAGAGACAACATGAGTGGGAGAAGGGCAGAGAGAGAGGGAGAGAAAGGATTGTAGGCAGGCAATGCAGGGCTTGAACTCACCAACCGTGAGATCATGACCTGAGCCGAAATCAAGAGTCTTAACCAACTAAGCCAACAGGAGCCCCTAGTTCTCTTTCTCCATAACTTGTTTTTTTTTTTCAAATATTTTTATTTATTTCTAGGAGACAGAGAGAGAGAGAGACGGTGTGAGCAGGGGAGGGTCAGAGAGAGAGGGAGACACAGAATCTGAAATAGGCTCCAGGCTCTGAGCTGGCAGTCAGCACAGAACCCGACGCGGGGCTCGAACCCACGAACCGTGAGATCATGACCTGAGCCGAAATCAAGAGTCTTAACCAACTAAGCCACCCAGGCGCCCCCTCCATAACTTGTTTTTAGATACTCCCTTCACTGGGAATCAAACTCACTCTACTATACTGCCCTTTACAGCCCCCCTCCTCATCAGAACCCCATGTCACCCAGAATGCTTGCAATTAATCTCTGATTGTTGCTTCCACCGCTTCCGTCACCCCCATTCCCAGACTCTCCCCTAATTTCACCCTATCTTCTGGCTGGCTTCCTACTAAAGACTCTCTCTATGAAATCTCCATGTTACTAAAGACCTCAGCTGCCAACAGCTACTCGTCTTCCCCGATACACCCCATTTCGGCAGGTTCTTCTCTGCTATCTGTATCCACTAGTGGGGGATTAATTGATCCTCAACTTGGCAGTCAAGGCTGACAGCTTTCTTTGGATAAACAGCCTGACCAGAATGTATAGCAGAAAATGTTACTATGGCTGGTCTTCTTTCCTTCTTTCCTCCTTCCTTCCTTCCTCCTTCCCCTCTTCCTTCCTTCCTTCCTTCCTTCCTTCCTTCCTTCCTTCCTTCCTTCCTTCCTTCCTTCCATGATGTCCAGGGTGAAGAGAATAGACTGAGCAATGGATCATGGTCCCCTTTTCTTGCCTGCTTTTGTTGTCATTTTGGAATAGCCAAAGCTAACTTTTTCATTTGGGGAAGGGGAAATCTGCAAGAATGCAGCAGTTACAGTCTCAATAAAGTATACTTAACAACATGTAGTTTTTACACAATGTATTAGCATTATTCATAAGGGGAGAAAGGCTACAAAAGCCGCGGGGAAAGGAAATGAATATCTTAAAACAAGCTTTTCCCAACATATAAAGTAAAATCGTGAATGTTAAATCATTTTATTGTCTATCTTTAAAAAAACTTTTTTAGAGATGGCATTGTCCCCTTTTAGTAACTGTAGTAATCCATTCCTTCAACAGTAATTGATTGAGTCTTACTATGTGTTTGGAATATCTTTAACACTATATAAATATCAAACTCTTTAAGAAGTGAGTGACTCTAACATTTCTAAAGCTTTCCTTTGCAGAGCAAAATTCTTATCTAAATGGTCAAACCGCTACAAGCTATACTGCTTTTGTATTTCTCTCTGACCTATCCATGTATCCTCTGTCATCCAAGTGGCCACATCCTTCATAATCATCTTTAACATTCCTTTCTTCTTCTTTATTACTTATCATGCCAATGCAGGACACATCTCCAAGGACTTCTTTGATGTCAGATATCATTCTCCTCTGAGGTGAGATGGAGAGGAGAAACAAGTGTGGGGGAGGGGATTCTCCTTAGTCCAGAATCAGGCAGTAATCGAGAGCTCTTTACAGAAGCACTGACCAGCTTTAAAACCGCCCCATGTGAATTAACAACATCCTGAAGTTAGGAGGCAACTTTTGTGTTGTTGCAAAGAACGGAGTGTTCAGAAAGGGCTGAGAATGAGACCTTCTCCGCAGAGCTCAGAGACAGACAGGATGGTTTCTTCTCCACATTTGATTTCTTAGAAACCAAATCCAAGGAGATAATACAGACTTTTAGAACTCATAAGTCCTTCCTTTCCTTCTGTCCCTGTTTCATAGCCCTCCTCACTGAGACCATAGTGTACAGGGGAGACCTGCCAAGAGACCAGATCTCATCTTTCCTGTGTGTGACTGTCGATGACGGGAATCCATGTGGCTGTCAGCTGACACTTTTTCATGGGGGAGTCCATGAATCCAGAGTTATCAGGCAGCACAACATGATGAGAAGAGACACTTCTGAGCCCAAACGATCTGGGACCAAATCCCTGTGACCCTGACCTGCCACCACTTGCATCACTTTTATGAGATTCAGTTTCCTCATATGCAAAATGGGGAGACCATAACCTGTACCTCACAGGTTGCTGTGGGGGCCGGCTGAGGCAGTACATGCTCTTGGTTCAAATCTTGCTGGCTGTGCACTTCCAAGCTTGCTTCTGTAAAATGGAGCTAATAATACCATCTACTTCAGAAGGTTATTGTGAGCATTAAATGCATTCTTATAAGTAAAGTGCTTTGAATAACACCAGGCAATTAATGGGCCTCCCAAAATATTATCCTACCTGTGAGTAGTAGCAGGAGATGTAAAGTCCCTAATATGGGGTCTACTAGTGGCGGATGTCAGCATATATTAGCATCATCATATTCCTCCGTTAGTTTGGGTAAGGGCTTTTATTTTAGGTGGGATTAAAAACAATTATATGGTGCCTGGCATTTGGAGACGTTATGTTGCTCTTCCATAGAGAGATCTGACTGATTTAGAAAGGGCAGTGACTTCCAGTTTGGTCTGTGGAACTTGCCCCTCACCGAACCAGCTCACCTGAGTCAGAATGTGGATCAAGCCTCAGATTACTCAAGTGTCTCATTTTGTTTTGAATCAATAGCTGCGGTTTTTGCTACTTGTGGGCTGTTGACAGCAGATTAAACTTTCACATAAACTATAGGGATGGGCACCTCCACAGCAGGGCCACAAGGTACTGAATGTCTAAAACTCTCTCCCCATGTTCTCTCAAAATGACCCAGCTTCTCAGCATTGGAGTCACAGCTTTGGGTTCACAAAAAAAAAAACAAAAAACAAAAACAAAAACAAAAAACAAAAAAACATGAGCTGGAATAGGCTGGAGAGTCAGAGCTCATAAACATATCAGCAATCTTTGGCAAAATGTCTTTCTTAGGGAGGATGGCTGCCACTTGGCTTCTAGGGACTGGAACACAAGACAGCTAAATTTTGATAAGAAAAAGAATCCTGTGGACTGGCCAGGGAGGGTAGACTTGGGTGGAATATGGAATTGGTAGAGAGGCCAGGGGAGCAGGAAGGGCCCATCGGGAATGAGGAACATCAAAGACAAGAGGGAAGCTGTCACCAAAGCCACCTTTTGTAGCCTCACAGTACCTCAGTTTGGCCCTCACTATATACCAGAAAATTGTATACAGAACTTATTCACTTTGGACGGGCTGGCATGAAATTCTGCTTGCTACTTTGGGCAAGTGAACATAGAAACCTTAATCAAGCTTGACAAATTCAGATCTGCCCTCTCCTGGGTTCACACCATGTGCTTCTCTGCTGACTCTTCAATGGTTTTTACAAATCTTAGGCCCAGCCATCTTGGAAAGAGGCCAGTAAAAGCAAAAGAGAGACAGAAAATGAAACTACTTGAGTTGACACAACTTGTTTGTTCAACATTGGTCCTCATCACCTTCATCACCTTCTATCCCTTCTTTCTCTGTGAGAGTTGAGTCTGAATGTCAGAAACTCTGCCTGTGCCAGACTAACACAAACACAGTGTAGGTGGCTGTCTAAAAATCAGTTTTAGGGTGCTACTAACTTTGACACTTTCAGGCATGAGGTCCTTTCACAAACCTTGTTTTTTATTTTCTCACAGTAGCCCAGGGCTTTCAGGAAGCAGACTGACTTCCTCAAGGTGATGTAGCGACTAGGTGGAGGTTCCAGATCTTCCTGAGCACAAAGGCTTTGACTTTCCCTTCGAAGGAGGTGTGGCCATTTCCTGGGTTTGGGGAGTGAATCTTGAGGAGGACCTGACGGTTTGGAGAATGTGAAAATGAAAACAGTGTGGGATCTGTTAATACACTGAAATGAGACGCTAAGTAATGAAGGCTTAGTTGCATTTAGAAATCCTAGTTTCCTGCCTTTCTTCAATTCTTCCGCTCAATAAAGGAAGTGGAACAAATAGTCGGTGAGGGACTAAAGAATAAGGATTTGTAGAGAAATCTGAAGTCAAGATGAGATCTGTGAGCAAAGAAAGCTGACAGTTTTTGAGGAGTTGAACATCTTTTAAGTATTAGAGAATGAGCAAGACAGAAGTTGAGGAGGTGGTAGTTAGAGAAGTAGAGAGAATTTTGAGAGAATTAACTGGATTCCAGGTACGGCTTCATCGGTGAGTAACTTAGTGGCTTAGAGATTCCGGTAATGGGTTGAGGAAGATGGTAGACTGTGGCGCTAGAACGTCAGAGGAATGGCCAGTACAGGTATACTGAAGTTGCTGAGAACTATAACAAGAGAGAAAAACAAGAAACTAATTTTCTATCATATATTTTACCAGCTCTAGGAGCTATATCATAAGTCATTTTCTTAAAAAAAAGAGCAGGAAGCATACAGCAATGTATTTAAATAGGGGATTCTACACTGCTGATTATTTGGGCTAATGCGATAACCACAAGCAAACTAATTTCTGTCATGTTCTATGTGCCTGAGGTGAACAAAAGTCGTCATTATTTAGACTGCTTTTATCTAAACCACTTTGGTGGCTGGACTTACCGTCTTAATTGTGTATTAGAAACTAAAGACCTAATACTTACTCATCTATTATAAACTAAACTGTTCACTCATATCATGTAACTTTTGGGATTCGGGGTTCACGAATGGGGTATTTTCTTTTTCTTTTTTCCCCTTACCAGGAAACAGTGGCCCTTGTTTCTTTCATCACAATTAACTACAAATTTAAAGCCCCTCATTAAAAAAAACATGCAGATTTGTATTTGTAGTTCGTTCATAATTATTTTTCAAATCTATGCATAAAGAGTAGAAGGAGTTACACAAAATATTATTAATAAGGTGGGTGAAGGTGGTGGGCTATTTTATTTTTCTTTAACAATTTTCAGAATCCCCATCTTTTTACATTTTGCATAATGGTAAAATGTTATTTTTGTGTGTGTGTGAAAAGAACAAGCCCACGGCATTTACACATGACACACAATTAATGTGTAACCAAATTAATACTTTTCTTTCCATCCAGATTCATTATGCTTGGCCAGGGATACTATCAAGAATTCAGATGTTGCTCAAAGAAGAGGAATGGGAACCTATTTAGAGTACACGCTGGATTGATAAGAGCTTATCAATTTGGGGCAAGATTGCACATGTGAAAACTAGCTGATAAATCTGTCACTTAGTGTACAGTATCTCATTTGGAAACAGAAATGTTTGAAGGGCGCATGGTTGGCTCAGTCTGTTAAGCATCAGACTTTGGCTCGGGTTATGATCTCACAGTTTGTGAGTTCGAGCCCTGCATCAGGCTCTGTGCTGACAACTCAGAGCCTGGAGCTTGCTTCAAATTCTGGGTCTCCCTCTCTCTGTGGCCCTCTCCCATTTGCGTTCTGTCTCGCTCTCTCTCAAGAATAAGAAAACACTAACAAGGAAAAAAAATTAATGTCTGAGAATGACACACCCGCACAAGCAGATGAACTACCTGAGATATGCCCTGCATGCAGAGAAGGTGGTACCTCATCTTCCTCAATTAGGAACTGGCTCAAAATCTGGTAACTTAGATAATTGGCACTGTATCTAATATCTAAACTATGTTTATTGGTTTATGGGTTAAATTGTGTCCTCCTTGAATATAATATGTTGATGTCCTAACCTCTGGTACCTGTGAATGTGACCTTATAACCTTTGCAGGTGTAATCAAGTTAAGATGAAGTCATTAGGATGAGCACTAAAACAATATGGTCTGGTGTCCTCATTAGAAGAGGAGGAGAAACAGGTAAAGTGTCCAACTTCAGCTCAGGTCATGATCTTGAGGTTGGTGAGTTCGAGCCCCGCATTGGGCTCTGTGCTGACAGCTCAGAGCCTGCAGCCTGCTTCAGAATCTGTGTCTCATTCTCTCTGCCCGTCCCCCACTTGTGCTGTCTTTCTCTGTCTCTCAAAAACAAATAAAATTTAAAAAAAGAAGAAGAGGAGGAGAAACAAAGAGACACGGCCCCGGGGGGGGGGGGAATGCCATGTAATAACAGAGAGGCAAGTGTAGCAGCTACAAGCCAGGGAACTCCAAGAATTGGTGGCAAATCACCAGATGTCAGAAAAAGCCAGGAAGGGTCCTCCTCTACAGGTTTTAGAGGGAACATTGCTCTGCCAACATCTTGATGTCGGACTTCTCGCCTCCAAAACTGTGAGACAATACATTTCTGTTGTCTTAAGCCACCTACTCCATGGTACTTGGTCATGGCAGCCCTAGGAAATTAATACACCATGAAATTACAAGTGCTTATTTAGAATTCCAGACATTACTTAATAAAAACTATCTTCTATCTGCGCTTGGAAGTTCGATGCGTGCAAAGGTGTAGAAAGGGAAAGCGTTTAAGTTTGCTGGGAGCCTCTTATATAGTTTGCTATATTGCTAGTGTTGCAAGTTTCTATGTAGATTTAAGGATTCAGAGTAAGACAGGGTAACCCAGACTCTGGGCACAGAGAGCAGTCAACCGAGAAGAACTGAACAGAAGAAATTTACTAAATCAACATCAAAATGATAGGTAAATCACATTGCCAAGCTATATGGATGGAAAAGATTGAGTTCTTGGCAAAAGGAAACTAAAATCCATTTTTTTCATGAAGGTCACTAGGCTAAAGTTAAAAATTGTTGGCACTTGCTGTTTTAACAACTATGTCTTTTGTTTGTTTTCAGGAATAACCACATGGAATGGAAGCGGATACTAAATTCCTGATGTAGTTAACTGTGAATAGAAGAAGCAAGAAGATTTAGAATATAAGGCTATGGTTTGCCCACCAACATATACGTGATAGCAGCGTATCAACACTTTGATTATGATACTGAGGAGGAAGGAAAACGGTCTCTTGACTGGGGCCTTATAAATCGAAGCCTCAACATGGAAGATTAGAGTAAGCATGAATTCCAAGAGGTCAACCCAGTAGTTTAAGGAAGAGGCATACAGCCCCTAGCTAGCTTGAGCAGGAATAGGGCCTCCCATTTCTCAGGGTCCTGTGTAGGGGCATGTCTGTGCCAGGCCTCTGTGGAAGCTTTGTGATTGAGCTCTTGGGATGGGTCCCTTCCCAACTCCCCTCCACTCCTCTGTTCTCCTTTCTTATGGGTCAAGCTTGAGAGCACCTTCACCAGCAGGGGATCAAAAAGACTGTTTAGATGCCAAAAACACTTAGGTTAAAGGTCAGGTAGGTTGATAGTAATGGATGGAAAAATCAGCTACCCAGTTCTCAGAGACCATGAGACATGTGGGAAGTTTCAACATCCCCTTCTGACTGGAAGGTAGCCCTACTCCTAAATAGTCATTGCCAGGAAAGCCAGAAAGCTCTTAGGGACATCTTTGGGGAGATTTTGGTACATTTTATTTCTGTTACAAGGCATGCTTTTCTGTCAGGTTTGTCTCTGTGGAAGGATTAGAATTTCTGTTCTCCACATGGGTGGAGATGACATGTGACAATTTTGAGCAGAGGCTCTAAGAGCCATCATTGGTTCTGCCATCTCTGCCTTGAGACTGGCACGCCCCAGGTAGGGGCTTCTCCGTCCGATTTTGTTCCCAGGTAAAGAAGGCATGGAATAGAGCTACAGCCAACATGTAACATGAGTGAAAAATTCACCTTTGTTGTGATAATCTGTTGAATGTCGTTCGGTTTGTTTGTTACTTCATGCAGCACAGCCTAGAAAAAGTTCACTACAACCTAAACTCCAAAATGGCACATCCCAGTTACAAGAGTTATGTACTGTGTCCAAAAGCACAAGGCAATATCATGAATCAAGGTAGAATCAAAGGACTAGAAGTCTACAAAATGGTATTTAGGCCTGAAATTGGTGATTCAAGGGATGAACACACCGGGTCAACAATCTGAAGGCTGATCTCAAACTAGGAAAGAGGTCATTGTGGGAAAAATGACAGGTAGGACATAGTTGATAATACAATTGATAAGCGATCAATACTAGATGTATCTGTAGTGTGTGTGTATATGAGTTGGGGGGGCAGAGGGGAAGAGAGATAACATGTGTAAATGAGTCCCAGGAGAATTTATGATTGGTTGGCTTAGCAGTGGCTTGTCTTCCAAAAAAGACTAGAGTTCAAGCATCTCATCATCAAATTGGGTGATGAATGGGGCAGCAATTTCACTTAAAGAATGAAGGAATCCAGTTTGGGGAAGGCTATTCATGGACAGAGGGCCAAGGAATAAATGTAATAGGAAGGAAACACAAGAAGGAAACTGATTCACAAGGGAAACGGGGGTCAAACCAAGTATTTGGCCAGTGAGAAAGAAGGCAAGACTCAGTCAAAAGGACCAGACTAGAACTCCATCTGAGACACTGGAATATCCAGGTTAGAGCAGAACTGGGAGTACATTGGATCAAGAGTAAACCAGTGAGGTGTAGACTTTATTTCCTTCCAGGAAACCGCATGGAGTCTGGACATGGCACAGAATATTCCCCACTCACCTACTTTCTTTCTTCCCATCTCCTTTCTAGAAGTAGAGGCGCTGCCTTTGCCGCTCCCAGCTCAAGAGGTCTATTGCAATTAATAGGATGGCCTGATTTGACCTCTAGCAAATGAATTTTGAAAGGTGACAACTTCCTCTGTCCTGGGTCTTCTAAGCAGACAGCAGTGTGTGGCTTCTAAACGCAAGGGTAATGGTGCCACAGATATATCCAAATCACACCAGCAACGTTAAGATCTCCCACAGATGCCGTCCCCTCCCATCAACAGTTAGCGCCAGGAATTATTACACGGGCCTGAACCTTGATTCACACAACCGGGAGCCATTGGAGCATCCATAACTAAATAAATAACAGATTTTTATGAGGTGTTTAGACAAAATTTCTCTCCTTGATTTTTTACTGCTTGCTCTTCCCGCCTGCCCTCACCCTAGCCTACCTACCTTTCCCTTTAAACGGAAACATAAGTCTGCCATTTAATAAAATCCCAATAACGATCCTTCTTGAAAGGACAAGGGCTAATAATCACTCCCCCATTTAACATTCCAGTCACATGATGGCGAAGGAGAATAAATCAGTTAAGCAGCAAGATACAGGCACAACTAATTTTCATGTAAAAGGGGGGTGATTGCTTCTTTTTTATAAAACCATTGTGATTTTTTTAAGCTGGTAAAGCTCAAACATCCTTGTCTATCAGTTTATGAATTATTAATAAAAAAAAAAGGGCGAGGAAAAAAAGAGGCTTTCTTGTCCTAAATATCATCGGCTAAGCCACCTCGGCTGAAGAGGCTCACACTGATTCCTGATTTACATAGCCCCAGTTGGAAGTTAATGAAGACTGCTGAGCCACCTTTCAACATGCAGATAAACCTTCATGTATTTAAAAGCAGGGAATCTGTGCTTGTTCCTGGCAAATTATTCATCTAAGATCTGAAGTTTCTGACACCGCCTGCGTCAGATAAACTGTCACCCAAATTGCAAACTAATTAGTGATTCAAACATTTTCGAGCTGATTGATGACAGAATAATTTACGCTTGTTTCTCAGTTTCCAGCTGGCACGGGCTGCTGACTGGGGCCCTAATTAACGCGAGTACATCAGTCATGTTCTGCCAAGACAGCACGTACAATTAAAAGGCAGTTTAAATGGAATATCACATTAAAAAGGCTGGGAGATGCAAATGTGAAGAAACAGCGCTTTAGGAAGAAATGACAACAAAAACCCACAAACCAAAACAGAATGGAGAAAAAAAAAGATTTTTTTTTTTTTTAATGGAGAAGTAAATTGTACTCTGCGTTGAGTATTTAACAACAACGACAAAAAATAACCCAGAGGAGCCAGACCGGGCATACTAAATATTTTTGTATTTAAGGAGTTTTATGGAGATGAGTGTTTATTGCTCTTTTTAATGCAAACAGTTTGGATAATGGCCCTTTAAATTTGTTCTTGGTGAAAGGGGGCCTCCTCCTCCCCCTCCTCAGCACTGCTTGGATGGGTGGGATTCCTTGTGGGCCTGGGGGATTTTCCCCCAGATTCACAGACCCATCCAGTTCTGTCTCCTTGCCTCTCTCTGATGACTCTGCTCTCCTGATCTTTGGTACTTTGGCTTGGCCGCACCTTCGACACCTAGGACTTTATTCTTTTTTGTTTCCCCAAGACTTTATTTATTTATATTTAAAGCTTATTTATTTATTTTGAGAGAGACAGAGACAGTGCGAGTGGGGGAGGGGCAGAGAGAGGGAGAGAGAGGATCCCAAGCAGGCTCTGACATGGGGCTCCAAATGCAGGAAACTGTGAGATCCTGACCTGAGCCGAAGCCGAGTGGGCCGCTTAACCGACCAGGCCAGCCAGGTGCCCCCAAGACTGTTTTTTAGAACAGTTTTTGTTTCGCAGCAAAATTGAGCAGAAAGCACAGATACATCCCATATATGCCTGTTCCTATATATGCACAGCCTGTCCCACTATCAGCAGTCAGCACCAGAATGGTTCATTGGGTAAGATTTACGAACCTGCATCGATACATCATTATCACCCAAAGTCCACAGTTTACATTAGAGTTCACTCTTGCTGTTATCTATGGGTTCTGACAAATGTATAATGACATGTACCTACCACCGTAGTATCATACAGAATTGTTTCACTGCCTTAAAAATCCTCTGTGCTCCACCTATTCATCCCTCCCTTCCTCCTAACCCCTGGCAATCTCGGATTTTTACTGTCTACGGAGTATTGCCTCTTTTCAGAATGACATATAGCTGGAATCATACAGCAGGTAGCCTTTTCAGATTGGCTTCTTTTACTAGGTAATATACATATATGCTTCCTCCGTATCTTTACATGTCTTAGTAGTCCATTTGTTTAAGTCTTGAATAATACTCCATTGCCTGGATGTACCACATTCATCCACCCACCTATAGAAGGACATCTGGGTTTCTTCAAAATTTGGCAATTCTGAATAAAGATGCTTTAAACATTTACGTGCAGGTTTTTGTGCGGACATGTTTACCACTCACTGGGGTAAATGCCAAGGAACACAGCTGCTGGATCCTTTGTTCAGTTTTACCATGTATACCTGTTACCCTCTCTCTGAGACTGCAAGCTGCTGGAGGGCAAGGAGCACGTGTTATATCTCTTTTCATTTTCAGGAGGGCATAGTATACTGTTTTGCACAGAACAATAAGACCATATTACAATTTTTTAAATCCGCTTTCCTATAGCTTCTCTCTCTCCTTATTTGTTATACTTCTTGATTACTTTAACAGTCCAAGGTCACTCACTACTCAGTGTCTTCATTCTCATACAATTATACCCATAATACCAACACTCATAAATTTTGTGGGCCACGTGGTACCTATTCAGCTCTGCTGGTGTGGTGCATATAAGGAGCCACAGACAGTTTGGACACAATGAAGATGGCTGTGTTCCAGTAAAACTTTATCAACAGACAAGCTATGGGCTGGGTCTGCATTAGAGGCATTGCTTTAAAGTCACATATTACTTTTAACTAGTAAAACTTAATGGCTTAACTTGTTTTCTTTTTACAAACTTTTAGTCTCATTCATCTTCATTTTCAAAATTTAGTATCAAATGTCATGTAGTTGTTGCCAGTATTCAAAGTCACCCTGAACAATGAAGAGTCACCTCTACTGAGAACATGAACCTTTGAAATAAAGTGAGATAAGGTGCAAAGGGACTAAGGAAATCAAACAGCTAGGAACATCCGAGCCACAGCACATCATCTTTCAGGGGAATCACCTTCGAATCTTTAGGGCTGACCAAGTGCTGTGAAAACAGCTCTAAATCTCAGTGACATAGCAAAGTGAGATTTTGATCTTTCCTAGAAGTGCAATCAAGGTCTGTAAGGGGTGAGAGGGAAGTGCTCCGCCCCAGGCTCCCATCATTAGGGATCAAGATTCTTTCCCTTCGGTAACTCAGTCACCTTCTAGATGGTTTTGAGGCTCTCCAGCAGTCGTTGGTGTGTGGCCAACAGGTGAGGAAAGAGAGGAAGTATGGATGATTGCGCTGAAGGGTTTATTGGCAGGCCAGGAGGGGCATGGTGCCCTCTGCCCAGAGCTCAGTCACATGACCACACCTAACTGCAATGCATGCTGGGAAATGTAGTCTAGGCCTAAGGTCAGGACACAGAGGAAACCGTCAGGGTGAACATGTTGCCAGTTTCTAATGTAGAGCCTTTGAGGGCTAAGAGCTGCAGCGTGTTTTTGGTTTTTAAAAAAGTGAACATACTATACCATTATACTATATATTATACTGTTCTACTATATACGTTCATATGACGTATAGCATATAACATATGAATATATAACATATTCTATAATCATATTTTTTTATTTTAGAGAGACAGAAAGAGAGAGAGGAATGTCAGCAGGGGAGAGGGGCAGAGGGAGAGAGAGAGAGAATCCCAAGCAGGCTCTACACTTAATGTGGAGCCTGATATGGGGCTCCATCCCACGACCCTGAGATCATGACCTGAGCTGAAACGGAGAGTGGGATGCTTAGCCAACTGAGCCACCCAGGCTCCCCTCTATAACTGCATTTGGTAACTACCAAGTGGTCGAGAGTCTGAGTACTAAGGTCCAGTTAATATGTAAGCCTGTATTTTGTGAAGAAGAGAAATGCTTCATTAGTTTGACCAAGTGCACGCCTAATGTGTAACAGGAGTATTACTGCTAGATTTTTACCTCATGCCCTCCTGAAAGGGAATCAACACTTCTAGACATTCACCATGACCAATTTAATTTTAGGACAAAATGAACATAAGGCTACAGTAAAAATGACCACAGTTACTTTATAAAGCTTGCTGGAGCTATGTCAAGGATAAGGTACCATATGTGGTAGTTTAAGAAAATCGCAGATTTCTGCACAATATGTAGCTTTCAAACTGGATACCTTCTTTTTTGGAACTAGGCAAATTGTGTGCCTAGAGTAATATGAGTATTTCTGTCAAAGGTCCCCAGAAGATTATAAAGTGGAGAAATTAGAGGATTTGGGACCAAAGTTTTAGTTTGTGGCTTCTATAAAAAGTATCTGTGAGAATGTGGGTAAGGTTTTTATTTTCTCTGTGCTTCAGGTTTTTGTTTTGCCAAATGGAGATAATAGCGACCTTGCAGGACTATTTTGAGAGTTAAAGTAGAAAACGTATGTGGAAGTAGGTATTCTACAAATTACAGACCCCTTCCCCCTCCTCTGTTAGCACAGTCACTGACCAGGTGTTTGAATTTGGAAAATCCTCTTTACTTTTCTGGGCTCAGTTTTCTCATCTGTAGAATGAAGGTGTTGGATTAAATAATGTCTAAATTCCTTTGAGCTCTAAAATTCATGGGCAATGTATGAGAGTTTCCTATACCTGATCTTGGCTCAATTGGTATATTTTGGGACTTAATAAAAATAGAATTTTGAAAATAAAAGTTATATTTGAAAAATAGTTTTTATGAACTCATGTGTGTCTGTATATTAGGCAGAGTAAAGAAAGACGAAAGAGGCCCAGTACACACTAACCCAGATTTTCGGTTACTTATAAACCAGGATGTAAGATAGGGTACGAGTCATCATCTCCATGTCCTTCTATACCTTCCCCTCCTTTGAATATTCACTGAGCTATAACATCCCTATGGCACTGTTCTCGATTTATCTGTTTTTAAGATAAGTGTATGCATCCTACCCCTCTCCTAGATTGCCGTTTCCTTGAGAGCAGAGTCTGTGTTCTACCTTCCTCGCATTAACGACTCTTCCATAGCCACTGGTATACGAGGGTTTGACAATTTTTTTTTTTTTTGTAAAGGGCCAGGTCATAAATATTTTTGGGTTTGTAAGCCATACAATCTCTGCACAAACACATACTCTATCAAGGCCACATATAGAGCATAAATGAATGAGGGTAGCTATGTTAAGAAACAAAAAACAAAAAACAAAAAACAAATCAAAACACACACACACACACACAAAACCACAGAAAAAATACCTTTATTTGTGGATGTTGAACCTTGCATTTCATACCATTCTCATGAAATAGTCTTTTTATTTTCATTTATTTTTATCATTCAAAAGTGCAAAAAAACATTTTAAGCTCATGGGCTGTATAAAAACAGGCAGGAGGCTGGACTCCTGGGAGATGGTTTACTGACCCCTGTTGAAATCTGTAAATTCTTATTAGTGTTTTCCACTGAGTTCAGTTAAGTAGGGATTTATTTATAAATTTTTATTTTCAATACTGGCATGTATGGTGACATTCTCTCTCATCCTGTTAGAGTTAGGATTTCTGACGAAAAACTCAGGTATCTGCAAATTACCATGTTAAGTAAAAACAGAAAGGATATTCCTAGAATAATTTTTTGCAAACAATAAAAACAATTAGATGTGACTGTAATAAGTTTTTCTCACACATATAACAAAAGTGGGTGTTAGGGTTACCTTTCATTTAGCTGATGAAATGAAAAATATTAAGTATTAATGTTATGATAAAAGGGCAAGAGAGTAATCATTTTTGTCTGGAGTAGAATCCTCGCTCCATTTCTTGCCACCTATTCTTGGGAAAACTACTTAATTTTTCTGAATTTCTCCTCTTCTTCCACATGGAGATAATAATACCCTTCTTGCATGACTGGTTTGAGGGTTGGAGCTGAAGTATGTGAGCATCTAGGAGAGTTCCTGAAGCAGGATCCACCTTTAGAAAATGTCACTTAACATCATTATTCCTCTTCTGCTTCTTCTGAAGATGGACAACTTGGGATCCCCGTAGTCTGCAACATCTTTTTGTAAAATAAGAACAAGTTCCGAGAATTCCTTGTGGACCTGTGGATCTGACATGCAAACCTGGGGAAGCTTCATGACTTTGTTTTTATAACTTGCAGGCAGATGCCACTCTAACTGAGTGGGGCTTGGCACTTAGGGGAGCTGAGAAGAAACAGTGCGGCCATCCTGGGAAACGGTTACTTTGGAGAAAGAAAGCAGACAACATTCTCTGTCTTTGTTCTTATCTCCTGTCAGTTATTAGATCTCTTGAAACTAAGAACCCAAAAACTTTATGCTTTTGTATTTCCGGGGGAGAAAAAAGGGAAATAAAAAGAATGCATGGTTGATACAGGAAAATGTACTAAATAAGGAAGTCTGTAGTTAATAGTAAGGGCTGTGAAAATTTTGAAGTCAAAGTATACTCCATTGATTGGGGATATAAATCAATTCTTTAAACTTAAATCACTTATTAAAGGCAAACTGGCATTAGCTCGTTGACACCACTGTATTCGGCTCCATTGAACTATCTGCTTAGCTACAAACCCAGCCTCTGGGGTTTACAGGATGGGGGTAATTCTGAGAATGAACAGCTGTTTTAACAGCAGGTTGTGGGAAACGCGACCACAGGAGGAGGGTCAGCCTACATGACTCATCTAGGTCAAAACACAGATCAGAAAAAAAATGCAGGTTGACTTAAAAAATGAGTCTATTATTCATTAGAATATACAGTTTTGACTATAGTTTTAAAACATCGGGTCAAAAAATTTGATTATTAACTATCTAGTTATAGCAACCTTCTTTCTGAACCCACTCAAAGAATCTGGTGAATGTAATGAAATGTTTGCTGTC
The DNA here is from genome assembly GCF_008692635.1 of Crocuta crocuta. Lineage (NCBI taxonomy): Eukaryota > Metazoa > Chordata > Mammalia > Carnivora > Hyaenidae > Crocuta > Crocuta crocuta. Next base: position 2,287,248 of record NW_027529428.1, read on the forward strand.
TACACTTACTATGCCCTCTTTTGGACAGCAGGGACGTGGACTGCTTTTTCTTTAATCGCATAGTACATAGGTTTGGGTAGAGGTTTGTAATTTATAAAGCACAATTAATTTCAACTCAATACACATTTAAGTAGCATCTCTTGAGGGTTGAATTTGTCTCCCCAAAAGATGCCGAGGCTCTAATGGTTACTATCTGTGAATGTGACCTTACTTGGAAATAGGGTCTTTGTAACTGATCAAGTTCAGATGAGGTCATTAGAGTGGGTCCTACTCCAACATGACTGGGTTGGTTATTTTTTTTTAATNAATTTCAACTCAATACACATTTAAGTAGCATCTCTTGAGGGTTGAATTTGTCTCCCCAAAAGATGCCGAGGCTCTAATGGTTACTATCTGTGAATGTGACCTTACTTGGAAATAGGGTCTTTGTAACTGATCAAGTTCAGATGAGGTCATTAGAGTGGGTCCTACTCCAACATGACTGGGTTGGTTATTTTTTTTTAATTTTTTTTATTTCTAGGAGAGAGAGAGACAGCGTGAGCAGGGGAGGGTCAGAGAGAGAGGGAGTCACAGTCTGAAATAGGCTCCAGGCTCTGGGCTGGCAGTCAGCTCAGAGCCCGATGCAGGGCTCGAACCCACAAACCACGAGATCATGACCTAAGCGAAAGTCGGATGCTTAACCGACTAAGTCACCCAGGCGCCCCTGGGTGGGTTATTTTTTAGGGGGAAATTTGGACATGGAGGCATACGTGCACACTGGGAAAATGCTATGTGGACATGATGCAGAGATTGGGGTGAAGTATCTACAAGCCAAGGAATACCAAAGATGGTTAGCAAACCTTCAAAGGAAAGAAGATTCTCCTCCATGCCCATAGAAGAAACTAACCCACCAACACCTTGATCTAGGACTTCTACCCTCTGAGATGTGAGACGATAAATTGCTGTTGTGGCACTTTGTCATGGCAGCCCTCACAAGCTAGTAAAGCACCTACGTGATGATACTTAACAATATCCCTGTGAGGTAAGTGTCATCATTATGCCAATGAAGAGAAAGATCCCAAACTCCATGATTTCTGCCTTATGTCCATAGAAATGTCAGGGGCTTGTGTCTCCGTGAACCTCATGCTTTCAACTGAGAGACTGACACAGTCCAAGTGGCATCTCTAGGTAATGACGGGTGAGGCACTGTGTCAAGATATTTTTAGCTCTAAGTAATAGAAAAACCCCCATTCACAAAGTCTTGAACTGTCAAGAGAGACTTGCTATCCCACATAGAAAGAGTTCCTGAGATAGGACAACCCCAGAGTCGTAAATGAAGTCAATACATTGGCTAATGGCATCATTTAGGGCCAAGTTTCCTTCACATTTCAGCTCTTTAATTTTCAACATTTGGGTTTTATCCTCAGTCTAGTTCAGTGCGGTCCAACAGGAAATATAAAGCAAGCCACATGTGAGATTAAAATTTTTCTAGTAGCCACATTAAAAAATGTAGAGCAACGGGTAAAATTAGTTTTAATAATACACTGTGTTTAACTCAATATATAAAAAGTGGTTATCATTCCAACACAAATATCAATACATTCAGTAATGAGGTGTTTGATACAGCACTTCTCATTTTGGGCTAGCAACATTTCAAGTGCTCAATAGCAGCATATGGCTATGATCAACAGTGTGAATCTAGTCCACTTCACTGTTCTAAGATTGCTGTGGGAATTCAGGCATCAGATCCAGGCCTAAAAATGTCCAGAGGTCGTCTCTTCTCTCTTCTGCAATGTAAGGAAAAATTCCCAATAATGCCCTTAGATACTTCCTTCATGTCTCACTGGCCCGAATCACTTCTTGTGCCCCTGTCTACTCCGATTAAAAGCAAAGAGAACGAAATACTAAAATTGGCTCAGACTCACTCTGTGTTTCCAGAGTCACACATCTATGTAGGGGAGGATGGATATCTGGTTGTTGCTGGCAGAGAGGAGGAAGATGAGGCATGGGTATCGGGAATGCAACAAAAATGTCCTTTAAAACATTGAGAGCAAGGTCAGATGGTGATTGGGGGAGTTTGTAACCAAGTGAATCCTGGTAGAAGGACAAAAGGCAAAGAATAGTGCTTTTTAGTTTGCAGTGGGCATGGGGGTTTTAAAGACTGTACCTGGTCCGTCTACAGAACAGTATTAAAGATGAGGATCTAACTGGTAGGATAGCATAGCTTCCTAGAAATTTAAAATTAGGTAATTATAGGGATGCCTGGATGGCTCAATTGGTTAAGTGTCTGACTTCGGCTCAGATCATGATCTCACGGCTCGTGGGTTCGAGCCCCACGTTGGGCTCTGTGCTGACAGCTCAGAGCCAGGAGTCTGCTTCAGGTTCTGTGTCTCCTTCTGTCTCTGACCCTGCCCCGCTCCTGCTCTGTCTCTGTCTCTCAAAAATAAATAAATGTTAGGAAAAAAATTAGGTATTCATAACCTAATTTTGATCAGGCCACATCCATTTGATAGAGATGGAAGCAATAGTTCACTTTGGCTACTGATAAAGAAATTTTTCACAGCTGTAATCATAAGGTAAGCATAGTTCATGATATGTGGGTGAATTTTTATTCTGCTAGAAATGGTACTAAATATTACCAAAAACATTTTCATAACCAAGAAGAGACTAAAAGAATCCACTTTAATTAAAGTGTGCTTTTCTCCATCATAGCGTATCGGGTCCATTCCTTGTACGACCTGACTCATCTTTTCAGAAAGCAGTCTTGTTGCATCAACATGGTATAAGACTTTTGTTTTTTCCCAGAAGTAGCTTATATTTCAAATCCTCAACACATTTTTAAAGATGCTAACATTTCTGGGCCCAGAAATTGAGTTAGGTTGTAGGGAAAAGGTGCAGAAAGATGCGCCTCACAAGCAGAAAAAGGCTATAGGCATGGAGGCTGGGCTAGGCGATTGGTTCATATCATGGCATCCATAGTCACAAAAGGAGACGATAACCAACACAATTTTCCATGAGTTCATAGACTAGGATGACTGGGGACCAGGCACTCTGTTCTGTCACGGTCAAAGGGGTTAAAGTTGGAGAAGAAATGGACAGAAACGGGCCAGTTTCTGCAATTTTGTTTTGAAGATTTTCTTTCTGGGTCTACACTGAAACAGTGATAGGGCGCCTACTCAGAAGGGGAAAAAAAAATCACTTGTGATTCTCAAGAGGCTTGTTCGTCTAAGTCTACAAGGCTGATGAGGTGTTTGCCTCCGAAACACTCTGTGGTAGCCAAGGGGTGTGAAATGTGACTCATAACAGCACTTGAACTCTGGCTCACCGGTGCACACTGCCAACACGTTCGTGGAAAGAGGAGAGTGTGAAGCTGTTGCTGCCAAGCCCTCCACTTCCAGAGCCCCATTCTGCTGCCCTACAGATGATTTTGGCATTATGGCCTGCTCATCCGGGCAACTCCACTTCTACTGAGCATGCCTTAGGGATGTGGTCTTTCTGGGAAACATCATGGAAACTGACAGATTCAAGTTAGGTAGTGAAGGATGTAAGAAACACTCGTGAACCAGCCTAACCTGCAAACAGAAGGAATCTTTCCTTCTAAAGCCATGTGTATTAGGGATCTTACACCCCACTTTTAGGCAATTACTTGCACCCCACTTTGGTGTCCTCACCTTCTTTTCAGCCTTTCCCTCTGCTGATTGTTTGCTGCCAGAGGCAATTTTAATAATGCTCGTTAAGCCACTTAAGTCAAAGCCTTTCCCAGTGACAGCTGATTATCTCCTCTGTATACATCTAGAGTGCTCTGTCAGCTTAGCTGTCCCTCCCCAGCCTCCCACCTCCGTGACATTCTGCATTCTGTGTTAAGACTCCTAGACCTGCTACTCACCGGAGCTTTTGTTCTGAAAAATAAATTCACAAGGAGTGATGGTATTTTTATGCCCACCATAGCATGTTATAAATGTTTTGAAACATGGTTTCTTTCTTTTTTTTTTTAAGTTTATTTATTTATTTTGAGAAACAGAGAGAGAGAGAGACAGAGAGAGAGAGGCAGAGAGAGAGAGAGAGGGCGGGTGCACATATGCTTACATGTGAGCAGGATAAGAACAGAGAGTGAAGGAGAGAGAGAATCCCAAGCAGGCTCTGCACTGTTAGCACAGAGCCCCACACAGGGCTCCATCTCATGAATCAGGAGATCATGACCTGAGCCCAAATCAAGAGTCAGACGCTTAACCGACTGAGCCACTCAGGCGCCCCTAAGACATGTTTTCTAAGTGTTTCAAGAAGAACAAACATGCACGCCATCTTGAAAGTTTTATCTTTAATCTATTGTATTTTCTTATATATCTAGTAGAGCTATACTTTTCTTTTTGACTTAAACCATGTTTTCTAACTTTCAATGGGCACTGGGGGAAAAGGTGTATATGACATAAGCAGGTTGCACAAATAATTCCTACAGGAGGTAGAGCAACTC
>NW_027529428.1:2291823-2459016 GCF_008692635.1 Crocuta crocuta
TTCTTGGGAAAACTACTTAATTTTTCTGAATTTCTCCTCTTCTTCCACATGGAGATAATAATACCCTTCTTGCATGACTGGTTTGAGGGTTGGAGCTGAAGTATGTGAGCATCTAGGAGAGTTCCTGAAGCAGGATCCACCTTTAGAAAATGTCACTTAACATCATTATTCCTCTTCTGCTTCTTCTGAAGATGGACAACTTGGGATCCCCGTAGTCTGCAACATCTTTTTGTAAAATAAGAACAAGTTCCGAGAATTCCTTGTGGACCTGTGGATCTGACATGCAAACCTGGGGAAGCTTCATGACTTTGTTTTTATAACTTGCAGGCAGATGCCACTCTAACTGAGTGGGGCTTGGCACTTAGGGGAGCTGAGAAGAAACAGTGCGGCCATCCTGGGAAACGGTTACTTTGGAGAAAGAAAGCAGACAACATTCTCTGTCTTTGTTCTTATCTCCTGTCAGTTATTAGATCTCTTGAAACTAAGAACCCAAAAACTTTATGCTTTTGTATTTCCGGGGGAGAAAAAAGGGAAATAAAAAGAATGCATGGTTGATACAGGAAAATGTACTAAATAAGGAAGTCTGTAGTTAATAGTAAGGGCTGTGAAAATTTTGAAGTCAAAGTATACTCCATTGATTGGGGATATAAATCAATTCTTTAAACTTAAATCACTTATTAAAGGCAAACTGGCATTAGCTCGTTGACACCACTGTATTCTGCTCCATTGAACTATCTGCTTAGCTACAAACCCAGCCTCTGGGGTTTACAGGATGGGGGTAATTCTGAGAATGAACAGCTGTTTTAACAGCAGGTTGTGGGAAACGCGACCACAGGAGGAGGGTCAGCCTACATGACTCATCTAGGTCAAAACACAGATCAGAAAAAAAATGCAGGTTGACTTAAAAAATGAGTCTATTATTCATTAGAATATACAGTTTTGACTATAGTTTTAAAACATCGGGTCAAAAAATTTGATTATTAACTATCTAGTTATAGCAACCTTCTTTCTGAACCCACTCAAAGAATCTGGTGAATGTAATGAAATGTTTGCTGTCTACACTTACTATGCCCTCTTTTGGACAGCAGGGACGTGGACTGCTTTTTCTTTAATAGCATAGTACATAGGTTTGGGTAGAGGTTTGTAATTTATAAAGCACAATTAATTTCAACTCAATACACATTTAAGTAGCATCTCTTGAGGGTTGAATTTGTCTCCCCAAAAGATGCCGAGGCTCTAATGGTTACTATCTGTGAATGTGACCTTACTTGGAAATAGGGTCTTTGTAACTGATCAAGTTCAGATGAGGTCATTAGAGTGGGTCCTACTCCAACATGACTGGGTTGGTTATTTTTTTTTAATTTTTTTTATTTCTAGGAGAGAGAGAGACAGCGTGAGCAGGGGAGGGTCAGAGAGAGAGGGAGTCACAGTCTGAAATAGGCTCCAGGCTCTGGGCTGGCAGTCAGCTCAGAGCCCGATGCAGGGCTCGAACCCACAAACCACGAGATCATGACCTAAGCGAAAGTCGGATGCTTAACCGACTAAGTCACCCAGGCGCCCCTGGGTGGGTTATTTTTTAGGGGGAAATTTGGACATGGAGGCATACGTGCACACTGGGAAAATGCTATGTGGACATGATGCAGAGATTGGGGTGAAGTATCTACAAGCCAAGGAATACCAAAGATGGTTAGCAAACCTTCAAAGGAAAGAAGATTCTCCTCCATGCCCATAGAAGAAACTAACCCACCAACACCTTGATCTAGGACTTCTACCCTCTGAGATGTGAGACGATAAATTGCTGTTGTGGCACTTTGTCATGGCAGCCCTCACAAGCTAGTAAAGCACCTACGTGATGATACTTAACAATATCCCTGTGAGGTAAGTGTCATCATTATGCCAATGAAGAGAAAGATCCCAAACTCCATGATTTCTGCCTTATGTCCATAGAAATGTCAGGGGCTTGTGTCTCCGTGAACCTCATGCTTTCAACTGAGAGACTGACACAGTCCAAGTGGCATCTCTAGGTAATGACGGGTGAGGCACTGTGTCAAGATATTTTTAGCTCTAAGTAATAGAAAAACCCCCATTCACAAAGTCTTGAACTGTCAAGAGAGACTTGCTATCCCACATAGAAAGAGTTCCTGAGATAGGACAACCCCAGAGTCGTAAATGAAGTCAATACATTGGCTAATGGCATCATTTAGGGCCAAGTTTCCTTCACATTTCAGCTCTTTAATTTTCAACATTTGGGTTTTATCCTCAGTCTAGTTCAGTGCGGTCCAACAGGAAATATAAAGCAAGCCACATGTGAGATTAAAATTTTTCTAGTAGCCACATTAAAAAATGTAGAGCAACGGGTAAAATTAGTTTTAATAATACACTGTGTTTAACTCAATATATAAAAAGTGGTTATCATTCCAACACAAATATCAATACATTCAGTAATGAGGTGTTTGATACAGCACTTCTCATTTTGGGCTAGCAACATTTCAAGTGCTCAATAGCAGCATATGGCTATGATCAACAGTGTGAATCTAGTCCACTTCACTGTTCTAAGATTGCTGTGGGAATTCAGGCATCAGATCCAGGCCTAAAAATGTCCAGAGGTCGTCTCTTCTCTCTTCTGCAATGTAAGGAAAAATTCCCAATAATGCCCTTAGATACTTCCTTCATGTCTCACTGGCCCGAATCACTTCTTGTGCCCCTGTCTACTCCGATTAAAAGCAAAGAGAACGAAATACTAAAATTGGCTCAGACTCACTCTGTGTTTCCAGAGTCACACATCTATGTAGGGGAGGATGGATATCTGGTTGTTGCTGGCAGAGAGGAGGAAGATGAGGCATGGGTATCGGGAATGCAACAAAAATGTCCTTTAAAACATTGAGAGCAAGGTCAGATGGTGATTGGGGGAGTTTGTAACCAAGTGAATCCTGGTAGAAGGACAAAAGGCAAAGAATAGTGCTTTTTAGTTTGCAGTGGGCATGGGGGTTTTAAAGACTGTACCTGGTCCGTCTACAGAACAGTATTAAAGATGAGGATCTAACTGGTAGGATAGCATAGCTTCCTAGAAATTTAAAATTAGGTAATTATAGGGATGCCTGGATGGCTCAATTGGTTAAGTGTCTGACTTCGGCTCAGATCATGATCTCACGGCTCGTGGGTTCGAGCCCCACGTTGGGCTCTGTGCTGACAGCTCAGAGCCAGGAGTCTGCTTCAGGTTCTGTGTCTCCTTCTGTCTCTGACCCTGCCCCGCTCCTGCTCTGTCTCTGTCTCTCAAAAATAAATAAATGTTAGGAAAAAAATTAGGTATTCATAACCTAATTTTGATCAGGCCACATCCATTTGATAGAGATGGAAGCAATAGTTCACTTTGGCTACTGATAAAGAAATTTTTCACAGCTGTAATCATAAGGTAAGCATAGTTCATGATATGTGGGTGAATTTTTATTCTGCTAGAAATGGTACTAAATATTACCAAAAACATTTTCATAACCAAGAAGAGACTAAAAGAATCCACTTTAATTAAAGTGTGCTTTTCTCCATCATAGCGTATCGGGTCCATTCCTTGTACGACCTGACTCATCTTTTCAGAAAGCAGTCTTGTTGCATCAACATGGTATAAGACTTTTGTTTTTTCCCAGAAGTAGCTTATATTTCAAATCCTCAACACATTTTTAAAGATGCTAACATTTCTGGGCCCAGAAATTGAGTTAGGTTGTAGGGAAAAGGTGCAGAAAGATGCGCCTCACAAGCAGAAAAAGGCTATAGGCATGGAGGCTGGGCTAGGCGATTGGTTCATATCATGGCATCCATAGTCACAAAAGGAGACGATAACCAACACAATTTTCCATGAGTTCATAGACTAGGATGACTGGGGACCAGGCACTCTGTTCTGTCACGGTCAAAGGGGTTAAAGTTGGAGAAGAAATGGACAGAAACGGGCCAGTTTCTGCAATTTTGTTTTGAAGATTTTCTTTCTGGGTCTACACTGAAACAGTGATAGGGCGCCTACTCAGAAGGGGAAAAAAAAATCACTTGTGATTCTCAAGAGGCTTGTTCGTCTAAGTCTACAAGGCTGATGAGGTGTTTGCCTCCGAAACACTCTGTGGTAGCCAAGGGGTGTGAAATGTGACTCATAACAGCACTTGAACTCTGGCTCACCGGTGCACACTGCCAACACGTTCGTGGAAAGAGGAGAGTGTGAAGCTGTTGCTGCCAAGCCCTCCACTTCCAGAGCCCCATTCTGCTGCCCTACAGATGATTTTGGCATTATGGCCTGCTCATCCGGGCAACTCCACTTCTACTGAGCATGCCTTAGGGATGTGGTCTTTCTGGGAAACATCATGGAAACTGACAGATTCAAGTTAGGTAGTGAAGGATGTAAGAAACACTCGTGAACCAGCCTAACCTGCAAACAGAAGGAATCTTTCCTTCTAAAGCCATGTGTATTAGGGATCTTACACCCCACTTTTAGGCAATTACTTGCACCCCACTTTGGTGTCCTCACCTTCTTTTCAGCCTTTCCCTCTGCTGATTGTTTGCTGCCAGAGGCAATTTTAATAATGCTCGTTAAGCCACTTAAGTCAAAGCCTTTCCCAGTGACAGCTGATTATCTCCTCTGTATACATCTAGAGTGCTCTGTCAGCTTAGCTGTCCCTCCCCAGCCTCCCACCTCCGTGACATTCTGCATTCTGTGTTAAGACTCCTAGACCTGCTACTCACCGGAGCTTTTGTTCTGAAAAATAAATTCACAAGGAGTGATGGTATTTTTATGCCCACCATAGCATGTTATAAATGTTTTGAAACATGGTTTCTTTCTTTTTTTTTTTTAAGTTTATTTATTTATTTTGAGAAACAGAGAGAGAGAGAGACAGAGAGAGAGAGGCAGAGAGAGAGAGAGAGGGCGGGTGCACATATGCTTACATGTGAGCAGGATAAGAACAGAGAGTGAAGGAGAGAGAGAATCCCAAGCAGGCTCTGCACTGTTAGCACAGAGCCCCACACAGGGCTCCATCTCATGAATCAGGAGATCATGACCTGAGCCCAAATCAAGAGTCAGACGCTTAACCGACTGAGCCACTCAGGCGCCCCTAAGACATGTTTTCTAAGTGTTTCAAGAAGAACAAACATGCACGCCATCTTGAAAGTTTTATCTTTAATCTATTGTATTTTCTTATATATCTAGTAGAGCTATACTTTTCTTTTTGACTTAAACCATGTTTTCTAACTTTCAATGGGCACTGGGGGAAAAGGTGTATATGACATAAGCAGGTTGCACAAATAATTCCTACAGGAGGTAGAGCAACTCGCTTCATTTTACCAACATGGGACGTCACATCAAAACAAGAGGCTTGGGGCACCTGGGTGGCTCAGTTAGTTAAGCATCTGGCTCTTGACTTTGGCTCAGGTCATGATCTCACGGTTCTTGGATTCCAATCCTGCCTTGGGCGCTGCACTAGCAGTGTAGAGCCTACTTGGGATTCCCTCTCTCTCCCTGCCCCTTCACTGCCCTCCCACTCTACCTCTGTCTCTCTCTCAAAGTAAATAAATAAACTTAAAAAAAAAAAACCAAACAAACCCAGAGGCTTTTATCCTTTCACTCATACAAAAGAAAGAATGGTACTGTAGAGGAAGAAATAAATGAATGAATGACTTAATCTAAAGGAGCCAGTTTGACCTACTGCATAGCTTGACTTAAGCTAATACATTTGAAGTTGATTTAAATCTTTCAGGTAATTCCAGGAACCTGGTTGATGGTATGAAGTACTAAAGTATTCTGGTGTTCCTTAAGTATGAGTGTAATTTCTAGATTCTACAAAGCTGTTACCAGGAGAGGAGCTTATATCAGAGGAGTAACTTCTCTGCTATCTCCTTGTGGGGGTTGAGTTTCCTGGCTGATCACACTAGGGACGGCGTGACCTTGGAGGAGTCTTATGTGCTTCTCGCAAGTATAAAAGAGTGCGTCAACAAAACGAAAACCGGCTTGCAGGGGTAAGAATGAAAACTGCGTTCAGCCAAATTATTTAAAAAATAAATTTAGAAGATTATACAGTTTCGGAGCAGTCGTTTGCAAAGTAAACAATGTTTCACTTGTTTTTTTCCCTACTAGTATGCTTGTAGACACAGCTGAAGTGCCTGCAATTGTGGCTCACGGGGAAGGGAGTCAACGGCTGATGTGCAGAGGGCTTTACAGTGTTTATTGCCACGATGATAGACTGGCACGCTTGAAGAAGTGGTTTCCTAAAGAGACCCTAGTGGCTGGCAAGAGTGGCTGACCATGTTGTGTGGGGCACAGCTGATGCCCTCTGACCAGTTCACAACCTCTAAAGACTGCGATCTGGAGCGATGGAGGCATCCACTATGTAGAGATTCAACCTCTCTTGTCTCTCTCCTTTTTTGATTCTCCCTTTCTCTGTCTGTCTGTCTGTCTGTCTGTCTGTCTGTCTCTCTCTCTCTCTCTCTCTCACACACACAGACAAATGTATTATTTATTTAAATGACACATAAGAAATTATAAAAGTCCTTAAAGGTTAAGACTAGTGATTTTCAAGTTAATTTTAGCAGCAGAAAAATTACTCCTAGATACATTTTCAGTGAGGACTCTTAAAGTGTGAAAGAGATACAAGTAGAGCTTAGCCTCCTCCTTATCTCTTATCTTATCCCTTCTCCCCATTTCCAGGCCTCTGGGCATCTCCTGCAACTCAAATCCAAGAGCACAGCTCTATTTGGATTTAAAAGAAAACGGCCACAAATTATCTATAGTCAACAACGTTACATTCACATGCTTAAACATTCTCCTAAGCAAAACTGGAAGTTTCAGTCTTTGTGGAAAGTAGATGGGATTTCACCCCTTTTTGGCTCATGGACCTTACAGATATTACCACAATAGCACAGATTTTATTTCATATGTTTTTTTGGAAGCACGTCAAGCCATCAATTATAAACAAACACAAAACAAATTGTAAATCTTAGGTCACATTGTCAGCTTAAAAACATTTATTTGTGTGTGTATATCTATAGATCTATATCTGTATAAAATAACTTTCAGATACAAAATGTTTTGCCTGGTGTAGAGACGTGAACAAGGACTTTGAATCATGGATGTACCAGTCCCACGAATTGGGCCACCGGTTTACCATCTCTGATTTTTAGTGTTCTCATCTATAAAATGGGAATAATACCATCTGTGGTGGACTGCACAGCATCCTCTAAAGATGTCTACACTCTAATGTCAGAAACTGTAGATTCGTTGTTACCTCATATGGCGAAGGGGATTTGGCAGATGTGGTTAAGTCAAGGACCTTGAGATGGAAAGAGCCTTGGGGACCCTAACTGTAATCACATGTATCCTTGTAAGAGGGAGGCAGAGGGAGATACGTGTTCACAGAAGAGGAGAGTGCAATGTGATTCCAGTCATGCAGCCACAAGCCAAGGAATGCCGGAAACCACCAGAAAGGGTTCTCCCCTAGAGTCTCCAGAAGGAACCAGCCCTTTCTACACCTTGTTTTTCAGCCCCATAAAGAGAATAGAGTTTTGTTGGTTTAAGCCACTAAGGTTGTAATTTATGGCGTAGGCAGTGGGAAACTAACACAAATTCTGTCATGCGTGATTTTTGTGATTGCTATAATGAGATCACACACTCACATGCACACAATGTCAGTATACACAGGTTTTAACAAATAGTATCACTATCATTCTTCCTTCTGCCTTAAAGATGTAATTGGAAAAGAAATTTTATGTTTGTAAATTAAATTACTGAATGCCTATGGAAAGGAAGACTTAACTACTCAATGGCTATTCAGAAGATGACAAGGCGCTAATGAATACACAAACAAATCTGTAGATTTCTGGAGGGTGAGGCCATTATGAGGGAGACGTGGTTTTGTTGAGTTCCTATGCCTTGAGCTCTTTCCCTCTTTGGCATTCTGGTGCTTATTTTCTTGAATGTCAAAGCCTAACCTCTTGGATTAGGAAGGGTTTACTGAATGTCTTTTTTCCCCCAGTGGATTAGTCCCCTAATTATGTTTGGCAGAGGCTAATTTTAAAAAGAGTTTGAATTTTTGATTGATAACGGCAGGGGAGGGTAAAGCTGACCTATGTTTCTCCAAGACCCATGAAGCAACAGGTGGTACCTAACGAACTGAGAGCCTATATTTTGAGTTTGAAATAAAAAGGCTGCTTACAAATATGTGTGTGGAGGTAAGGCAGGTGAGTTCTCATTGTGCATTTTTATATTTGGAATCATATGAGAGAGGACTAACATTTGAAGGATATTAATGTTCTGCTCGGCAAAGGAAAAATATTCTGGGGGGAAATTAGCTGTTGGAATAAACTCTCCATTATCAAGTGGGTGGCATATAATCATCTCTCCCGATTCCTTGAGATTGTTTAACCTTTGGGATATTTGTTTATGATTATAAGCTTTTCTGGTCATCTTTACTGAAACCCTGCTAAGTGTGGAACTATTGTGTAAAAGGAAATTTCAAAATGGAGCAAGTAAGCTAGAAGAGTCTTTTTTTATTTATTTAAATTTTTTAAATGTTTATCCATTTTTGAAAGAGAGACAGAGAGAGAGAAAGAGAGAGAGAGTGAGAGAGGAAGAAAGAGAGAGAGAGAGAGTGAGCCTGGGAGCGGTAGAGAGAGGGAGGGAGGGAGGGAGGGAGATAGAACCCAAAGTAGGCTCCAAGCTCTGAACTGTCAGCACAGAACCCGATATGGGACTCAAGCATGAACCCTGAGATCATGACCTGAGCAGAAGTCAGATGCTTAATCGACTGAGGCACCCACACACCCCTAGGAGAGTCAGTCTCTTTTAAAATAGAGCCAGGAGGCCATAAGGGAGGAGGGATTTATGCATATCCTCTTTGGAGAAACTATGAACTTTTTTTTTAACTGTGAGCCCTCACCTTGAACATAACTCCCTCCTCACCAGGACACCCCAATATTCACATGCTTCACTTCCCACAAGGAGCCTACTGGATTTGACAAATTTCAAACCGCCATTTGCATATTAACCCAACTGATCCCAGTTAACCCAGTTTCACTCCGTGTTTTGCCTAAAAGGATCTAAATGAGAACTGCACTCATGCCCTCTCAGTTTTATAACTGCCCCTTCTTCGTCTTCCTTGGGAACAAGAGCCATGTTTCTACCTGAGTCTATTTCCTGGATTGCCATTCCAGCTGCCCAATTAAATGACCGTTTGCTTAAATTTTCAGTGAATTCTTGGTTTACAGTTGGTTCCTAATAGGGAAGCTTATTCCTTCAATGGGTATTTTGCAATAGCAATCAGATCATTCTTCACCAAGAAATAGCTTCAATCTTCACTTTCTGGATAGATCTGTTCTCCTACATTTATAAATATGGCAGAGAGCATTCCTTTCAATGGTGGTCATGTCTTACTCAGTTTAAGGGAACTGTAACATATAACACTAGCAAAGACAGTGAAGTGTGGACAATAAACATTTTTCATCCATTCCACAAAATTTGATAGTCTGGTGTTTGCTTAAAACAACTTAAATAATCATTTCTTTCCAAAAGTAGACTAAACAGTGTCAAACATTCTGTCTTGCTTCAGCATGTGGGCATAATGAAGGCAGAGAAAAGCATTAAGAAAGATTACAGGTGGTTGTGTTTTCCTTGGTGAAGGCACTTCTCTTCCTTTTTCTTTGGTGAGACTCCCAAGGAGGGCCCTCTTTACCCTTCAAATGTAGATTGTTTTGCAAAGAGAAATGGTCAGTTAAAATCTGGCCATTGTTCTGTTCTCAAGCAAGTCAGAAGGTGAGGGTATAGGTTGAGGGAGAAATGAAAACAAGGTGTTTTAGGGTGGTTTGAAAGGGGACCACACAGCTTACTTCTAGTTAACTCTTACTTAACTAAATAAATGTTGGGGCAAGAGTTCTTTGAGAAAATGTTTTTATAAACAGGGGAGGTCTAATCCCTTTACTGTCTTTGGGAGTTATAAGACCATGGATCTCAAGGTAAATTTAAAAAGTGCATTTTGAAGTATTGATTGCGAGACCAATTTTTTCATTCTATTTTCCAAAATTTCAAAAACAGCTTCTAACAGTCCCTTACCCCAAGTCCCAGGGGAACTAGATTCCTAAGTGTTGATCCAAGGACCACAACTCTGTCATTCACATCCTTTCTTTCAGGACATGGCTTTAGGGAATCACATGACACCAGGCAAATTAAGAACAACATTTCAAGCTTTTCAAATGCTCTCCTTGAAGCTCTATAGCAGATTTAAATTTAAAAACATCATTGAGGTTTTGTGTAGTTTATATGTTATATTTTGTGTGCTTTATTCTTGAAAATAACGTCATTTTAAATTATTCTATTGTTTTTGAATAGCTGATATAAATCCATGAAACATATTCAAAAGGCACTGCAAAATGAATATATCACTTATTCCTGTCCTCTGGTCACACTGGTTCCTTGGTTTCTTTATTTGTTTTTAGCATTCTCTTGCAAAGATATTCTATGCACATACAACATACACTCTCTTAAATGACAATATACTTTAAAGGTTATTACAAACTTTTTTTAAAAAACGTTTTATTTATTTCTGAGAGAGAGAGAGAGAGAGACAGTATAAGCAGGGGGGGGTCAGAGAGAGAGGGAGGCACAGAATCTGAAACAGGCTCCAGGCCCTGAGCTCGCTATCAGCACAGAGCCCAATGCGGGGCTCGAACCCAAGAACCATGAGATCATGACCTGAGCCTAAGTCGGATGCTTAACTGACTGAGCCACCCAGGTGCCTCCACAAACTTTTTTTCACTTAAAAATATATGTCTTCTCACTCCAGTCAGTCTACAAAGAGTTTCCTCATTCTTTTTAAAGTTGCATAATATTTCATTGTGAAGAAATAGAAATTTATTTAACAAGTCAATGCACTTCTAGTTACTTATAATCCTTGATAGTGCAATGTGACAATAATCTTGCAAATACATTATTTTAGCCGTGTTACAATACACCAATAGAACTACCTACATGTGTATTTACATTGTATTTGTATTTTAAATTTCTATTTTAATTTTGTACTCGTAATTTGTGTTTGTATTTTAAATTCTGATAGATCTTGAATAATTGCTCTTCACAGAGATTGTATCAATCTTTGATGTATGGGGATGTCTGTCTCTCAAACTCTCATCAACACGGTATTTTACCAAGCTGTTTGATATTTGGCCATACTGAAATATTCTATCTTGGCATTTCTCCACTATGAGTGAGGTTCAGCATTGCTTCATGTCTTTAAGAATCATTTATGTTTCATTTTTTGTAATCTGTCTTCATATACCCTTTTCTCATTTTTCTATTGGGTTGTTAGTCCTATTGATTTGTAAGTATTCTTTCCATATCAAGGACATTAGACTTTTGTGATATGAGGTGAAACATTTTCCCTACTTTTTCATTTGCCTTTTTTTAAACTTTTGATTTTTTAATAATATTTGTCATATTTTGGACCTTTAAAAAATTATTTTGTTATACAGAAACGTCTGAATTTTATATTTTTTAAATTTTATCATTTTTTCTCTTCTGTTTGTTCAGTTTTGTGAATACTCAAAAGTGCTCTGATTTTGATATTTAAAATGGTTTTTCCATGTGTATTTCTAGGACTTTTTTCATGTTTTACTATAAGTATTGAATAGAGCTGTATTTTAAAGTGGTGTAAGGACTAACAACAAAGTTTAGATAGTTCCACATTTTTAATTTTCTCTACACTTTTCTTTAATTCTTTGTTCATTTCTGTTTTTTAATTTACCTTTTGGCAAAACTCAGACCCCATATTTCTAAACATATTTTCAGAAATGTCTATTCTCATTTATGCTTCTTCTAACTTGGCTTCCTTTAATGTGATTATTTATTTTGCTTTTCTTACTTCTTGAGCTCTGCTTATTCATGTTTTATTCTCTTGCTATCTCGTATCTTATCCAAGTTCTAGTGCATTTGCTTTATGTTGTTGCATCGCATATCATGAAAAAAATTCCTACTCATCTATACACTCAAATTTTTCATGTATTTACAGTAGCATCTCCGTAGTGTGTTTTAGTCATTTGTTCTTTGTTATTCTCATTTCTCTCTTCATTTTCTTCTCATCATATCTTCATATAATTCTTGTGCTTGCTCACTTTTGATTATTACTTACTTTTGAGTAAGTTGTGTTTACTGGGGTTTCATGCAGTACAAGGGTGAAAGATCATGTTTCAGGCTACAAGAGAAGCATTTACAGAAGTGGGGTGTTGTGTGAGTAAGCAATTTATTTTAGCCTTTACTTTTCCTAATTAAGGCTTGACCCTGTAGAACTACTCACAGTGCCACTTTTTTCTTCTCTAACCTTCACAAATGAACTGTGTCTTGCAAATATGACTGCCCAGTATGTTTGTTGAGACTCGGTGCTACTTTTCCTCCCGAAAAGCTGTTGTTATCTCATGGTTCCAGGCAGGGAATGTTTGGTTTTACCTCGAGGCTTGGAGCAATGATTTTGACACACTGTTCTTTATGGTTGCCTCTGAGAGCTGCACACATGGGCATCTTCTTCCTGTGGCATCTCTCTCAGACCTCAATGCCTTTGCTTGCTTTCCTTGAGTTCTTAATTTTAGGTTACAGATGCCTTCAACCTTTGACAAGGATGAGTTTGAATCTTGGTTTTTTTAATCTTCTTGTTGCTATTGGGTGATTTTGAAGAGGAGAAAGGTAGAGCAACCATGTTTGCTCAACTAAACTATGGAAGCAAAGGTTATTTTCTTGGCTACAAGAAACTCTTTTAAAGATACATGTTGTGAATGTAATTTTTTTTTTTTTTTATCCTGTGGTGCTTCAAGGACCATATGTATGTACTATATCAGTCAGGGTTCTTCAGAGAAACAGAATCGAGACAGAGAGAGAGAGAGAGAGAGAAGAAATTGGCTTATGTGATTATGGAAGCTGAGAAATCCCATGATCTGCCATCTATAAGTTGGAGACCCGGAAGAGCCAGGGGTTCGGTTCTAGTACAAGTCTGAAGGCCTGAGAAGCGGGACAGCTGATGGTATATGTTCCCGTTTGAAAACAGAAGAACACTAACGTTCCAGCTCAAAAGCAGTAAGTCAGTGACAATAATTCTCCCTTTTACCGCCTTTTTTGTTTTATTTAGACCCTCAACACATTAGACAATACCCACCCACACTGAGAAAAGCAATCCGTTTTACTGAGTCTGCTGATTCAACTAATAATGTCATCCAGAAACACCCTCACAGACTCACCCAGAAATAATGTTTAACCAAATATCTGAGTATCTTATGGCTCTGTCAAATCGACACATAAGATTAACTCACCTGGGAGCCAACTTACATGTTATAGCCCAAGGATTAGTATATATTGAACTTGCATCAAAGAGGAATTGAAAGTCACTGCTTTCTTTGACACTTGAGAGATTTTTCCTAATAACTCATTAGAACAACTACCCGCCAATACCATCCTTATAAACCAACACAGTCTTTATTCTTGTTCATAAAACATAAATACCCACTCCTTTCTTAGTCGTTGTCTCCTCATCCTGCTAAGGAAGGGGAAATCTACTATTTATAGATCACCTGTTACATTTTGTCTTAAGGTATTTTGGAGTGAGTTAGTGTTTGGTCACCGAGCCACTAATGGGATCTTAAGGGTTCTGATATCTGATATGTCAAAGACACACAGTGGGACCAGCTGTGCCATTTTTATCAAGCTTCCCAGACCTTACTTTAAACAGTAGTAAAAAATCCACATATGTAAGGGAAAAAAGATAGGTGCTTTCATAACCGCAGTGCTGAAGGATAATAGGGACGCAAGTTCTTGATACTTGTGTATACTGAAGACAATCTAGAAGTAAGCTAACAAAGCTTGTCTGTCCTTCACTTACTGAAAGATTCTTAAGATGCAATGGTTTGATGGCAGCTTTGTCAGGAGGAGGAGGAAACGGATGACTACAAATTCCTCACTAAGTGTCTAAAAACAGTGTTCAGAATTCCACCCATCAACCTGAGGAGATGAATAACTGAAATCACATTATACTTATATTTTCTGAAGTGAAAACTGTCAACATTACTGTCACAGGCAATGTTCTGACTGAGCCGGAAAGAGATTTTTGGCAGTTCACAATCTGTTAGCTCATATTTCCGCAGCTCTGGGGAAATGGCCTCAATACTTCAAGACCCAATACCTGGATTGTCAGGGAGAAATGGGGGTCAGAACGAGAGTCATTGATCTAGTACTTTCAAAGTTCTAGAAGGAAGACACATTACATGGTGTCAACAGATCTGATAAAGATAAAGGGACGGCTCTGATACCGATAAACCTATGACTCATGTTATACACAGAGATTATGCTTTTTACATGGATACTTATTCAATGTTCATTTATTTAATGTCTACTAAATATGACTCCATGCTCTGTTCCAGGTGCTGAAAACGTAGCAGTGAACAAGCCAATCCCCTGCCCTTCAGGAATTTATATTCACGTGTAGTATATTTGTATGGGGACAGGGATAGGAGTGATATGGATGTATAATGCCCAAGCAAAACCCAAGTAAGATATTTCAGATTGTAGTAAGTGCTACGAAGGAGTAAAGAGATCTGGCACAGAGAGAGATTAGTGGGCTGGTAGTTCCTTACAAGAGATAGTAGGCAAGTCCCCTTTGAAGAGGTGGCATTTGACCTCTGACATATGTCGCCATGTAGGTGCATTGTACCTGCCGTATGTATACAAGGCTGTAGAGACTGTAGTCGATCTTACTGTAGTGAATCGGGCAACGATCAGCTCGATGGACGAGGGAACTGACGCGGGATATTTTACTGAGGAACTGAGGGCCAACCCAGTCGTTTCTTTGACCTTCCTTTTGGTTTTATGCACGTTTATATGTATATAGAGAATCATTTAATGACCATGTTTTAAATAGGAACGTAGAAAGTTTTGTGATCATGTTTCTTTTTTTTCTTTACATATAGCAATTACGTTTTTCTACATGGAGAATTTAGTGACCAAATTTTATACCCATACCCGGAGACTTGTGATTTTTATGTATGCATTCATAACACTAAAAAAAATACAGCGTACCTGAGTTTACAAAGCACACACACACGCATGGTCTGTTACTCTTCACAACACAATACCTCGCAGTATCCAAGGATAGTTAGTACAAAGAATGGACAGATTCTTTAAACCCTCTCCAGAGGTGGGGAAGAGGCTGCATACATACCATTTAACTTTCAGTTTGCCCTTCCTCCCACCAAACATGCCACGTTGTATGGGTACCACTTAAGTATTTTAGGAAAAGCACTCTGTGTGGAATGATATTTAGGCTGATATATAAAGAGCTCTATGATAAAGACATGTAATACCGAGGGCACAAAAGAATCTAAACATCAGAAATGTTTCGATTTCGATTTGGCGGCAACATTATTTTGTAGTGTAATGAATGAGTCTCACGCTCAGATAGATAATGCCTTCCTTTGATAAACTTAGTAGAAGAATATGGCTGAGATTTTCACTGGGAGGTTTGCAGTCTAAATGAATACACAATCTGCCTGAACACTAATACTGTGCAAAACATTACTTACTAAATTGTAGCACATTGAGAATACCATCTATTTTTAAAATGGGAAAATCTCTATCAATGTTTTTCATCTTTCTCCAGTGACTCAAAATGCCTCAGGAACTTTTCCTCAGATAGTCTCAGAATGCTGCACATCTACGCTGAGATTAAGCATGGCACATTTGTTAGAAAATGTTCAGTCTGTTTCCTCTCGGTACAGTGATGAAGTACACAGAGGGAGTGTTCACCGTGCTGTCTCCCAGGTTAAAATCCTCTCCCCTTGACTAGCTTTTCGTCTTCACACTTTCGAGTATTTAGTGGCCTGGTGTTTTCTATCCTCTGCCTGACTTTTCAAAACATTCTCAGGACAGACTCTGACATTCATTAATCCCAAAGTACAACTGACCAATCACAGCTTTAAGTATTTACCTCCCAGTGGGCATTTATGCTTTCATAAGGATCAAAGCCATGCTCCAACAATAACCTTTTAGATAAATGAAGACCAAACAGTAGGAGCCTCTGTGAAATAATGGCAGGCAGTTTGAGAATCTACTTATTTCTGATGTCATTCCCGGCCCTCCCCCGAGAAACTGAAGACAGGACACTCTGTACATGATCAGAAACACCTCACTACCTTATTTTTCGCTGATGAACAAAATAAAATGGATGTCTGCTAGCTTTTCTCCCAGTATTAGCTTTTGTCTCTACCTCATGACCATGCAAGTTCTGACATGCACCGAAGTAATTCTATGCCATGAAGCATCCTCAAATTTTGTTCAAGCTCAGCCAAATTCATATCTTCTTCTACACCTCTTAGTAGGTGCAGAACCAGAGCCTGAAAGATGATTGGACACATTAGTCCCTTCAAACAGGATGAGTGAGGCAGCATGGATGTGAAGTTCCTTCCTGCATGGGGCGCTCTCCACAGCCATAGTCTATGGGGGGACTTCTTGCTGCCAATTTTATCCTTTGGTTAAAATAAACATGGAAGGGGACCTTAGGATAAAAGGAAGAACAATATGAACAACGACAACAGGAGGCACAGTGTTAAACATTTAATGACCACTATTTCATAGAATCCACACAATGAGCCTGTGAGGTAGAAGTCATTAGACCTATATGTGGTTTACAGTTGTGGAAGTGGGGGCACAAGCTAGGTATTCGATTTGGCCCAAATCACATAGATAGGGAGCAGATGAAAGAATTTCAATCCATCTCTCTAGCCTCTTCATATGGGCTGAGGAAGTGAGCATTGTTGGAAGGAGATAATTTTTTTGCCAGGCGTTCCCAAGTGGGTGCTTTGCCCATATAGAGACAACTTTCCATTCTGGTTGCTTCCTTAAAGTAATTTCATAATGAAGATAGTGCCCTGGCTGGTGAAGATGAGGAGGGAGGTGATGATAACTGTGCTCCTTTTTGTTCCCTGACGCTTACCTTTTGTTTCCAGAGCACCTTGCTCATCTTTTTTGGTTAGTAGTTGTCAAAATACACATTCACTTACCATAAGATTATGAATACCTTGAGAGCAAGGACCAAAATTTTATTTCCTTCCTTTCGTCTTTCCTCCCTTATTTTTTTTCCCTTCTTAATGTCTGTCCCTCCTATCCTTCCTTCCCTCTTCTCTTCTTCTAGGAAGGTTTCTATAAATCTATGATGGGCACTCAACTCCAGAGTCAATGGGTTTTTAATGGTAATCGCAAACCCAAACCTCACTGTTTGCACTGTACTCTGACTCTTTTTGTTCCACTAAAAGGTCCTTTGATTATGGCTTTCATGATGGTTAATATGCCACCCACTGACCTCTGCTAAAGTCTGTCTTGAATATTTTAGAGTCTTTTACTGTAAATGGAGTATCATTTGATAGAATTGGAATTATTTATTTTTCTTATATTTGACATATAAGATCTGTATAATTTAATGTGTGTTAAAGATTAACATTGTCAAAAAACATGACTCAGAATATTCCTGGGGCAAAGTCACTGGCAGGATTTTGACCCTGAAAGGAAACTTCAGTGCTGATTGATTCATGATGTGAATATACAGAAAAGACCTACAGGGGGAAGATGAGGTCACCAGGTAAGTATGATGAGTGCAAACAATTTCAAACTATTCCTCTCAGCAATGGCTCCCACTGTCCAAACTAAGAAAGACATATGGCAATACAGAGAAGAATGTGACCTGTAAAACATCTCTGACAGCCTATTCATGTGAAATGTACGAGAGATGACTTATCATCTAGTAGCATGATTCTACTGGGAATCTACCATACTTTGCTAATAACCACAAGGAGGCCAAAAGCATTTATTTAGGCCATGGAAATGGTGGGAGAAGGGTCTTCTGGTTCCATTTGTACTTATATCATCATTCATTTGAAGGAAGTAGACAAGGGGTCTTGGCTAGCTCAGTCAGTAGAGCATGTGGCTCTTGGTTTTGGGGTCATGAGCTCAAGCCTCACACTGGGGATAGAGTTTACTTAAAAAAAACAAAAAAAATATAAAGGAAGTAAACAAGAAATGACAATACAGGATGATTTGTACTTTGCTCAGGATAAGCAAAGGGTTTAATACATATGGGATGCACATGTAATTCACTTGTGCGTGGAGGTTGGTTTAATAAAAGCCTCTGGAACAAGGCGACATTTTAGCTAAGTTCTGAGACTGATGTAGGAATGGAGAAATGGGGATGAGAAGTATGCACCAGGCTTTGAAATAAGATTCTCATCTTTCCTCATTTGTAGGTGAGAAATTGAGGAGCAGATATATTCTGTCATGTGTGCAAGATCCCCCAAATAGTAGAAATAGTAGAGGGCAGAGCTGGGATTTGAAGATAGGTAGTCTTCTGTAAGAGCCCTCCTACTTAACTGCCACACTATACTATACTAGAATGTAACTAAAGGGCCAAGGTCCCTGTGAGAGGGAATGCATGGGATCCAGGGCACAGATCAGAAGGTTAGCTTTACATAAGAGGAGGAAAGCACCTAAGAGGTGAGGAGGAAAAATGAGAGCAGGTACAAGAAGTTCACAGATGGAGACAGACAGGAATCTGAGGGAATTCCCAGTGGAGATTTTCTGTTCCCTTTAGGCCAACAGGAGGCAAAGTTCTGTTTGAGGGTGAAGAGATGGTAAGGATTTGAGAACAGAGAAAGCTTTAAGTAGAAACTTTGGGAAATGAAATATTGACCAGCCAGAAAAAACCAGAGGGATTCCCAGGCATGCGTGAATTTTAATTTTGAGATTGGAGACTACAAATCTACTGTGGCACCAATCTTTGTGTTTATGGACTTAACTCCAGCAGAGGTCAATACCCTGCCTTTGGCCTTAAGGGGACGGTGTTAATGATTAGTTGGATTTGTTTGTTTCATACATATCAGAAGGATGTGAAGACAGGGATTTGGACTATTTGGAAATGTGTCATGGAGGCAACCATGGGGTTGGGCTGGACAGGAATGGAAATGCCAACAGGAAGGAGTGACATGAGAAAGAGGAGAGGTACTAAGATCACAAACCTCAACAAGGTCTAAATATCTATGGTAAGAGAGCAGGAAAGCTGGAAAGATAGAAGGTGGTCAGAGAGAGGATATTTGAAATGCCAATTTCCATTGTAGGACAGTCTTGATAATGACAGCGTCCAAGGTCCATGGTCATGGATCCCGGTGACTGAAGTGAGGGTGGATGATGGAGAGCAAGCTCACTGGAATTGAGGAAGCCAGGGAAGAGCTGAGATATTAGGTTGTTAAAAAAAATGGGTCATCCATAGGGCACTGAAGACATGCTGGATATTGAGAAGAGCCAAGGATAGGAGAAAAACTATAAATTCAAACCTTAAATAATTGTGGGTAGTGGCTATGAATTATGTAGGTGACTTTGAAAGGAGAAGAGGATTAAAGACAGAAAAGAAGTGGGTATACAGCAGTAGGACACAAACTGCAATGGAACATGATTTTTATATGAGGATGGAAGAATAAATTTCGAGACATTCAGCCTTTATATGTTTGAGCTTATTTAGCATAATTTCTGGCACACAGTGGGTTACTATGAAATGTTCGGGGAAGTGAACTAAGAAGAAGGAGTATGAAGGAGAGGTCTCAAGTGATCTGAGAAGAAGAAAGAAAGTCGGAATGCAGGAAAGTCCAGAATCAATGGCTAACTAATTTAGCGAAGAGATAAAAGGGCAGCCCATTTGTTAATAATTTCCCCCTGATTCTGCTTTATTGCCTTTTAGTGCTTTTTAAAGAGAGATTAGAGAGTGCAAAGGTATTCCTTTCTCATCACAGGGAATCTTGAAGAAACAAGGCTTATCAGGGTCTTCCAAACTTGGGGCCTAATCTCATTCAGGACACGACAGCAGCAACTAATGCATATAGCATCAGGCATCGTTCGGAGTGTATTACGCTCTTTAACCCATTTGAAATCTCCTCAGGGTTGAAGCCATTCAGCTCAGGAGATGATGTGGTAAAATCAAGGAAAACACACGTTCCTATTGACCAGAGGCCTCAGCTCTTCTCATCCATGACACATGAGATGTTTACAGGTGTAACACACCCTCATACTCAGATTTTGATAGAAAGTTCAGAGACGCCAGGAAAGACTTTCTGGCGCTGTGTTTCAGGTAGCTTCCCACAAAGGTTCTTGTATGGATAAGAGTAGAGGTGAGGGTGGGGTGTCATTATCAATGACTTCCTGGTTACTTGCATGGTGACCTATTTCACTCCTTCCACAGGCTGACATGTGGATGACAAAGACTGATGTTACTATGGGAATGACTTTGAATTTTGTTGAATTCAGAACAAACAAGTGAACTAGTTATACATTTTGGTGCATTCGCTCTTATTAAAAACATCACTCTATACCATCCCTTCCCCTCCCCTCCTCCCAAATGATGGCAACTCACCCACGTGTCTGTCACGCGCTGGGGTTGTGCTAAGAACATCTGCCTTAAATCATCAATACACAATACTTCTGTTTGCACATACCTCTTCTGACCTTTTTTCTCAAAAGGCTGGGGACGGAGCAGGCATATAAAAACACTCTCCTCATGTCCGTTGCAGCATTCAGCTACAGCGCTCTTACTCTTTTTCTCTCTCCATAAAAGTAATTAAATATATGGCAGATGGAGTTAATAGGTGGAAACCTTCATGGCAACTGAGACCTTTTTGGTTTATTTTCCTGTGAAAATAAATGACTTTTCCCCAGCCTCATCCCTGTCAGATGCCAAAAACTATCCTGTTTTCCGTACTCTGTGTTGCTTTCCCAGACATCTTTGCTGAGAAGGTTTATCAGTTTCTTTCTTAAATATCAGGTTACAGGCTTGTAGGGGGCGCTGGAGCCGCGGGGTGGGGCAGGGTGAGGGGTGGGGATTTGGGGCACAAAACGCCTGCTCTACTCTGTCTCCGATGGGGACTGTGTGTACAGCTTCTCTTCGTGTTATGTCTTCTCCAATCACGACGCCGGGCAGGTTGATTCTTCCCTCTCTTTCATCTTAATCAAACAGTGAATCAAATGGGGATGTTAATGTAAACATGGTCTTCTTATTTCATTTCAGCACTGGAGGTGTCTCTTGGCAACGCAGGGTCCTGGCGCCCTGACAGACTGAAAAACCAATGTTTATAAACCATTCTTTTCTCTAGACTTGCATAATGGAGCAGAGGTTTTCTGTTATCAGCTCACAAAGTAGGCAGCCCTCTTCCTTCTTTAGCCTTTCAAATGATTTGCATTTAGAAATGGAAATTTCCTCCAGGGCCAGGACTAGAAACCAACGAAGTTCTGGGTTTTTTTCTCTTTCTCTTTCTCTTTCTCTTTCTCTTTCTCTTTCTCTCTTTCTTTCTTCAGTCCTTCCCACCTTCTTTTATTTTTCTTTCAGCACAGGAATCCTTTCTTCAAGAGGGATAGTTGTGAGATGTCAATATATTTAATTGATCCCCACAAAACTGCTTTAACTGAAATTGAGGTGAGGGACCTTGAAGCTACCCACTAGACATGCCTCTCCGTTCACCTTCCCAGTGTTCCCTGATACATCAACATGGAACCCATGACTCAGCGGAATGTGCTGTGAGAACAACTCTTCTCATCTCCTCTGGCTACTTTGACAACCTGGACAATATTCTGTTCACAGCAGAGTTGCCTTTGCTGATTCCCCCT
This sequence comes from Crocuta crocuta, assembly GCF_008692635.1. Lineage (NCBI taxonomy): Eukaryota > Metazoa > Chordata > Mammalia > Carnivora > Hyaenidae > Crocuta > Crocuta crocuta. Next base: position 2,313,512 of record NW_027529428.1, read on the forward strand.
GCCCCCTCTTCCTCTTGGTAGCCCAGGCAGACCCTTGCTCACTTTTAAAATGCAAACACAGGGCCTGGGGAGGGGGGAGGTTCTGGTGGCTCAGTCGGTGAAGCATCAGACTAGTTCAGGTCATGATCTTGCAGTTCGTGAGTTCGAGTCCTGTGCTGGGCTCTGTGCTGCTTTGGATTCTGTGTCTCCCTCTCTCTCTCTGCCCCTGTTCCATTCATGCTCTGTCTCTCTTTCTCTCAAAAATAAATAAACATTAAAAAAAAATCCAAACACCACGACTGTCAGCAGATTTGGGAACAAGGTGACTCGGATGTGTGCTGAAGTCTGAGAATTGCTGAAAATGTGTCAGTGCCTTAAGGAAATTTGACCCAACAACTCCTGGAGAAAATGTCCCAAAGAAATAGGCATTTTTGTCCAACATATGTGTTTACTATGTGCCAACTATGTGTTTGTCACCAGAGCAGAGATTCCTGGGACTACAGAGTTAGTGGCATTGTTACTTAAGAACCCCTTTTCTAAAATACTTTCATATGATGGTTAAATTAACATAGGGGATCTGAAAAAACTAAGAAATGTGCATAAAGAAAAAAATAAGAGTCAAATATACTCTCACCATGCAGTAAGAATTAGTGATTATTTTCTTCTAGTCTTATAAGATGGATTTCTAGTGATAGAGCTTCCCGTGAGGTGGGGTTTGAAGGCATATAGGGATAGTGGTCTTTCTTGGTACCTTTCAAAGCTGGTTAATGAGGGGGTGACTTTTGACATGTAGTCAATATCCACCAGTCCTCCAAGCTGTTTCTGAAGTCTTCTCTGTAAATTTAGTTTGTTCCATTGAAATAATTTTGTGGCAGCCATCTTTGGGTGTTTAATTAATAATCAGACAATGGTGAGCACTCTCTTGAGGTTATATTTTCTATCAGAGATTGCATGAAGTTGATATGTGCTATAAATAGCATCTACATATACATTTGTATGCATAAACATATTCAGAACCCTGGCAATAAGTCCACCTGATGATTTCTCAGCCAGTGCATTGCAGAATTAGTCATATTTCCTTAATGACTTTTTGGTGCTCAAGAAGAAAAGTAGACAAAAAAAGGGTGAATATACATACATTGATTAACTACTCCTTGCACACCTAACGCATGGAATCAATAAATTCTTTACAATGAATGCCGACGTCCTGGAAGAAAAATGAAATCTGTGTCATCAGCCACTGATGCTCTATTAAACTTTGAGAAACTCATTTTACCCTTCTGTATATCAGTTTCCCTTCCTGGTTTTAAACACATTCTGACTACAGTGATATTTTTCAGCTTTACTGAGGTACAATTAACAAATAAAATTAGAAGACATTTAAAGTATACATCGTGATGAACTGATATATGTATATATTGTGAAAGGGCTCCCCTCATCTAGTTAATGAACACATTCATCACTTCATATATTTAACCTTTTTTTTTTTTTTTTGGTGAGAATATTTAACTTCTACCCTTTCAGCAGATTTCAATTATATAAAACAAAGTCATCACCTATAGTCACCATGTTTCACATAAATCCTCAGACCTAATTCATCTTATAGTTGAAAGTCTGTACCATTACCAACTTCTCCCTATATCCTCCACCCCTCCAAGCCCCTGACAACCACTTTTCTGCTTGATGTTTCCATGGGTTTGACTTTTCTTAGATTCCACATATAAATGATGTCAAATACTAAAATACTAAAGTATTTGTTTTTCTCTGTCTGGCTTATTTCACTTAGCATAATGCCCTCAAGGTCTATCCATGTTGTCACAAATGATAGCATTTCCTTTATTTCTATGGCTGAATACTATTCCACGGTATGTGTATGTATGTATGTATGCATGTATGTAGTAGATAGATCGATTGGTCGACTGATATGTATCTCCCACATTTTCTTTATCCGTTCATCCACTGACAAATGTTTAGATTGTTTCCATATCTTAGTTATTGTGACTAAGGCTGCAGTGAACATGAGAGTGCACATATCTCTTTGATACCCTGTTTTCATTTCCTTTGAATGTATACCCGGAAGTGGGATTCCTGGATCGTATGCTCTAAGTACACTGATAGTATTAAAAAAGCCCAAACCCTCCTCCTTGACTACAAAGCTCTGCAGGTAGGAATGGACTGTATATGTAATTGAATCTTTGGTTCGGCAACAGTATTTGTAAGAGAGTCTGCTACATCATGTACACAGGATACCCAGCTCACAGGCATGTGGTGTGAATTTGTAATTTGGCTACAGACACCAAGGCAACAGAGGGAGATGAAGATCAGTATTACCATTTAGCATTTGTCCATTCTCACAGTGGGGAATGAAAACTCTAGGTTAAGGGACACACATATCCACAATCAGTATAACTGCATTTGACTATTATGTTCTTTCTGCGTAACTACTCATGTTATTCCTCCTTCCCTCGACTCCTCCTTTTCCTCTTCCTGTTCCTCCACCTCCCGGAGGTCTGGGATTGTGGTGAGCCACGCGAACTGCCCCCTAGTTTGGTCCTGATACTGGCCATAAGGATATCTACACAGTGTCTCAGTCATTACATTAAAGATAGATGTCAGGTTTTGTATCAGGTCATGTCTCCTATTCTCAAAGAGAAACAGGAGACTGGCAGNACATGCTGGATATTGAGAAGAGCCAAGGATAGGAGAAAAACTATAAATTCAAACCTTAAATAATTGTGGGTAGTGGCTATGAATTATGTAGGTGACTTTGAAAGGAGAAGAGGATTAAAGACAGAAAAGAAGTGGGTATACAGCAGTAGGACACAAACTGCAATGGAACATGATTTTTATATGAGGATGGAAGAATAAATTTCGAGACATTCAGCCTTTATATGTTTGAGCTTATTTAGCATAATTTCTGGCACACAGTGGGTTACTATGAAATGTTCGGGGAAGTGAACTAAGAAGAAGGAGTATGAAGGAGAGGTCTCAAGTGATCTGAGAAGAAGAAAGAAAGTCGGAATGCAGGAAAGTCCAGAATCAATGGCTAACTAATTTAGCGAAGAGATAAAAGGGCAGCCCATTTGTTAATAATTTCCCCCTGATTCTGCTTTATTGCCTTTTAGTGCTTTTTAAAGAGAGATTAGAGAGTGCAAAGGTATTCCTTTCTCATCACAGGGAATCTTGAAGAAACAAGGCTTATCAGGGTCTTCCAAACTTGGGGCCTAATCTCATTCAGGACACGACAGCAGCAACTAATGCATATAGCATCAGGCATCGTTCGGAGTGTATTACGCTCTTTAACCCATTTGAAATCTCCTCAGGGTTGAAGCCATTCAGCTCAGGAGATGATGTGGTAAAATCAAGGAAAACACACGTTCCTATTGACCAGAGGCCTCAGCTCTTCTCATCCATGACACATGAGATGTTTACAGGTGTAACACACCCTCATACTCAGATTTTGATAGAAAGTTCAGAGACGCCAGGAAAGACTTTCTGGCGCTGTGTTTCAGGTAGCTTCCCACAAAGGTTCTTGTATGGATAAGAGTAGAGGTGAGGGTGGGGTGTCATTATCAATGACTTCCTGGTTACTTGCATGGTGACCTATTTCACTCCTTCCACAGGCTGACATGTGGATGACAAAGACTGATGTTACTATGGGAATGACTTTGAATTTTGTTGAATTCAGAACAAACAAGTGAACTAGTTATACATTTTGGTGCATTCGCTCTTATTAAAAACATCACTCTATACCATCCCTTCCCCTCCCCTCCTCCCAAATGATGGCAACTCACCCACGTGTCTGTCACGCGCTGGGGTTGTGCTAAGAACATCTGCCTTAAATCATCAATACACAATACTTCTGTTTGCACATACCTCTTCTGACCTTTTTTCTCAAAAGGCTGGGGACGGAGCAGGCATATAAAAACACTCTCCTCATGTCCGTTGCAGCATTCAGCTACAGCGCTCTTACTCTTTTTCTCTCTCCATAAAAGTAATTAAATATATGGCAGATGGAGTTAATAGGTGGAAACCTTCATGGCAACTGAGACCTTTTTGGTTTATTTTCCTGTGAAAATAAATGACTTTTCCCCAGCCTCATCCCTGTCAGATGCCAAAAACTATCCTGTTTTCCGTACTCTGTGTTGCTTTCCCAGACATCTTTGCTGAGAAGGTTTATCAGTTTCTTTCTTAAATATCAGGTTACAGGCTTGTAGGGGGCGCTGGAGCCGCGGGGTGGGGCAGGGTGAGGGGTGGGGATTTGGGGCACAAAACGCCTGCTCTACTCTGTCTCCGATGGGGACTGTGTGTACAGCTTCTCTTCGTGTTATGTCTTCTCCAATCACGACGCCGGGCAGGTTGATTCTTCCCTCTCTTTCATCTTAATCAAACAGTGAATCAAATGGGGATGTTAATGTAAACATGGTCTTCTTATTTCATTTCAGCACTGGAGGTGTCTCTTGGCAACGCAGGGTCCTGGCGCCCTGACAGACTGAAAAACCAATGTTTATAAACCATTCTTTTCTCTAGACTTGCATAATGGAGCAGAGGTTTTCTGTTATCAGCTCACAAAGTAGGCAGCCCTCTTCCTTCTTTAGCCTTTCAAATGATTTGCATTTAGAAATGGAAATTTCCTCCAGGGCCAGGACTAGAAACCAACGAAGTTCTGGGTTTTTTTCTCTTTCTCTTTCTCTTTCTCTTTCTCTTTCTCTTTCTCTCTTTCTTTCTTCAGTCCTTCCCACCTTCTTTTATTTTTCTTTCAGCACAGGAATCCTTTCTTCAAGAGGGATAGTTGTGAGATGTCAATATATTTAATTGATCCCCACAAAACTGCTTTAACTGAAATTGAGGTGAGGGACCTTGAAGCTACCCACTAGACATGCCTCTCCGTTCACCTTCCCAGTGTTCCCTGATACATCAACATGGAACCCATGACTCAGCGGAATGTGCTGTGAGAACAACTCTTCTCATCTCCTCTGGCTACTTTGACAACCTGGACAATATTCTGTTCACAGCAGAGTTGCCTTTGCTGATTCCCCCTGCCCCCTCTTCCTCTTGGTAGCCCAGGCAGACCCTTGCTCACTTTTAAAATGCAAACACAGGGCCTGGGGAGGGGGGAGGTTCTGGTGGCTCAGTCGGTGAAGCATCAGACTAGTTCAGGTCATGATCTTGCAGTTCGTGAGTTCGAGTCCTGTGCTGGGCTCTGTGCTGCTTTGGATTCTGTGTCTCCCTCTCTCTCTCTGCCCCTGTTCCATTCATGCTCTGTCTCTCTTTCTCTCAAAAATAAATAAACATTAAAAAAAAATCCAAACACCACGACTGTCAGCAGATTTGGGAACAAGGTGACTCGGATGTGTGCTGAAGTCTGAGAATTGCTGAAAATGTGTCAGTGCCTTAAGGAAATTTGACCCAACAACTCCTGGAGAAAATGTCCCAAAGAAATAGGCATTTTTGTCCAACATATGTGTTTACTATGTGCCAACTATGTGTTTGTCACCAGAGCAGAGATTCCTGGGACTACAGAGTTAGTGGCATTGTTACTTAAGAACCCCTTTTCTAAAATACTTTCATATGATGGTTAAATTAACATAGGGGATCTGAAAAAACTAAGAAATGTGCATAAAGAAAAAAATAAGAGTCAAATATACTCTCACCATGCAGTAAGAATTAGTGATTATTTTCTTCTAGTCTTATAAGATGGATTTCTAGTGATAGAGCTTCCCGTGAGGTGGGGTTTGAAGGCATATAGGGATAGTGGTCTTTCTTGGTACCTTTCAAAGCTGGTTAATGAGGGGGTGACTTTTGACATGTAGTCAATATCCACCAGTCCTCCAAGCTGTTTCTGAAGTCTTCTCTGTAAATTTAGTTTGTTCCATTGAAATAATTTTGTGGCAGCCATCTTTGGGTGTTTAATTAATAATCAGACAATGGTGAGCACTCTCTTGAGGTTATATTTTCTATCAGAGATTGCATGAAGTTGATATGTGCTATAAATAGCATCTACATATACATTTGTATGCATAAACATATTCAGAACCCTGGCAATAAGTCCACCTGATGATTTCTCAGCCAGTGCATTGCAGAATTAGTCATATTTCCTTAATGACTTTTTGGTGCTCAAGAAGAAAAGTAGACAAAAAAAGGGTGAATATACATACATTGATTAACTACTCCTTGCACACCTAACGCATGGAATCAATAAATTCTTTACAATGAATGCCGACGTCCTGGAAGAAAAATGAAATCTGTGTCATCAGCCACTGATGCTCTATTAAACTTTGAGAAACTCATTTTACCCTTCTGTATATCAGTTTCCCTTCCTGGTTTTAAACACATTCTGACTACAGTGATATTTTTCAGCTTTACTGAGGTACAATTAACAAATAAAATTAGAAGACATTTAAAGTATACATCGTGATGAACTGATATATGTATATATTGTGAAAGGGCTCCCCTCATCTAGTTAATGAACACATTCATCACTTCATATATTTAACCTTTTTTTTTTTTTTTTGGTGAGAATATTTAACTTCTACCCTTTCAGCAGATTTCAATTATATAAAACAAAGTCATCACCTATAGTCACCATGTTTCACATAAATCCTCAGACCTAATTCATCTTATAGTTGAAAGTCTGTACCATTACCAACCTCTCCCTATATCCTCCACCCCTCCAAGCCCCTGACAACCACTTTTCTGCTTGATGTTTCCATGGGTTTGACTTTTCTTAGATTCCACATATAAATGATGTCAAATACTAAAATACTAAAGTATTTGTTTTTCTCTGTCTGGCTTATTTCACTTAGCATAATGCCCTCAAGGTCTATCCATGTTGTCACAAATGATAGCATTTCCTTTATTTCTATGGCTGAATACTATTCCACGGTATGTGTATGTATGTATGTATGCATGTATGTAGTAGATAGATCGATTGGTCGACTGATATGTATCTCCCACATTTTCTTTATCCGTTCATCCACTGACAAATGTTTAGATTGTTTCCATATCTTAGTTATTGTGACTAAGGCTGCAGTGAACATGAGAGTGCACATATCTCTTTGATACCCTGTTTTCATTTCCTTTGAATGTATACCCGGAAGTGGGATTCCTGGATCGTATGCTCTAAGTACACTGATAGTATTAAAAAAGCCCAAACCCTCCTCCTTGACTACAAAGCTCTGCAGGTAGGAATGGACTGTATATGTAATTGAATCTTTGGTTCGGCAACAGTATTTGTAAGAGAGTCTGCTACATCATGTACACAGGATACCCAGCTCACAGGCATGTGGTGTGAATTTGTAATTTGGCTACAGACACCAAGGCAACAGAGGGAGATGAAGATCAGTATTACCATTTAGCATTTGTCCATTCTCACAGTGGGGAATGAAAACTCTAGGTTAAGGGACACACATATCCACAATCAGTATAACTGCATTTGACTATTATGTTCTTTCTGCGTAACTACTCATGTTATTCCTCCTTCCCTCGACTCCTCCTTTTCCTCTTCCTGTTCCTCCACCTCCCGGAGGTCTGGGATTGTGGTGAGCCACGCGAACTGCCCCCTAGTTTGGTCCTGATACTGGCCATAAGGATATCTACACAGTGTCTCAGTCATTACATTAAAGATAGATGTCAGGTTTTGTATCAGGTCATGTCTCCTATTCTCAAAGAGAAACAGGAGACTGGCAGTTTCATTTCTTTTTTTTTTTTTAATTTTTTAATTTTTAATTTATTTCTGAGAGAGAGAGAGAGNGCGGGGCTCGAACCCACGAACCGTGAGATCATGACCTGAGCCAAAGTCGGACGCCCAACTGACTGAGCCACCCAGGCGCCCCTGGCAGTTTCATTTCTACACAACAGCAATTGTAAAGTTAACCCTTACCTCTGTTTCTTTTCACTAGTCTCCACAGAATACACTTCCGTCACCATTGTCTTTGAGGAATTTTGTGTCTTCCATTTGTTTATAAAAATGTATTCATTTTCTCCAATCTCTCCCTCCTTCATATTTTTAATAGCAAATTATTAAACCACAGCCAACTATTGCCCTTCAGGGGCATATGAAGACCCACATCTATGCAGCATGAAGGGTAATTTAGTTTTTACAGATATTTCTCACTTATTGAATCCATCATAGACATTTTTCATCTCTGTATCTTTATTGCCAAGAATAAACCTTATTCACCACTCTGGAAATAGATAAATAATGGAACAGATTTTTTAAAAAGCTTCAAAATTCTTTAACACAATATAGATTGGAAAAATTTGGAGAGGCAGAGATAAGAAGTGAGAAACCCCAATAGATAATATTTGTGGCTTTTTCAGATTGACAGAACACATAATTTATATTTATAACGCCACTCTATTTGCCATAAAATACTAGATGCTATCATGAGATGAGCTCAAAAATGTACGAACAGAAGGAAAGTTCACAAGGAAAATGCACATGTGAAAATTCATTATTGGGTTGAAAGATAGTTTAATTATGATATATTACATTTTATTAACACCTCTATCTGGGGAGATGGATGGGGAATTTCTTTCCTGAGTTTTCTACTTATTTTGGTTGGCTGAATGGAAAGCATGGGATGTAACCTTTTGTGTCTTTCTTCCATACTTAGTGGATTTATTCTTCTGCTTCACCAAGAAAGAATGAGAGGACTAACATTACAATAACAATAGAGGGTCTCTGTCTGGGATGGCCACAGCCTGGCTCAGTTGAGTCTCTTAACTGTTTTGGGGTTTCCAGGCAATTCCATCATCACTCCCTGAGACCTGCCCTGGGTGGTGCCTCGAATTTGCTAGAGTTGCAGAGGAACAAGGATTAAATAAGATCAGATCGTCCTCATCAGGGAAGTCACAAACACACAAAGTAACACAAGTCAAGATGTGTCTTGGGCTCAGTAATGGAAATATCAAAAAAGCACGAGGCAAAGACCGGAGAGCGTGGCGTAAAGATGGGGAAAGTGTTTTGTTTGTTGTTTGTTTAGTAGACCTGACATATCATTTTAATAATGCTTTATTCTTCTCTAATTTAACGTTCTGAGAGAAACTGGGTTAAGTATATAGCTTAAAACAATCACATGGCATTTTCCGTTGAAGGCAGAAAATGCCACTGATTTTGACTTCAGAGGAAAAGAGGCTGGAGTAAGAAAGAGGAATCTTTAGCTACAGGTCTTTCTGCTGTCTCCAGGACAGTTTTTTCATTCCTTTTCAGGCTTCAAGAAAAACTGCTCGTGAGCCGGATGACCTGATCTGGGGCGGGCCTGTGGGATGTGGGGCCGTGGGGGCAGGACTCAGCTTCCGTTGCCACACTGGCTGTCCCCCATCACCTGGCCCGACAACAAGAGGCAGGAGCGCCTTCAGAAGCACAACCAAAGCCTCACGTCTCCGGCAGGCCCACTTCTGTTTTCACAGCACGACTAATTTGGAAAATCTGACAATTACCCAAACCATATTGTCCACGCGGGCTGAGATGAAGACTGTATTTATCTTCACGAGCTGCATCTGCGTTTCCAATTCTACCTTGTGCGGAGGCTCTTTCAGTACACCACCTAAACAAATACAGGGACTGAGAGATTTTCGGTGCCCTCTCTCTGTCTCTCTCTCTCTTTTTTCTTTTCTTTTGATATCCTCCACCAAGGCCTTTTCTTGTTAATTTTGTCAGCTAGTTGCTACTTAAAGCCGGCTTCCACAGAGATGTGTTTGCAGGTCGGCTTCATCAAACATTCATTGTTCAATACTGTGACAGCTGGTAGCAGGCATACAGACTCTTTCCTTGTTTGGTTTTCTGATAAAACCTGTCAAGTACTGGTTGACTATAACTGAATTCGTCACCCTCTCAGCAAGGTTATACCTCTTCTTACTATGAAATAAAACAATAAAACAACATTTCTAACCCCTCTTTGCCACCCCTCCCAGGTGGACACACAAATAGATGAAGAGCGGGTTTTCAACCAGACAGCCGCCAACAAGATTCACCCTCGATGTGAAATTCTCACACGTCTAAAACCCTGAGGACCACTCTCGGGAGCACACTTGCTCGGGAGACAACAGAGGATGCAGAGAAGGTCACAGCATGAGAGTCCTGGGCTTGCGTGCGGTTCAAATTGAACATCTGAAATCTGTCAGCTGGGGCGACACATCATTCCAGCCAGGGGCTTGGTGACTGCAGGCCTTCTCTCTGGATTTTTTCAACATTTCCGGGTCGTGTTTTGGTGTGGTGAGGGCAGGTGCCCAAAAGGAAACTGATGAAAGCCATCTCCTACAGAATATACCGCTTCTAAAGATGAGAGCCTATGATGGGGTTGGAGTTTGAATTTCACTTACTTTTACTTATTTACTTACTTATTTATGTATGTTTATTTATTTTTGAAAGAGTGACAGAGCGCGAACTAGGGAGGGGCAGAGAGAGAGGGAGACACAGAATCCAAAGCAGCCTCCAGGCTCTGAGCTGTCAGCACAGAGCCCGACGCAGGTCTCGAACTCATGAACTGTGAGATCATGACCTGAGCCAAAGTTGGACACTTAACCGACTGGGCCATTCAGGTGCATAGATCTCTATGCAGATTTCTCCTTCCAAGTGTTGACTTCCTTCAGAAGCCAAACTATGGTTCATTCTGCTATGCTTTCAGGTAGTTGAATTTCATAGTTTGAGCAGAGTTTATATCTCTTACCTAGGAGAGGGAGCAGTTAAGTGTCAGTCGGGAAGGAACTTAGTCATGCTCAAAGTGGAACTCCACATTCGCTGTTCTTACTACTCACTCTGACATATTTATTATACGGAGGGCTTCATGGGGTCAACAACTTACCTGATATTGACCTGAATTGTCAAACTATGTTTACATGGTGAATTTCTTCCAGTTGCTTAAATATCTCCACTTATTTTGGCTACTCAGTGTTTTATTCCAACAATGTAATAGAAATGATTGAAAATATAAATGATACCCTATAAATTGTTTCACAGAGGTCTTTCTTACAAACTGTGATTTTCCCCACATAAAATATGAGTTTAGAGATTATGTGAGAAAAAAAAGTTGAAAACATCTGTCTTCTCTTGTAGCAAATTCGCTTTGGTTGTTGATTCAACAACCATTCTGTAAATTGAAGAATTTTGTTCCTTTCATTTTACTTAAATTGTTTATATGTAAAAGGATGTGTTTAGTGGTCCCTTAAAAACAGATTAAGGATGTATCATTTTTCAATTTTAAAAAAAGTTTTCTTAACTTTATATGGAGTTTTAAAAGACCCAGCTTTTAGAGGTTTCTTTTCTTTAATTTGTACTTTTAAATATTAGAAACATTTATGGTCATAATTATTTTGGGTAAACATTACTCTGTGAACCCTAAAGAATAATACTCATTCGGAAACTACTTTCCTCCACTGAGTCCACTAATGTGTCAAGTCGGGTGGGAGAGTCAAAATTTACACAAATGAAAATGCATTGAATATTATTGTGTTCTCCTATGTTGATATTAGCCACCCACAGAATCAGCCTCCCTGGGCTACTTCCTCTACATGAAGGCTAAAAGTTTTATTTAACAAATGTTGTTTGCTAACACTATACATAGGAGCTGTCAAAAAGGTGCATTTCTTTCTTTCTTTTTTTTCTTTCAAATGTTTGTTTATTTTTGAGAGAGAGATAGAGACAGAATGAGAGCAGGGGAAAGGCACAGAGAGAGGGAGACACAGAATCCAAAGCAGGCTCCAGGCTCTGAGCTGTCAGCACAGAGCCCAACGTGGGTCTTGAACCCATGAACGGTGAGATCATGACCTGAGCTGAAGTCGGAGGTTTAACTGACTGAGCCACCCAGGAGCCCCTGAGCAGATACATTTCTTCAAATCCTCAAAGTGCTCACTTTCTTCTGGCTATTTTCTCAACTTAGGGAGTAAATACTCATATTGGAGTCACTTTAATCTCTGTAGCATTGATCTGGTTAGGGAAAAGGCTAGGCTTTTTTTGTTGTTGTTGTTTGTTTATTTTTGAGGAAGAGAGAGAGAGAACAAGCTGGGAGAAGGGCAGAGGAAGAGGAGATAGAGGATCCGAAGCAGGCTCTGTGCCCCATTGAGGGGCTTGAACTCACAAACCATGAGATCATGACATGAGCTGAAGTCTGACACTTAACTGACCCAGCCACCCAGGCACCCCAAGTAGGCATTTTTTTTAACCTTTTGGAAGCCTTCAGTTTTCTGGTCCAACCCCTTCAAACTTGCTAGACTTACTCCTTATTCTGGCCACAATCAGTGCTTGGCACACTTACTCTTCAATCCACTGCAAGCTGTCTTCTTCCTCTTCTATGATCTAAGAACTGAAAATTCACGATGGCTCCCTAGAGCATGTTGACTACAGCAGATTCTCATTATTGGAAGATTTCATATTTGGCCCGGTTGTAAACATTTATTTGTAACTCCCACATCATACTTGTGGTCTTCTCTCAGTCGTTCATGGACATGCATGGTATACATGTTTGAGTTGACATGTATGTTCCCAGCTGAGGTCATATGAAGACAATGCTCAGCTTTCTTGTTTCAACTCTCATAGTGAATTTAGTGCCATTTGTGTGTGTGTTTGCACTTTTCTGCTTCTTGTTGGTAATTTTCTCTACTTAATATGGCCCTAAAGCATATTGCCAAAGTGCTATGTAATGTGTAAGAGTGAGAAAACTATGATGTGCCTTATGAAAAAACAAATGTGTCCTTCTAAGGCATGAGGTAAAGAGATGGTGGCCAGGAATTCAATGGTAAAAATCAACCGTTATATATTAAATAAGGTGTCTTTGGATAGAAACACTTATAAAAACAATATGCATTTATCAACTAATGATAATATTACAGCCGGAGGCTCACAGGAACCTAACCTTGTACTTCCACTAGGAGCAAAGGCTCAGGTTCTCCAATTCAGTGTGGTGACTTAATAGACTATAAGTACAGTGAATAACCAGAATCAACTGTACTTCATTTCTTTCTCCTTTGTAGGGGTCTTTTCCTTAATCTACCCCTTAAACGTACAACTCTTTAATTGCTATAGTCTTAGAGGACAGACAGGACATTGAGGGTCAAAATAGAAATCTGATAATGTAGGATTTGAGGTGTAAACCGAAGAAGAGACGGGATTTGGACAAGTAGGAGGTGGGGGCATGGCATGAGAAAGGAGGCCGCAGAAGAAATGTCCAGGCATAGGTGAGAGAACATGAGGGAAAAAATGAGGAGGCCATTGAGTCCCGCAAAGAGAGCACAGAGTGAGGATGGCTAGTAAATAAGCTTGGAAAGGAAAGGAGGTTCATATTAAGTGAGTAACATTGAAGGACAGTTTAAACAAAGAACAAAATCCCAAGAAAACAGAGAAGACTATTTGTTCTCCAGGGAATGTTTCTTATTTCCTGGATCATACCCACATGCACACAAACACACACACACACACACACACACACACACACAAGTGTGGATGGAAAAGCACTGTAACAAATGAGCATATATCAAATTGGCTGCAAATTTTTATTTCCCGAGTACAATGGCAATTTTCTAAGGAATTGGACATTCACAAAGTCTGAAGTTTAAGCTTATCTATTTTTATGTGCTCATATTAAGAAAAGTACTCTTAAAATAAAACTGAAATGAAAATAATTTTTATAATCGACACATGTCAAGATAATTTTTAGGCAGGGGCGTCTGGGTGGCTCAGTCAGTTAAGCGTCAGACTCTTGATACCTGCTCAGATCATGTTCAGGTCATGCTCAGGTCAGGTTCTGTTCATGAGATCGAGCCCCTTGTAGGGTTTCATGCTGTCAGCAAGGAGCCTGCTTGGGATTCCCTGCCTCTCTCTCTCTCCACCCTTCCCCTGCTCTCAAAAGTAAATAAATAAACATTTTTTAAAAAGATAATTTTAAATCATATTATTGGGAAATGAGGAATAAAAACAAATAAACAAAGAGCAACAAACACCCCTTAATATCTGACATCAGCCCCTGACAATTCATCTCGGGAGTTTTGTGTTTGTGAAAATGGGGGAGGGTTATATTGGAAGTGTTTTTACCAACTGACTAAAGCAGCACTTACTTCCATAAATACCAGATAACATACTCCACATGGTCCCCAAAGACTTAACACACGCAGAAATGGCTTGCACATTCCATGCTTTTGTCACATGAGACAGGTGATGTGCTATGAATGCAGCACCATTTTGGTATGAAAACTGCCACTTGTGGGGAGTATATTTGTAGTAAAAAGGGCTTTTCCCACATGAAAGCACATCTTTAAAGTTCCAATTCTCCCCAAATGTAGATGCACTGGGGGTCTCATATGTGCTCTTCACAGCTGAATTACTCTATATTGTATTTACTCAGAAAAATCCCATGGTGCTCCCCTTCCTCTACCCTTTCCAATTCCTGATATAATATTGCCCTCTGGCAACTGGTTCTGAAACTCTCAACTGCTACCTGGCTTATATTTCACAACAGCAAAACAGTGATATTTTCAGAGGAAAAAGTCAGGGATTGATCATTAGACTAAGATTAATGAAGGCCAATGAGGTAGCTAATTCCTTCTTGGTAAGTACTTTTTTTTTTCTTTTTTGTAATTAAAAGATACTCTCTGGGTATGAATTATCTGGATAATTGAGTACTTCAAATGATTCCCAAATAGCCATACCTGACTTCACACTCCTTCCCCCTTTAAAGGCTATGTCTCCAACTGCTTGCTGAATATCTCCGCAAATTTTGGCTGAACACCCACTGTTTGCAAAATGCTACACTAGAATTCACAGATGATACCACATAATGAATTATGATTCATGACTGCAAGCATTTCACAATCCATTCTGTAGCATTAAAACAAACGCACAGCAGGATGTAAGTGTAATATTGGAGCGGCGCCGAATTATTGCTGGAGTCTGGACAATCAACCAATAAATAAATACGTAGTCTTTCACATGCTGAACCGTGCACTGGAGAAAATCGCAGCAGAGCAAGAGGGGAGAAAGTGGCAAGACTGGGGGTCAGGGAAGTTCCCTCTGATGAGATGATATCTGAGCAAGATTTGTGAGGAGTAGGTGAGGACACAATGCAGCTTTCTGTGGGAAGAACATTCCAGGGACAGGGAGCTGGTAGTGCTACTGGATGAGGATACACACAGCACACGCACATATAAGGTATGGATTTTTAATGATTTAACCAATACTTATAAAGTACCTAATGTATACTATGTATTGTTCTAAATTAATTACAAACATTGAGTCATTTAATCATTAAATATAAGCCAAGTTTTTTCGACCATACTATTAATATTTTCAGCCAGATAATTTTTTATTTTGAGAGCTAGCCTATGTGTTGTAGAATGTTCAGTAGCGTCCTTGGACTCTACTCACTGGATACTAAGAGCACCTCCCAAGTTGTGACAATCAGAACAAATGTCCCCCAAATTGCCAAATGTCTTCCAGGGGATAAAATCATCCCCCACTGAGACCAGTGATACAACCTCGTGGTCAGGTACTGTTATCATTTCTAACTATAGGAAGATACACATGGAAAAAGTGACCTGGCCAAAATCATGCATCTAGTAGCTTGAGTTGGAATTCAAACCCAAATAATAGTAATGGCAATCAGGCTGTTAACTGCCACAGGTGCCCATTTTCTAGGAACAAAAACAAAGCTTGAAGTGTTTAGAAGAGGCCTAAGAATGGGGGCAGATGTGGTAGAAGATGAGGCCAGAGAGGATCATGGGGTGGGGTGGTATTTTAAGGACTTAGCTTTTCACTCTAAGTTAAACAGGAAGCTGTTGGAAGGTTCGAGCAGAGGACTGATAAGATCTGACATATCTGTTAAAATGATCACTTTGCAGCCTTAGTGGAGAGTAGGTTAGAGGCAGGCAAGGACAGAAGAACAGTGGGGGATTCCTGCATCAGTCCAGAAGACAGATGATGGTGGCATGGAGGAGTGTGGCGAAGATAATAAAAGGATTCTAGAAATATTTTGAAGGTAGATTTGACAGGATTTGCTAACAAGGTTACTGTTATATGAGTTGAACAACAGGAATCAAGAGAGCTAAGGATTTTAGCCTGAGCGACCAAAAGAAGGGACTTGGCACTTACTGAGCAGGGAGAACTGTTAGATGCTCAGGTTTGAGCCTGTAGGGGGAGAAGGGGAGTTAGGAACCATTTCTGTTCAGTGCACAGTAACTTTGAGTTAGCTGTAAGACGTTCAGATGGAAATGTTAAGTAGACAGCTGGCTATATGAGGTTGATGTTGGGAGATAAAGCTCTTGGGAGTCATCAGCATGTAGATGACCTTTATATCCATGATTCTCAATGAGATCACCAAGGGAATTACCAAAGATATATAAGAGAAGAAGTTGCCCTGAGACATTCCAATGTTCACAGGTCAGAAAAATGAAGACAGGAGAAGGAAAAGAGAGTAGATTTCCACTAAAATAGAAAGAGGAGAACAGGAGGAGTGGAACTTAACAAGCTAAGTGAAGAAAGCATTTCAGGGAGGAGAGAGGAATCAACTGCTTTAAACACTACAGCTAAGTCCTATAAGATGAAGTTAAAAAAATTATCTATTAGATTTGACAATGTACAGATCAATGGTGAACTTGACAAAAGCTATTTGTACAGAGGTAGTGGTGAAAGACTTATTGGCAGTGGTTTAAAGGAATGGGGAGAAAAGTAGAAAAGCTATATAGCTGTAGATATAACTCTTCCAAGAAGTCTAGTTATAAAGAGGAGCAGGGAAATGGAGTGGTTGTTGAGGGGAGGTTGGAGCAAGGTGGATTTTTTTTTAACATTGGAGGAATTATAGCATATTTCATGCTGATGAGAATGAGTCTCTACAGAGAGGAAAATGGATGATATAGAAGAGGGAGGAGAGAATTGATGGAGGGGTGATATGAGTAAGTGAGTGGGAATGAGATCTGTGAAGAATGGGGGAGACTGCAGAGGGATAAGAGCAAAGACAGTTTATCTATAGCAAAGGGGTTAAGAGAAAATGGGTGCAGAGGCAGGAGGATTGGTGAATATAACGGTGGGTATATGTACATGTTCTATTCTAACTGCTTTCTTTCCCCCCAGAGAAATAGGAAGCAAGAATATTAACTGATTGAAGAGGGAGAAGGAGGTGATGGAAGTTAAAGGAAAGAAGGAAAGCCATAAAATAATATTCTAAAATTTGGGTAGAGAGGGTAAACTAAAGAAACTAGTTTCACTGCTAGGCAGCAATTAGGGTCTTTTGAAGGTCTGAGCCATGAATTTAAAGAGAAACCCTTCAGCACAGTTGGGGGCTTCTCTTCAGCTATATTCATCCATTTGGGCACAGGTCCAGAGCAGACAAAGAGAGGGAATCAAGAGAATTTTGGTTCAGATAGAAGTGTGTTGAGTAAGGAAGACCTAATAACAGATTTAGAACTGAGGTGGGTGTCAGGCGACATAGAGAAACATGCAATCAGAGCAGTAGTACAGTTGAATTGTAGGGCTCTTTGTGGCTAAGGAATTGTTGGAATTGAGATACTGTGTAAGATGGAGTGAGCTGGGAAGTTGGGTGGTAGAAGCCAGTGGTCATGGAGGTGTGCCAGCCAGGGAGTGACTACTGGAGAGAGCCCATGCCTGGAATGATTGTCTACATGCACAGTCAAGTGATGAGAAGCTACAACAAGAATATTAGAGATAATGGCAACCAGCTATGTCTTAGAATTTTCAAAGGCATGAAGCCATGTTTGAAATCTGTCTTTCTTAGACTTTAATTCCATACTGCTATCTATACACACATGCACATATGCATAAATTAATTATAAAAGGACCAGACAAAAATCAAGCAGAAAATATCAATACTACTTGCTCAACAAAAAAATCTGAAAATGTAAACATCTTGCTACAGATCTTTTTTTATTTTGCAAAGAAACACATTATAGATATAGTTGAATCCCTCTGACCTTTCTAACTCCCTCTCCCTTCCTGAACATTTTTCTCTCTTCCCTTCTCTGAAGGTGGCACGCATCCAAATCTTACTAAGTTGTCAATACAATACATACATAACAGTAGATAGTACTGACTAAAATAAATAAATAAAAGGAGTCATACTGCAAGCGTACTCAACATCTATCCATTTTAATACAGTTAGATTGCTTTCATTAATTTCTACTGCTGTGCAATTACTTTTTAATTTAACGATATTAATATAGTAATTTATGTATCCATCTCAGTGGACATTTAGGTAGTTGTATCTTTTTGTAATTACCTATAATGCTGCTATGGATGCCCACGTTTCCTTGTGAATGTATGTGAGCACCTATGTGTGCATACTTAGAAGTGAAATCGATGCATTGTAAGGGATTAATATTTTCAATTTTGTTAGATAATTCCAATTTGTTCTCCAAAGCAATTTGCCCATTTATACTCTCCTCTGAGCATATTTCCCACATTTTATGCCAACCTTCGGCTTTCCAAACTTTAACATTTTTTGTCAATCAATCCATATGATGACATAGAGACAATATCCAATGAGCTTTTGATAATGGAGTAAGAAATAAAGCCTTAGCTTTAGTATTCATAATGAAGCCTAAGTGGGATTTTAAAAATCTATACATGTTAAAATTTCAGGGATAATCACTAAAAGAACAGAAAAACACTGTATAACTTACTACCAATACAGAGAAAAACACTGTAAATGTATAATTATTTACCTTGCAAGGTATTCAATAACAGAGGTGAAATAAACACGTTTTTAGCAAAGCAAAAATTGAGAGGGCTTACCACCAACTAACCCATAGTAACAGTCATTGTAAAAGATTACTTAAAAAAAGAAGGAAAGTGCTCCTGGCAAAAGGTTTGAGATCCAAAGAAGAATGGAGAGAAGGAATTGGTAAAAACATAGGTAAATATTTCACTGAATATGATAACTATATTATCAAATTTGGGGATTATAAATATAAGATGTAATTAAATACTGGACAACAATAAGGAACAATAATAAGGAAGAGACAACATGGGAGATTGGTATTTAGGTATTCTAAAGCTCTTGTATTACTCAGGAAGAGAGGTCCTGATGAGTAACTTTAGACTCTAAGAGAATAGAAATAGTTTTTATAATATCTAGAATAATAGAGGGAAGAGAGTAGAATAGAAATTGTATTAATTCCAATGAAAGGAGAAAAAAGCATAGAAAAAATCAGGGCAAATAGAAAGCACAAATAAGATGGTAGAATGAATTTAAAATATTTTATTAATCACATTAAATATAAATGTAATAAATTATTATTTGTAAGAGAAAATTTCTTAGACTGGGTTAAGACAAGCAAAATTCAACTGTATATTATTTATATGAGGTACCTAAAATACAAGGACCAGGAAGATGAAAAATAAAACTATAGAAGAAGATATACCAGAAAAGTACTATAAAAAAATAGAGCTATGTAAGTATCTGAAAAAATAAAGCTTAGACAAAATAAAGCATTATTTTGACTAAAGAGAGGTAAATCAATTGAAACAGGGATTGAGAATTAAGGGCAGTTATAACATATTCAGCATGTTTATAACATATTCAGCCATAATTTACTCTCCAATCCTATGAATCCATCTTTGGTTTTAAATACCAACATGCTTTATTATATTTACTTCATCATTGTCATTGCTTATTTGTATTGTCAAAATTCTAATCAATTCCTCTGCTTGTCAGATTTTCTCTTCTGTAATTATGATCATTATTATATTATTAATATTAGTTTGCAGAAGTACATTCTTTAATAAGTTTTTGGTGAGGACTTGTGTGTAGTAAATTGTATCTTTGTCTTTATTTTATCATTATTATTGAATGATAGTTGGAGGAGTATAAAAGTCTAAGTTTTCTTTTTATCTTTTCTCAGTCCTTTGAAGACATTCCATTGTTTTCTTTTGCTTTGACAACCCTAATTCTCTACTGATTTAAATATGACCCAAGCTTGGGTTTTGTTTTTATGTGTGTGAGTTTCTCCTCATCCACTGCCCTTAATGGATGAAAGTTTAATTGCCATTTACCTGAGACAATGAGCAAAAATTTTCTTCATTCCTTTTTAATAGAAAGCTCAGTCTGTCAAAATTCCAGGTTTTAAGTGTAGTTATTAGAACCAGTCCCTTGCCTTGCAGAGCTAGGAGCCATGATAGTCTGCCCTTGGGCATTTATAATCCTGGCCCTCAGCCTCATTGGCTTCTATCTGAGTCTACCTCCCAAAAGGGTCAGGGTGACATCAGTTTCTGCTTACTTTTTTGGCTTTCTGTTCTCTGTTGTTAGTGCTTGGAGATTTACTTTATTCCCTTTGAATCTGTCAATAGATTTACAAAAATAATGTTTTTGGTGTGCTCCATTTTGTCTCTTTTCCTCCCTCTTACCCAATTATGACAGGATATAGTTACTATACTTTCCATGGTCCTTGACACTTTGTATGTTCTTCTTTGTTGGATATAATTATGCTTAACAGATTATCTGTTAATTCTCTCCCCTGTGTACTATGAGTTATTTGATGCAGTATCTTACTCGTCTCTATTCTCTAGCACATTGATTAACACATAAAAAGCACTCAATAAATGTTTGTTGTTCACATAAATGAAACTCTTTCCACTTTTTATTTAAATATAAAGATATATTTGGGCTACTGAGAGCATCAACTCAGACAAAAGGGAAAACTCTGATCTATCATGTCTTTCTTGTCTCAAAGAGCAACAATGGGTTTGTTCATGGTGTAGAATTGGAGAGACGCCTTCCTCATAATGGTTCAGTCTGTTCTTATTTTATTCTCTACTGTATAAGTGAGCCATGCCATTTCCATCAATCTACAAATTGTAGGTTCTTTCAAACATCTTCACTGTTTTAATTCCATGGAGCAAGCATTGAAGAGTTAAAAAAAATTCTGGTTGCCAAATATAGATAAAATGTCATAAATTGATGACTTTCACTAGAAAAGTTGGCTTCTCTCCGAGAGTCAGCAAGGGACTCAGGTTCTCATCAAGGTAATAAAAACTGCACATTGAAATCAAAGCATTTTTGTCTCTACTAAGTTCTCCCATTTAAAGAGAGAGTGAAAGAGTTCTTTGGCTCCTCGTATGTATTACAAGTGAACAATCAAGTCATTTTTTATTTGAACATTGCCACTTGGATTACGTGTATCTGTTGCTTGGTAGTGCCAAGTCAGCAGGCCTCAGAGACAAATCCAACACTGATTGTCAATGTGACAACCTGGAAGATGAGGAGTGTTACTTTATTCCTTTCTTCCTTGCAGCATGTGTCAGGATTTGAGTTGCTACATACTTCAAAATTTCTTATCCCTTGAACAAGTGGTAGTGTCCAGCATTTATTTGGTCCCTACCAGATTCTTCTGGCCCCCAAAGAACCTTTGTGATTTTCCAGTAGCTTTATTCTGAGCTTATAATTGGCTAAAATATGGATTTAAAAAAAATCACAATCAGTGCTTCAAGCTATAAGGCAAAAAAACAAATATGTTGGATAAAACTATAAGGTGACATGTGGAATTTTTCTATGTTTTATAGCATGGAGTAAAGGAAATAATACTTGATCTAGGAAATGGAAAATCCAGTTCATAACCCCTAGCTGGATTTAATTGACCTTGGACAAGCCATCTACACCCTTCGGGCCTGAATATCTTCAACTCTAAAATTTTAAATTTGGACTAAATGATTTTTATGATCCATTGATATCAAACATTCTGTTTTAAAACAACACAATGACTTCATAAACTATTACTATAAATTAGACTGTATAAAAATAATGCCAGAGAGAGAGAGAGACTTTCTCTGTTTTCAGAGAGTCGAAGCATTTATATTTTCACATCACTCTAGACGTGGTCTTACCATAACTCTTGGGGCTGTAGGTAAATCTGTGTTCTCCTCCCATACTTTCATTCAGCCTGTCCATAGTGACATGTGGCTCAAAGACTTTAAATATGGTATTAATTCTCTATTGGTAGTAGTTCTAGCTACCCAGAATTACATTTGTAGTGATTAAGTTGCCCTTCTGAGAGTTGCTGAGTAAAAAGCTGGCATGGGAATTTAATAATGTCACACAGGAGACATCTGGGCCCTGGACCATTTATGTCATACAGGAAGAAGTGTCCCTGCACTGAACAACTGGGGAATTCATCTTCCACTGAGTCTCTAAAGGAGGCTAGGTTTACATACTACGGTATTTTAAAATCACTTCAAAATACGATCCCCAGTGAAGGTCAATTTAAGTTAGATCATCTGAGATGTACTACTTATTACAAGATTTAACAAGTAAAGAATAAAAGTGCTGTGATCTCTAATCAGGATCATGAAGCAAGATGAAATATATCTCATTGTAGTCCACACTATATGGGATAAAAGCTATATGGGCCAGATAGGACCAGTCCAGAGACGGGTCAGACCAGTCTCAGAGCTTCATTATAAATCCATAGTCAAGCTCAGAAGAAAGTAAAATTCCACGTATTAGAGACAGAGCTCCAAAGTCACAGGTGTAAGCAGAAACTGATATAAGTATGATCCATTGAGATCTGGCTTCACTATGAGTCCAAAAGTTTGGAGTTTGGGATTTTATTATTTATAACAAACAATTTTTAATTAAATGAATTGAATACTGCAGAAAACAATGTCAGAAATAGAGAGCACAAACCAGATATTTTCCAAAAAACTAAGAGGGAAAAAAAAGAGATTAAAAGATGAGGAAAAAGTATCAATTAGAGAAAGAATATTCTGTATGTCAGGAATCCCAAAATGAGAGAAAATATTGAAGAGAAGAAATCTCTGAAGACAGAACCAAGGACACTTTTCCTAAGCTGAAGAACTTGTGAGTTTCAAATAAAAGGGCACACTGAGTGACAACTGAAATTAATAACTAAGATGCACAACTAGATGAATTTTCATGATTTTTTTGACTGCCAATATTAGAGGAAAAATTCTGTGGATACTTAAACAAAAGAGGGAGGCTATCAACAAGGAAAAAATATAAGATTGGCAACAGACTTTCGTGCAACTCAAAATGTCAGAAAAAAAATGTAGAAATAGCTATGCAGTTTCAGCATAAAAATACCATTATATGAAAATTTTGTATCCACTATATTTATCATTCATGTGTGAGGGCAACAACAACAAAAAATTTCTCAGATTCTGCAAAGGGTAAAAAAATAATGAAACACAATAACATTAACATTCCTGAACAAATGTTGAAAAAGTTGTAAGTAATTGAAAAATGAAATCAATTCATAAAAACTTAAATAATGTTGGGTGTCTGGGTGGCTCAGTTGGTTGTGTCTGCTTTGGCTCAGGTCATAATCTCATGGTTCATGAGAAAGAGCACCACATCAGGCTCTGTGCTGACAGCTCAGAGCCAGGAGCCTGCTTCAGATTCTGTGTCTCCCTCTCTCTCTCTCTGCCCTTCCCCAACTTGCTCTCTCTCTCTCAAAAATAAAAATAAACATTGTAAAAAATTATTAAAAACAATAATGTGGAAATCATGGTCTCAAATATTAAATAATAATATAATAAAACATAGAGAAGTCACATTAATTAACATGATTAAGAAACATGTAGCATTAATGAGCGCTCGGATGGCTCAGTTGGTTGAGCGCCCGACTCCTGATTTTGGCTCAAGTGATGATCCTAAGGTCATAGGATAGAGCCCCACAAGGCTCTGCCCTGAGTATGGGGCCTGCTAAGATTCTCTCTCTCTCCCTCTGTCCCTCTGTACCCCCATACCCACATACACATATGTATATATACAAGAAAAATTTAATTCCAATAATTTTGACCTAAAATGCCAGGTTATTTCAACCACAAAGCAATGGGAAGCAGGAAGGTAGGGAGACCATAAACCTGATTAGTGCTACTGTTCCCTCAGGACAGGGGATCTGAGATGAACATATATCGCCCTTCTGAATTGAGCGTGAGGAGAACTTGAGTATCTCTCCATCTCAAGGCTTGTATCATCATATTCTGAACACAAGGGACTAATTATCAGCTTTAGTAAGCAAATACCCAAATATCACACCCACTTGGAAAGTTAGAGAGTTGTAGTTCCCTGTAGTACCTTAATCATAACTAATGTAAACTATGATTACACTGAATATTAACTGGACAATCGATGTCACTGGTGTTTTGGCTTGCTAGTGATTTGGGGTTATCTGTGACTCTATGGCTTAGATCATCCTCATTAATCTTAATTTCATTGATTATGTATCATTTATAAGAGTTGTACACAAAAGTACAAATAAATAGGAAGGCTTAAAATGAAGTGCATTAGTTTCTCAGGGTCACTATAACATAGTTCACTAGCTGGATGGCTTTAACCACAGAAGTTTATTGTCTCACAGTTCCAAAGACTAGAAGTCCAACATCAAGGTGTTGGCAGTATTGGGGCCTTCTGAGAAAGGAGGTCAGGGAAGTGGTTGATTATAAAGTAAATACACAAGAATCAATGGCTTTCCAATGTTTCTGAAAGAGTTTGAAATGCAATTTAAAAAAAAAAAGGTTCCACTTATATCAGCATATATGTCAATGTATTCTCCAGTATATGGCTCTAAGAGTAACTTTATGGAGGATGATTTGAATATGTGGGAAATCGAATCATGCTATTTGGTGGGAACACTTCATGTAAAGATATTGATTCTCTTCAAGGAGGTCTTCAGAGTAGTATTTTTGCAAGTTAACAAACTTACTGTAATGTTCATCTGGAACACTAATTGCTTGGGAATAGCTATAGAATTTTTGAGAAAAAAAATGAGCACTGAGAGAAAACTTACTCTCTTGATAAAACAACAACGTAAGATTGAATTGACTCCAAGTAGGAGAAAAGAAAAGTGGGATAGAATTAAAATTCCATGAACCAACCCAAGTACATATAAAGTTTTGAAGCATGTTTATTATGCTATTTGAAATGGGTGGGGAAAAGGATGATTCACCAGATGTTATTGGGACAAGTGGTTGATTTTTGGAGCGATAAAGGAAGTTAAAGCCTTGCTTTCCAAAACAAGCCAAAGTAGTTTAGATATTTACATAAACAATGAAACCACTGAGTAGATGAAAAATATAGGTGAATATTTATATAACCTTGGGGAGTAGAAGTCCATTCTAATTAGGATACCAATTACCAGATAGCATAAAGGAAAATATTTCTAGGTTTTGCATATATATATATATATATATATATATGACAGAGTAAAACAAAATTCTTATATGTCAAAATTGCTATAAACATAATTCATAGGTGGAAGATAAACTAGAAAAATGTTTGCAAGTCATACATAAATTTCTCTCAATAATTAAGAAGGAAAAGGTTTATGAAATTTGACAGGCGACCTATAAAAAATATGAATACACATGAAAAAAATCCAATTTCACTCTAAATAAAAAAATCATAAATGGAAACAAGCTACCATGTTCTAACTATCAAACTGAACAAGGATTTTTTAAAAAGGGATAATACTGAACACTGAAATGTATATACCCCTTTCATTCTGCTGGAAGATTAACTTGGGAAAATTTTCTGAAGGGTTGGTTATCTGGCTAATTTTAATTATGCTGTGAACAAAACAATCATTTTTAAGTAACATATCCCAACAAAATGTTTATGGGAGGGTACAAATATAGAATCAAGAGATTGTTGCAATATAGTTTATAATACAAAAGAATCAGAGACAGACTAACTGTCCCCAACTTGGCAATTGGCAAAATACATTGTAAGGGAACCACAGAAGAAAGGATTCACAGAAGTCATATAAAAATTACATGGGTACAAGACTGTGGAAAATCATCACAATCTATCATTAATTTAAAAAGCAGATTCCAAAAGAACATGTACATTATTGTCCATATGTTTCTGGAAAAATATATTAAAGTAGTATATCTGTGTACATACTCTTTCATTTTGTATATGATAAAAATATTACTTTTAGAATGAAAATAATAAAGAAGTCATGGTTACATGTAGATAAGAACAAGAGATAATTGGATGGAAGGAAGAGATGTACTGGCCTAAGGTGTTTGGGCACAACTGAAGGAGTATAGAATTTTGCATCAGAAGGATCCATGTTCAAGTTCTAGGTCAATCTCCTTAGTAGTGGGTGGCCTTAGTAATGTGCAAGTCACTTAATATTACTTCACTTCAGTTTCTTATGTGAATTGCAGACTGAAAGGGTATTTAACTTTCAGGGTGACTGAGGATCAAATGAGATGTACAAAAATCACCAGTCAAAAATAATATTCCTAATATGCAATGATTTCAAGGGTGCCTAGTGGCTTAGTGGGTTAAGCATCCAACTCTTAATTTTGGCTCAGGTCATGCATGATCTCATGGGTTGTGGGTTTCTAGCTGTACCTCAGGATCTGTGCTGACAGTGTGGAGCCTGCTTGGGATTCTCTCTCTCCTCTCACTGCCCCTCCCCACCTCATGCTGTCTCTCTAAATAAATAAATAAATAGAAAAAAAATATGAAATGATTTCAGAAGGTACCAGGTAAGGAGAAAGACAAGGTTCTAAGTAATCAGATCTATGAAAATATTAGAAATGCAAGGCACTTTTCTTACTTATTTTTAATTCCAGGTAAAAATGAAGAAAGCACAAATAGGATATAACTGTTAAGTATAAGTTAAAGATTATAGGGGGCAAAAATCTGACTATGAATAAAAAATTCTAGCAATGCTCTGGAAAAGGGAGATTCTTTTAGCATGGAGACTCACTGCTCAGCTGGATGGAGTGTTTACTCTCCATATAAGTTCATCTTTGGCAGAGTATATGCAATGAGACATGGGAAAAAGTAAAAACACACAGTCCATGAATCAGAGATTACTGTCTGTTGTTTAACAAAGATAAGTGGAAACCACCGGTGATTGAAAATAATGGATGCTATGGGATCCAGATAATATATCAATAGGCATTTTAGTTTTAAGACTTCGAGTGGTAATGACCAGAAAGATACAAATGAATGGGACCGAAGATTTAGTCACTCTGTCCAGGAAGTGGAAAAAGCATGGTAAGGAAGGCACTGGGCAGCCGCTTAGTGACGTAGTCTGTCAGTGAGGATCCATTCGCATCCACTATACCAGCTACAATTTTAGCAGAAATTGAAATCCCGTAGGTTTGGCACTTAGCTTTGGCATAGGCGAAAAATTATCTCAGAAAAAGAAAAGCTCGGAGGCAAGAGGGAAAAAGAGATATCAAAGTTGAAAAAGCAAATGCATACCTATGTTTTTAGTGACATTTCTGTTATCTGTGCAGAGGCTGATTGGGAACTGTGGTTGATTATTTTGAAAATTAGTTGGCAATATGAGATCCAAAGTCTGAAAATCTTTCAAGACACAAAAGAAAGCACTATTCATTGTGAAATATAGTTTTGAGGAATAGTCACTTAAATGATCCGATACAGACACTTTCTTAAAAGCTTGAGCAAATGTTACAGCCTTTTAAAGTTATCCTTTCACTCAGCCCATATCAGGTATCAGGCTAATTATGTCAAAAGACAACAATACTCAACCTTCAAAAGGTCATTTTGCTGGTGAATCTGGCAATGCTTAGAATAAATCTGAGAAATTTTATATCATTTAGATTGATGGCCTATTATAGTAGCTAGAAATTCTTGTTTAATTTTACACTGGTCAACTCGATCTAGTAGTTTCATCTTTTTAGCAGATTTTATACCACTTTCTGATTCATTCAGTAAATCTTTATAGAATGTTTTCTCAAATATTTATTGACTAGAACAAATATTACTGAGCATAGTAGACTCTGCGCTAAGCTCTAGATATTTGGCAGGGAACAGGATACCCAAGGCAGTTACACTTGCTTTTTTTTCTCTTCCTTGAGCACAGTCCTTAACAGGCACTTTGACCTTTTCTAGATTTTTTCCATGGCATTCTCTCTCACTTCATTCAGACTCTGCTCAAAAGCCACCTTTTTAAATATGCCTTCCCTATCTACACACTCCCTCCATATTTTTCGTCTTTGTCTAGCTTCCTTCTTTTCTTCCTTCTGATGCTTAATTTTGGGGAAAGGTAAATGTGATGTATGGAAATGAAAATAGGAAATATGTTTTGATAATTCTTCTTTTCTTTGGCATGGCATAGTGCTTGGTAGAAAATGTTGAAGCGATTGACCAGACTGATATTTAGAGTGATAGATTGGCTTTAATTTCTCACCTTCTTCCAGCCAAACATAACTAGTTTTAGTCCACAATGTCTTCTGAAAATGATCTAGTTTTAGTCCACATTGTCTTCTGAAAATTGGTCAACCATAGAGAGAACTCTATTATTATAATCAATAACACAACTACACAACTTTAATTAAAATAATTATTTAAACAGGGCCCTGAAACCCTAAGGATATTGACTTTGTAATTGTTAAAGTAAAGAAATTGTTTTTCACAAACAGTTGACTTTAAGGATCTCCTTTGTTCTAAAATGCATAGGATTGCTTGGGACTATTTGTGGCTTTTTATCAGTTTGCTTGTCTTATAGCTGATATAGCAGTGAATGTGCTTTTTGTTGCCCTCTTCATCTAAAAATAATATTATAATAAACCTCTCTTGAGACAGTGCCTTGAGATTTACAAAGTATAATTCTATGTCTCCATCTGATTGGCAATATTTATTTTCTTCATAAAAGTGTCGCTCAATAACAAGAGGCCGTTCTAATGACAATTTAATGATAGACCCTCCAATGACAGTTTACATTGTCAGATTATTCATTTTAGCATTACCCGCCTCCCTTAGCTCGTTTACCGTGAGTACTTAGTTAGTCTTTGGGGTAGTATATGTGAATTTTTCATCCCTTCCCTCGTCTCTCAGTAAGGAAATCTTAGAGGCTAATTAGTTCATCGATCATAATTTCATTTTTGGAAGCAGTAATTCAATTCTACTCTTTCTCTTGGAGGAAATATTTAATCATTTCTTTCTTTTGAAGTGAATTCACATACAATGCCTCCATGGCTAGATCAAATGTCATGGTATTTCCTACCTAAAAGGGCATTGTTACCGAGGCTATTGGGTTGAAGCTAAAGATAAATTGATTGTTTTAGAAACCAACTTTGATAAGTTACCTTTCTGGTAAGAAGATGTCACTTGAATGATTCTGTCATTTTTGAAAATGTGCATGACATTTACTACAATATGACAAGTGTAAATAGGTGATTTTAGACTATGTCTCAAAACCTGCTTATAGGACTCTGCTGGAATGAAAATGATTGCACCAGAAACTTCCTGTTAAAGCAGCCAGCAGTGGGTCAACATGCTATCGACTGGAGCTGATTTTTTTTAAGTTAATTTATTTTGAGATAGAGACAGCATGAGTGAGGGGGGGTGGGGGAGAAAGAGGGAGAGAAAGAATCCCAAACAGGCTCTGCACTGCCAGCACAGAGCCCAATGCAGGGCTCAAACTCATGAACCACGAGATCATGACCTGAGCTGAAATCAAGAGCCAGACACTTAACCAACTGAGCCACCCAGGCACCCCCATTGCAGCTGATTTTTTTTTAATTTTTTTAAAATTTATTTTTAAGAGAGAAAGAAGAAGCAGGGGAGAGGCAGAGAGAGAGAGAGGGAGACACAGGAACTGAAGCAGGCTCCAGGCTCTGAGCTGTCAGCACAGAGCCTGACGCAGGGCTTGAACCCACGAACCGTGAGATCATGACTTGAGCTGAAGTCAGATGCTTTAACCAACCGAGCCACCCAGGCACCCCACAGCTGATTTTTTAAAGACAAAAGTTAAGAGTCAGAATATGTCTTCCATTTAGAAGGTAAGCTCTCTCTTTGAATATTTTGATTAGTCTTATAAATTTTATAATTTATAGTTTTGGGGTATAAAATAGCAGTAAATTTATATAGTATAATCATGTTCTTATTTATGTTAATAAAATAGTGTAAGGATTACTGTAAATTCAATCTGTGTCCTTGCATTTGTAGAAAGCATTTGTCAGTATTGCTAGTAGCTCAGATGGCCATTGGAACCACATAATGTCATGTTAGGATGAAGACAGACAAAATGCCATGACAAGATATAGGAAAAGTAGAAATACAGCAGTAAGGAAGATATTTATGAAGATAAGAAATGGGATAAGAATGGCACTGATCCACCATTCCCCCCAAAAATTCAAGCAGCCTTCTAGACTACAGATCCATGACTGAAATAGAAGAGCGAGGTGTAGCTGAATCCTAAGCATGAATCTGATACTGGCCGTGCCCTCTCATATTTCCTTCATGGACTCACACGCTCATCATTCTTACTCAGCCTCACTTCTTTGTGCTTCCTCCACCCCAACTTTGGTATTAAAAGGTTTATGCAAATTAGAATTTACTTTTCATCAAGGAAAGCTGAGCGGCTCTGACTCAGATGATTCCACTGGCATAGCAGGGATGTAAAGCAGGCAGACAGAAGGCGCGTCTGGTCAAGGTTGCTCTTGAAAGGTTAAGTCCACTCCCCAAAGTTACAGCCCAAGTTGGAGGTAAGGTTGTAAACTGAAACCAGTATCCCCATCTTTAAACTCTCCATTATCCTACCCCAGTAAATGTATTCATATGGAGTTCTCTCAAGGAATGCTGGAGAAAAGTTTTTAAACCAATTAATGGATGCAAGAAGTGGTGTAGCAAATTGCAGTAAAATAGAATTGTACAGGAGAAATGGACATACTTTTTGTCTCTACAGGGAATGCATTCTTAAGGTGTAGTTTTATAATTCTGCACTGCTGGGCACTAAGATTTTTGTGAGACAGAAAAAAAAATTTATTCCAAATGCCAGTGCTTGCCATAGTTGGAGATGGCTGAGGGGCATAGTGAGAATTAATTTTACTGTCTCCATTCAGAGTTAATTTAGTGTGCTGCCATCAGACTGAAACAGCTGAACTGAAGCCACTGGTAGCAGCAGCATTTAAAGCTGTCTCTTCAATGGTGTGGGACATATCTGAATGGAAGGGAAGAAATTAAGATGAGGGTTCAGGGCTGTTTAATCCAGGTTGAATACCTGATAGACTAATATACTCAAAGGATAATATGATGTGCTCTTCATAAAATGTCCTTCAGACACAGCATCAGAAAAATAGAGAAAGGAAAATTTCTTCTTAAGAAAGGGGACTAGATTTGGATAAAATTGGCATTACATCTTTGTTGGGAAGTAAATTCATTTTTTTTGATGTTAAGGAAGTAAATCACATTTGTGACTGATATGTACCAAAACAAGACTAATCAACTATTCCCTTTTAAAAAAAAAAATTATTTTGAGAGAGAGAGGATATAGGCAGAGAGGGGACAGAGAGAGAGAGAGAGAGAGAGAGAGAGAGAGATTGCCAAGCAAGCTCCATGCTGTCAGTGCAAAGCCGGACTCGGGGCTCAATCTCATGAACCTGAGCCTAAATCAAGAATTGGATGCTTAACCAACTGAGACACCCAGGTGCCCTGATTACTGTTTTAGGATAAAAGTCGTTCTTAATTAGGATTTTTAAGGTTTACAAGGCCAATGAAATACTTTTTATTAAATTTGATATTTAATTTTTGTTCTGTTTTAAAACTACCAGGCAAAGAGAGAGAAGAGACAGTGCTCATTGGAAGTTACTCATAAAAATAAAATTCTAAAACGCATGAGGAGAAAGTATCCCTAACAAAATACATTGACACATGTAACAACTGGAGGAAAATATGCGTAACAAATCTAAGGAATATTAGAGCAACCAGAGAGTGACTTTCAAATCTGTAATTTTGGGGCGTGTGGGTGGCTCAGTCGGTTGAGCGTCCGGCTTCACCTCAGGTCATGATCTCACAGTTCGTGGGTTCCAGCCCCATGTCGGGCTCTGTGCTGACAGCTCAGAGCCTGGAGCCTGCTTGGGATTCTGTCTCCCTCTCTCTCTGACCCTCCCCTGCTCATGCTGTCTCTGTCTCAAAAATAAATAAAAAACATTTAAAAAAATTTAAATCCGTAATTTTAAGATTCTTAAAAAAACAGAACCAAAAAATGCCATTATTTTGAGTCAGTAATGTAATAGAGTCAGTAATGTGTAAATTGAGTCTATGAAGATGCTGTCAGATTTTAGGTACTCTGTGTTCACATCAAAACATAGTGCCTTGAGTATGTTGTACAAATAGTAATTCTCAATTTATAGGACATTAAATAGAGGAAATTTACAAACAAGAAAAATTTATTTTGAAATATGGACTTTGTTCAGTCCTTTTAATCGGTTTATAATTTCTGTGTAAAGTCAGGTTAGTCATGACACACCCATCAATTGCTTTTCCTGGCAGAATTCTGGCAACTTTCCTATATTAGTTGTGTTTATTAACATTACTTTTTTTTCATTTAGTTAGATCAGAGTTGTTTTCTATGATCCAAATGCAACTTTTTAGTACCTCTCATAAGCCAAACTGCCGTAAATATTTCCCCTACGTCCTGTCCGTCCACCTTCTCAGAGGGTAGTGTAATATATTTTTATTCTCAGTAGGCAGATTCTTTTCACAGATCTGGTAAAGATGTCATTGTGAGTTCCCACTTTAAGTGCCCACTCACCTTTAGTTTTAAAAAAAGATTAAGCAGGTATTAAAATATATGTTGAAAATCTCGTGGAGGAGGAACGTGGAAGGAACATATGGCAGTTAGAGCTGCGGGTTATTGGGTTGTGGGATCCCACACAGACAGAATGGCCACAGATTAAACCACTGTGGGGCGGGTAGATTAAAAAGTGTCCTTCACATTTGGCTGGAGTTAAAAATTGGGTCCTCAAGCACAAAACCGATAAAGAAGAATGATAAAAGCTGTGACTGCTACCCAGGGACGTAGCTTTTATTCAGTTACAAAACAAATGTGGTCAGAGGGAGCAAAGTGATGACATAATAAGGAACTGTGCTAAGAGCCTGCTAGCTCAATGACTGGATTTTGTATATTCCCAATATAGGACAGAAACACCTAGAATGCCAATGTAAAACATAAGTTACATACAGGGGGCTCCAGGGGAAAGGTGGGGGGGCTTCTTTAAAACTAGACAAGGAAGGAGAAGAGACAGTGCTCATTGAAAATAACTCATAGAAATAAAACTCCAAAGGGGCGCCTGAGTGGCTCAGTCGGTTGAGTGTCCGACTTTGGCTTGGGTCATGATCTCGTGGTTCGTGGGTTGGAGCCCCGCATCAGGCTCTGTGCTGACAGTTAGCTCAGAGCCTGAAGCCTGTTTTGGGTTCTGTGCCTCCCTCACTCTCTGATCCTCCCCTGCTCATGCTGTCTCTATCTCTCTCTCAAAAATAAATAAAATATTTTAAAAAAAATAAACAAAACTCCAAAATGCATGAGGAAAAGCAACCCTAACAAAACACAATAATAAATGCAACAACCAGAATTGGAAAGTATATATTGGGAATTGCAGATATAAGAATTTTATTTATTCATTTGTTTGTTTGTTTATTTAAATTTAGAGGGCGCGAGCAGGGGAAAGGGGCAGAGGGAAAGAGAGAGAGATACAGACAGAGAGAAAGAGAATCTCAAGCAGGCTCCATGCTCAGCATAGAGCCTGATGCAGGGCTCTGACCCTTGACCCGTGACATCATAACCTGAGCCAAAATCAAGAGTCGGTCGCTCAACCAACTGAGCCACCCAGGCTCCCCCAAGATATAGTCATTTAAACTTAAAAAATCACAGATACCTGGGTGCCTCAGTTGGTTAAGTCTTCAACTCTTGATTTCAGCTCAGGTCATGGTCTCACAGTTCATTAGTTCGAGCCCCACATTGGGCTCCATGCTGACAGTTCAGAGTCTGCTTGGGATTCTCTCTGTCTCACTTTCTCTCTGGCCCCCACTCTCTCTCTTTCTCACTCTCTCAAAATAAATAAATAAACTTTAAAAAATTTTTAAACATTTTAAAAATTAATAGGTGAGAATAATAACAGACA
Organism: Crocuta crocuta; assembly: GCF_008692635.1. NCBI lineage: Eukaryota > Metazoa > Chordata > Mammalia > Carnivora > Hyaenidae > Crocuta > Crocuta crocuta. The sequence goes on from NW_027529428.1 coordinate 2,347,344, forward strand.
TGAAGTCATAGAAAGAGTTAATGAACTGCTATACAACAATAAAAAAAAAACCCATCCAGAACAAATTTCAGAGACATAAAAGAATAAAAAATATAAGAGAATTTAAATGAAATGGATGGCACAAGAGGCTCAAACATATCTGTAATGAGAGTTCCAGAAATAGAGATAGGCAGTGGAAGTCAAATAACATTCCAAAAGAAATGATTGAGAATTTTCAATTATTGACAAAAGGTGAGCCCTCATCTTGAAATTTATACTAAGTGCTGAACTGGATAAATAATAATAAATCTATATGTAGATACCCAGAAATGTAGACATCTAGAATTAATATAGTTTTGATAAAAGACCAACAAAGGACAGACAAATATATAGATGGCTTCACATTAACTAGATCTCAGAAGTCAATGAATTTATATTTCTAAAAGTATTGAAAGAGGTTGTGCTTGGATGATTCAGTTGGTTAAGCATCTGACTTTTGATTTTGGCTCAGGTCATGATCTCACAGTTTGTAAGTTTGAGCCCTGCATCAGGCTCTGTGCTGACAGCGTGGAGACTGCTTGGAATTCTCTCTCCACATCTCTCTCTTTCCCTCCCCCCTCTCCCCTGCTAAGTAAGTAAGCAAGCAAGTAAGCAAGTAAATAAGTAAGCAAGCAAGTAAGTAAATAAGCAAATAAATAAATAAATAAAACTATTGAAAGAAAAGAACACCCAACTTAGAATCCTATACCCAGATAAATCATCATAAAGAGTTAAAAGAGTTGAATAGTATATTTTAAAATTCATTTTTGACATTTTACTTATTTCTGAGAGAGACAGATAGAATATATATAGCATTATATAACACTTGGTTGCTAGTAACATTACATCCTCTTTTTGCTATTAATCAACAGTGCTGTAAGAATGAGCTTTATACATGTTTTCCCCCATTCTTGTGAAAAATTTCTTAGGGAATATCAAGGAGTTACTGGTCAGAGAACATGCAAAATTTAAACAGATACTTGCCAAATTGGCTTTGAAGGAATTAAACCAATAGAAACTCTCATCAATAGTAGAGAAAATACTTCTGTCCCTATACCCTAATCAACACTTGATATTACTAATCATTTTTTTGCCAGCTAAACTATTATCTTAATTGCTGCATCGTTATTATAAGTATTATAGTGTGATGCCATTTAACTCTTAAATGGTAGTTTGATACAATTATTAAAAATATTTAACTGTTTTATTTTGCAATTTGTTAACTCCTAATGAGATTAAACATATTTTCATGTATTTAAGAGCTATTTGTGTTTTCTCTTCTATAAATTGATATTTGTGTTTTCTCTTCTATAAATTGAATTGCTCCTGTACTTGTTCAACTTCATACTGACTTTTCTATCGATTATTGATTTGTATATTTTAAAATAACTTTTTTTCATGATATATTCTTTATTAAAAGTGTAATGCAAATACGTTTTCCTAGTATGTCACCTGGATCTTAATTCTGATTCTTTTTCGGTAGTCTCATTGGTAAAGGAATCCAAACTAACCAGAACTTTAAGTTAGTGACAATATTTGTAATATTGAAAGAGGATGTGATATAAACCAATCTTTTGAAATGATGGATAGTTATTTGTATCACCAGTGCTAGAAGAATGTAGGCTACTTAAAGAGCACATGCTGGAAGCAATATTACAAAAACAACTGGTTTGTATGACTGGCATCATATGTCTCTAAGGAATGCTCATTGTAATTGATTTCATCATACAGTTTGTTAAAATAACCTGAAATAAATACTATATTTTAAAATATAAATGTGACTGTATTTATTGATTTTGATTTTGTCTCATTGTAATAACTACCTTTACTCATTCACATTATATATTTTTAAACAAAATTGCCCATATTGATAAATTTGGGTAAATTGATTTTAAATTCAAATTCGCCATTGTTAGGAATTTTCAGATTTCAAGAAAGAAACTTAATCGAGATTGGAGACCAAAATGGGAATATATTGGCTTAAATAATAAAACTGTGAAGGGCAAAGATGACCAACACCTCAGCATAGGGAGTAATATTCTCTCAAAATAACTATCGTCTTTTCTCATCTCTGCTTCTTGACCTGTTCAAACTTTATTCTCTCAGTCTAGATTTTACTGCATCCTTGGAAACATAGATGCTAATAGCTCTGAGGCCCATGTCTTCTATAGAAGGACTGAGACTCATTATCTCTGATATAAAGTTCCTAGGCCCTGACCAATCTCTGTGGTTAGTGAAATTGAGGTCAATATAATGTCAGCCCAGAATGCCTGAGCAGGGAAATTAATGTGTCCCAGAAGAGGAGGTGCATTTCTCAAAGGAATTTTGGGACAGATAAAGCAACTGGTGTCCACTACCATGATCATCATAAAGCTGGAGATATAAAATCATGGGGGAAAAAACCCTCAAAAAATTCTGTTATAAAAATCGTAGGGGAATGAATTAAGAAAGTGTTTATTTCTGTCCAATATGAGAATTATGAGTTGAATAGAAATAATTTATGTGCTAGTTATTGCCTTTCTGGCATTCACACTTCCTTTTTGGGGGCACTAATTATATTTCCCCCCTCTTCAGCAGTTCCTATTCTTTTTAAAATCTCAATTCTAATACTGATTTAAATAACATTTTTAACTTTACCAATTTACATCCCCACTACTAAGTTCCGCTTTCTCACCAAAGTTTGATATTTTCATTCTTTTCAATCTTTGCCAGACTGAATGTTCATAAATTGATATCTTATTGATTTGCATTCCCGTAACTACTTCTGAGGGTGTGTGTCTTTTTATACATTGGTGGCCATTCCCTATTACCTAGTCTGTGAATTGCCTATTCCTATCCTTTTAACCATTTTTTTTCTGTTAGGGATTGTTTTTTGTTTCTTCTTATTACATTTTAGGAGTTCTTTGCAGATTCTAGAAATTAACTTTTTGCCAACTATGTATGTTGCAAATATCTTTTCCTAGGTTATGAATTTTCTTTTAAAAATGGTGTTGGAGCACCTGGTGGCTCAGTCAGTTAAGCACCTGACTCGATTTCAGCTCAGGTCATGATCTCATGGTTTGTGAGTTTGAGCCCCATGATGGGCTCCATGCTACCAGCGTGAGCCTTTTTGGGATTTTCTCTCTCCCTCTCTCTCTCTGCCCCTCCCCTGTGTACATGCTCTCTCTCAAAATAAATACACTTGAAAAAAAATCGTGTCTTCTGATGAACAGCAGGCTTTTCAATTTAATTAGCTGAATATATCATTTTTTTCCTACTATGGCTTGTGCTTCTATCTATATGTCTTATTCAAGGAATCTTCTTCTGGCTTGATAACATAAAGATTCTCCCATAGGTTTTTTCCTAAAAGGTTTAAAGTTTTGCTATTCATATTTTACTCTTATACATTTGGCATTAATTGTAATATATGGAATGAGGTGTGGATTCAATTCTACATTATGTTATTAGATACTCAAACACCTTAGGACTGCTTATCAAGAGTGTTTCTTTTCCCACTGATCTTCATGCCTGGTCTTTTTCTACTTCAAGATGTCCTTATTATTCTTGTCCACGAAGCTTTGAGTTTGTCTGTTAATTTCCCATTGGGATTTTAATTAGAAATTTACTGAATTCATAAATCAGTTTGGGGAATGCTGACATGTCTACAATAGTGAATCTTACTGTGTATAAACAAGGCATATCATTACATTTAGATTTTCTTTAATGCATTTTATAATTTAATTTTCTCCTCAAAGTTCTTACACACATTTTATAAGATCTATTCCTCTGTATATTATTTTTTATTGTTATTGCAAATGGTATCTTTTCTGAAAGTACCTTTTCAACATATTTATTATTTGAAAATGCAAATGCTTTTGGTATTTGTATGTTGATTTCATATCCAAAAATCTTGCTAAGCTCTCTTAATTAATAAAAATAATCTTTTAGAGTATTTTTGATTTTCAGCATAACTCTGAAGAGCAGGTAACACTTTTTCTTGACTTAGTTTGCTGACTAAAATCTCCATTTACTTGTCATTTTCTTCTGAAACGCTGTATTATGACTGCTTCTGAAATTTACCTTTTTAAAACAGCATTTTCAAAGGGTGTAATGTATTTCAGCCTGAGAGGATACCAGAATTTATTGAACTATTTTCCTGCTGGGGATATCTATGTTATTGTCTTATTTATTTATTTATTTATTTATTTATGTTTACTAATATGAAAAAGTCAGGATTTTTTGGTACATAAATCACAGCCCAAATTTCTCAACAATTCCTTAGCATACATCTTAATAGTAAAATTTTAGTACTCAGGAGCAATGTCAGTTTAAGATTCCCAATATGTATCACAAAATTACTTTTTAGAAAGGTCATTACAATTTACTGACAACGGCAGTTCATGAAAACATCTGTCTCACCGCATCCTCATCAGTATATGAAATTATCCTTTATTTTCTTTTGCTAATTTGATAGACAAAAATATTACTGCATTTTAATTTGCATTTATTTGATTACTAGTGAGGTTGACCTTTTCCATACGGCATTTTTCAAGCTTTTGGTGTTTTCTGTCTTTTGACTCTTAGCAGGATCTCATCAATATGGAAAGTGTGTATCATCAATAGGAAAAGTTGATAAAAGATATTAACCCTTTAAAATCTGTTTGTATTTATATTGTATTTTTATTTATGATCTCTTTTTTTTATAACTCAGTGACATTTGTTATTCTTGTATTATTAAGTGTATCAGTTACTTCCTTGATCAACATCTTTCATTGTTTGTATGCATTATTAGAAAATCACCTTATTCTTTTTTCTTGGGTATTTATAAAGTGTAATGAAGCTTGGTTGTACCATGAATTTATACATCGATTTGCACTAAATCAAATCTATAAACTTGTCCTTCTAAAAAGAAAATTCTAGATCTTTGTTTATGTTGTTTTTATTTTGTATTCTCAGGGATTGGCATACTTCCTGGTGCATAATAGCTATCCAAGACATAATTGTTGAATAACTGAGTGGTGTATGTTTCAACTTGGAATTTTCCTATGATCTTAGTTTTAAAGAAAAGTAGAATAAAGTGTCTCCTGATATATTAATTTGGTAACTTCCAAGTATTATAGAAAGATAATACTTGTGATCTTTAGCTATTTTTGATAATCCTAAACTCTCCATGGGTTTAACCTGCCTTATTAACCCTCAAACAGCCCACTGATCATCCGTGCCCATTAAATAGGGCTTGAGGGTATGACCTGAGGTCATAGAATAGTAATTTCCTCTCTGTGTGATGTGACATTTCTCCATTAGGTTGCAGAGGCTCTAATTTTCACTCTGATTTTGACCTCTGATCTCCATGCTCTAACCAAGGGAAAAGAACTACTTGACTGAGTTAGTTGAGTTGAACTGATATATTCATACTCTTAAGATTATCACTTCTAGCAGGCAAATTTTATTCATATTTTAAAACATAGCTCAGATATTGAACCTCCTTATTTCAGCTTTCCTTCTACTACAGAATTAAATGCTTTCTCATCTGTTCCCATAACTCTTTACACATTTTATGATAGCCCATAAAAGTGGGTATTTGTTGAATGCTTAATATCTGCCTCCTCATACTTACTCTATGGGACTGACTCTATTCATAAAAGCTTCAGTTTTTCCAAAGAGGATACAGGCTTAGTAAAGATAATTTGCCCAAATTTACACTGACAATAAGTGTCTATACCATGAATCAACAGGTTATAGGACCCCAAGGTGAAGCTTTTGATGGTCTCTTATTTCATTGCCCTGTAATATATTACCCCTAAGGACACAACACCAACTTATGAAATTTTGCATTTCTAGTAACTGAACTAGAACTTAATAGGAACTTAACAGTCCTTCAACAATACTTTCATAAACTGGGAAATGAAATTTGGTTCTGGGAAGGCCGGCCTACTGGGTCCTGTTTGACTGTGTGCTTACTTCGTTTCTATGAAACATGGCCCCGAAATGGCTTGTTTGTGTCAATCTTATCCAAACTAACCACCAGTATACATAAAACCTGTACCTAACCAGAGACTATTTCACCCAACGTGACCAGGGGCTCATTTTAATTTTTAAAAAGATATTCTTCCGACATACACTGCTGGCAGGCACAGACTAACGGATGCACTACAAGTCATTAAAGACACACCAGCAAATCGTGAGTCCTATTATCCAGATAATGTGTGTGTCAGGGTATTTTCAGGTTCAGTCTCCCTTATGTTTCTTGTTCTTCATTTTTTTCTGTTGTGCCCTGCGAAAGAATCTGACAGGCAAACAGAATTAGTGTATCATTTTCTCACTGAGGAATAGGTATAACCAAAAGGTAGCATTTTCTACCTTGTTCCTCTTTCAGGGGCAAGATTAACACACATATACAATAAAACGATTGAGCTATTTTAATACCTTTCCTGTCATGCATTCAGGACCCTCTAAAGTTGTCATCAGCTACTGTTTCATTTAATTCTCTGGCCTTCAGGGTAATGTAAGAAAATTGAAGAGATTAGGAGCTATCTCTTTCCTGTTCAATGCATTTGTGTTGCTGTAAATTGGCACCAACCTTCAATCTCACGGTCAGGGCTCTCTAGGGTCCTCCCACTGATATGACAGCCCAGTCAGCATGATAAATGGTGCGCGCCCTCCGGCAGGATGGATGATTCTTCCCTCTCTGACTCCACCGTTCTCTTTCCAGTGCGAGCAAAGAGGCCACGTCTCACCATCCTACCGCTCAGTGTGGCTGCCCCATGATGTGGATGTTCCCCGAGTTAGAGGGTACGGTTTCTCTGATTCATTATTTTAGGCCCACTGACAAAGAGGGCTTCCACTCTGGTTAATTGGGATAAAAGAAACCTCCTATCCAGAAAGTTGCGCTTCACCATTATGTTCTTCCTTTTGCACCTGTTCTCCTAGTGAAACATTTTCTCATTTGAGGTTAGAGGCAATTCCACTGAGTGAAAACACAAAGTTCCCGGTAAGTCCAATGACCCTAGTTGAAGGATTTGCGGCGTGCAGTCTTTTTGCATGTGTAGATATGTGACCGGAAAAGAAACAGTGACACAGCAGCAGAGAGAAGAAAAATACGTGCACATACAGAAATACTTTTTTTAAAATAAAAGCAGTATTTTTGCAAGATCAGTCCATGAGTTCCTATTTATATACATGTGTGCTTAATTAAAAACATTCTAAATGGCTGATCATGAATACAAGGAATGTAACAAATTGATAATGCTCTGGGTCATTTATTATTTTTCCCTAAGAACTAAAGTACTGGAGATTTGAAGATATATGGGAGGCATGTCCTTAAAAAGCCTTTTGTTTTTGTTTGCTCTTGAGTAACATAAAGAAGGGAGTACGAATGCAAAGTATAGTGTTGCGATTTTTCCGACACAATATGCTTCAACCCTTTCAATGAAAAATGCCAGAGTCCTTCAGCAAACAGCCCAGGCCTCTGCTCTTCCACCACTTCCCTCCCCAAGGACTAAGCCTGGAGCTTCTCTGTGATGCTCTGACAGTTCCTCGCCTCCCCTTCTGCCCCAGGGCCCCTCATGTGAGGTGGAATACATGGACAGCACATGCCAGCATTTCCCACTCCTTGTCCATCCATCATAACCTATCACAAAGTTCCAACTGCCAAAGCGAACAAAGGCTGGAGAAACCATTTATCAGGACACCTTGGATGGCATGTCCGGAGGTGACAGCAGGTACATATGTTTATCCTACTTGAACAGGGCCTGAGCATGTTATTTGTTAGCAAAAATTTTCTATGATTCTCCAACAACTAAAGACTGAAAGCATCTGGAGCTCCCTACAATGTGAAGTCAGTCTCCTTTTCCAGTCTTATAAACCTGTATATGCTCTTCCTTCTCCCCCCAGAACCACATGCTTTAGCCACACAAGGGCATGAACTTGACCTGATCTTTATGCCTTTTCCCCTGAGTTGTTTCCTCCATTCCTATCTACCATGCCCTCCTTCCCTCCCCATGTGCTACTTCTTGAACTATTGCCTCACAGCTCCAAGCTTACTATTCTATACACTTTGCTATGCTCAGTGATGCTGTAGCTGGGTCTACAAATTACCGTCCCCAGATGCACTTGTCAGCTGGCTTCTAGTTGCGTTCTGCCAATGGAGGTACAAGAGGGAGATTGGGAGGCAGGAAAAGAGAAGTGGCTTCCTTTCTGTTTCTGAATCTTGCTAGCATCACTCTAGCAACAGAGGACAGGGTCCGGCTTCCAGCTGCCCAGCTCTGTACCCTCAATGAAAGCCAGCTACCTAGGGACTCATCCTCCAAACTCTTATGTTCTGGTATCCAACCTTCCCCTTTACCTCTTTTTAATAAAAACACATAAGAGTTGAGGATTTATTGTGTGTGTAACCGGCTCAGACACAGATAATAGAGTCAATCCAGATGTATACATGTCCAGGATAGAAGACAAGAGATGATTGCTTTGGTTTTATATCAGATCAGTTCTGAACCAGGTAGAAGCAAATGGTAGGTAGAGATGGGAGAATTATGGACAATATGGTGAAGACCAGAAAATCTTAGATATTCATCCACTGTCCATGAACTTGTACCAACATCCCCTAGCCTCTGATCCTGCTTCTTTAGCTATCTACTTCAAAGTGTTTTCTCTTTCACTTCAGCCTGCACTTTCAATTCTTCTCCCACTTGTTCCCGAGAAGAGATGGGTTCGCATTTGGGCCTAGAGCACCCCCATCTCTATTCATTTCATTATTCCCTAATAAAATAAAATGTATCCCTTAACCAGTGTCTTGCTGAGCCACATGGGAGCCTGAGGCAAAAGAAAATGTCAGTTCTACAAATGCTGAAAGTTTTCAGATTTGAATTTAATTTCAGAAACTCATATGTTTCTAGTTAATTTAAATATTTACTTCCAGGCACTTATAACAGGATGAGCTTCTTTCCCATTAGACTTCTAATTTTCAGAAATTTTACTAAGTATCCAATAGAACCTTCAGACTTCCTGGACTAGGCATCTCCCAAGTGCTTCCAGAGAGGGTCCATTTGAGAGACTCACTCTCCATCATTACAACCTTCTCTGCCCCTCTGTCCTTGATGTAAGAGGAGGCCTGACAAGGGAGATTGGGTCTTGGTGTGGGGTGCAGTTTGGAAAAAAGGTCTATCTTCACCTCTCCATCACCTCTCCATCAACATTTCCAGGGCCTGAACTACCTTTCTCTTCCCTGAATTGGGGACTGGTGATTGTTTCTTTAGCTTGAAAATTGCCAAGTTAGTGAGCCAGCAGAGCCCCTAATGATTCTAGAATGAGGAGAGTTAAGAGAGAGATTTGGAGAGTTTAGGAGAAGCATTGGGATGGGGTACTGGTAGGGCAGCCTGCATAGCAACATGCATCTCCTGTGGGTCCAGCCTGCAGTGCTAAAGCTGCCTGGGGTCAGTCTTGCTGATTGGTATGAATTCCATCCCCTCCCCCTACTGCCACCATGATCGAGTGGGTTTCCTGCTGGGCAAGAGAACCCCAGCAGCCAAAGGGTACAAGATGCGCCATTTGCAGAGTTGTGAGGAACATGAGGAAGAGGTCACTCTGAAGTTGCAAACCCACCTGGGGGCTGTGCAGTGGGAGCTCTGCATGGGCCCTTCAGAGAATGAGTAAGTGAGCTTTGTGGGGGCAGGTGGGATCCAGAAATTGAACCCTTTCAAACGGAGGAAACTTTGCCCCTCAGGGAGAGAGAAGCAATAGCAACCAGGACAAGGAGAACAGCCTTACTGAAGACAGTCTAGGAAAGGGACTAGTACAGGGCAGCAAGCTCAGCAGGAGGGAGGGGGTGTGAGAGGGCAGCCCCCTCTGCCCTGGCCTGGGAGACTCCTGTCCTGCCTGCTCTTGGTGGAGCAGGAGGGCATGGTGCTAATAAAATGTGAGATGTAGCTTGCTTTTTTTAAATAAATATTTTAATGTTTTAATGATTTCTGAGAGAGAGAGAGAGAGAGAGACAGCGTGAGCAGGGGAGGGTCAGAGAGAGAGAGGGAGACACAGAATCTGAAGCAGGCTCAAGGCTCTGAGCTAGCTGCCTGCACAGAGGCTGATGCGGGGCTCGAACCCACAAACCGTGAGATCATGACCTGAGCCGAAGTCGGACGCTTAACCGACTGAGCCACCCAGGCACCCCGAGATGTAGCTTTTAAGAAGAGGACTAAATCCTCAAGAACCAGCATAAGACTATTCTAATACCCAAGACAGGTTAGAAATACAGTTGACCCTTGAACAACACAGGGGTTAGGGACACAGATTCTCCTACCTGATTGAAAATCTGCATAGAACTTTTGACTCTCCCAAACTTTACTAATAGCCTACTGTTGACCAATAACATAAAGTCAGCTAACAAACATTTTGTATGTCATATGTATTATACACTATATTCTTACAATATTTTGTTCTTTCTTTTTTTTTCTTTTTGATTTGGTATTTCTAGGCTATGCAGTTCATCTTTGAGTTTTTTCAAATTGCCACATTTTTTCAATATATTTATTGAAAGATATCTGCATATATGTGGACCTGCATAGTTCAAACCTGTGTTGTTCAAAGGTCAACTGTACAGAGAACCAAACTGAGTTTTCCTTAGGGAACTGATGACATAGCAGAGGAGGGGGCTTCAGAGAGCAGAACTGGATGTTAGTTCTTGGGAAAAATAAGACCATTTCATGTCTATACCCTAAAGAGTAGAGGCTCTCAACAACTGGTCACAGGCACTCTCATTAAAACGTTAGAGCAGAGAGTTGCTCGTCTCTCTACTCCCAAATGCACTAGAGCAGTGTACTATGTGTGAAAGGCAGGTATAGGAGTCTAGGGCAATCCCTGCGTACAAAGCAGGAATAGCTTCACTGAAGTTCTTCCCCATGGTGGATAAGTGAACTATAATATATCTTTTTATTTCCTCATTGCTGGTCTTGAGTCTCTGTTTTGATTTTAATTTTCAGGAATCCTAATATCTAATTATTTACCTATTTCTTTTCTATTGTAAGATCAAAAAGGAAGGCTGTTGTAAAGATATTGTAAGATGTTGAATGATAATTTTCTCTAAGTTGTTACAAGTTCTTCAAAAGTGGAATAGGTTATGAACACATAAGCCAACAACAACAATAGCAACAACAAAGACAAAATTCTATTGTGTGCCTTTGTACCAGCCACCTAAATTCTTTGCACTCCAGTGTTCTCAGCTGTCAGAATGGGTGGTAATTATATATGGAGTTTGCAGGTTGTTAAGGTTAAGCAAGATGAAGGGGAAATTTAAAAAAAAAAACCCTGTCAAATGCTATTCAAATATAACCTATCATTATTCTTATAATAAGTATTTGTTGAGTCGTACTGCACAGAGATCAAGAGATAGAGTTAATAAGAACAGAAATCATGTGATATTGCCATGGTGTAGGCACAGTGGTAAACATTAAAGTTGGAGAAGTCATTTGCACTTAATATTCTGGAATGCAAATCACAGCCAATATGACCAAAGACACTTTGAGAGGGCAGAGATCTTTGAGGTGATCTAAGCAAATTTTCAGACAACACCCTGGTGAAGTGGAAATAGTGAGGCTGAGTGCCCAGGGTCCATATCCCAGCCCTGTTACCAAAGCAGCCTTAATTAGTGTTAATTATTGGGCAGAAGTCTTGGTAAGATTTCATCTGAAATAGTATCCAGCCACTGGCTCCTTACACAAAAGTTCAGAGCGTGCTGAGATTTGCTGACAGTCATGAACTTAATCAGGGGAAGGCCAGATATTGAACCAAGTCTCCTGCCCATTGACTACTCTTCACATCATATGATACCGCTTTCCTCGGCCTTTGGCCAAGGCAAGATAGGCACAAACTTTGGCAAAAATAGAACATTTTTAAAAAAAATTTTTTAATGTTTTATTTATTTCTGAGAGAGAGACAGCATGAGCAGGGGAGAGTCAGAGAGAGAGGGAGACACAGAATCTGAAACAGGCTCCAGGCTCTGAGCTGGCTGTCAGCACAGAGCCCGATGCAGGGCTTGACGCCATGAGATCATGACCTGAACCGAAGTTGGATGCCCAACCGATGAGCCACCCAGCCGCCCCCCCAAAATAGATCATTTTTAGGGGAAGTAGACTGTCTTTTAAACAGAACATGGGTACAAAAGACAAGAATTCAGAGTAGCACCTAGTGGGAGGACTGTCTTAGGAACCTGGGTTCACAAATAGAATTATATTAATTTCATGCATACAAGGGATTTTCCAGGGACTCAGTTCTAGACGGCTGCCACTCACAACCAAGACAAATTAGATTTGCCAAAATTAATAGAAAGCAACATGAATTATTTGATTCAGTCACATTAGCTGCCAAATATTTCTTCGGTGTCTTGGATGAACATAGAAGTAGAGACGGACATGAATAAGAAAAAATGGCCAAGAGGTGGTCCCTGTGCATGAGAGAAGTAAGAGGCATTTAAGAGTTATGTCCAAGAGATACTTTTAGTTATTGTTAGAATGAACTTGCCTCTTTGTAAGTGAATCAAATAGTTTTCTAATGGATGGCAGGCAGTAAGTATCTTGAGGAAGGGAACTTCTGTCTGATTCTCAAAAAGATCTTTATGGGCTACTGTGGTCCTATGACCCACAAGATGTAGGAAGTAGAGTTACTCTGAAGAATCACCCAGAAATAGAGTGGGGATGGGTGGTCATGGCCACTAACACTTCTCTCTCTTGCCCATCTACCTCATGGCCTCCTAGTGGGTTTATCTGCCATATGAGTCTGATCCCTTTCCTGATCTGCATTCATAATGATCTTCCAGTAAAAAAAAAAAGTCCAGTACTGTTATTAGCAGACCTAACAGGTCCAGTGGCTTTGTTCTCTTGCCTCTGAGATCAAAATCCTGCATTCAGATTACAAAGTTCCAAGACTTGGGCCCAAAGTCCTGATCGCAGACCCCCATACTGAAATCACCCCAATCTTTGCTCTGAACTCATTGTACACACTGAGTCCCATTTTCAGAGCTTTGGAGCGTACCCCACTCTCACACCTTGAGGTTTCCACACACACTGCTTCTTTAGTTTGGAGATGTCCTCTTTTCCTCCTGCAATTCCTCCTCATTGCTTTCTTGGAGAAAAAAATTCCCTGATCTCAAATCCAGATTATTTTGGTGTTCTCATCATCCCATGTACATCTAGTTTCATGACATTAATATTTTATTGTGCTAACTTGTGTCACCGTATAATTAAATGCCATTATATCCATAGACACCTTCTAAGGGGCTGGGCCTTATTCGGATGAAGAGCCCTTTGGTTCTGTGGGGTGTCTTGGGTTTGGATAATCAGAGTTAGAATTGGGGCTGAGTTATATTTAGGGATGGAATAATTTGAATTGTTCTGCATAAAAAATACAAGAGGAGTTTTTGATTGGCTTAATTCTGGAAAGATTTGAATTATTCTGTATAAAATATAAGAGAAGGTTTTCATCGGCTTATCTTTTACTGAGCACTTACTATGCATGAACCAGGCCTGGTCTAAGGGTCTTCCATGTATTAACTCATTTAATTTCACGACATCACTCTCATTGAGGTACCATAATTATCCCTATTTTATAAGGAAGCAAAATCTTTCCTAAGGTTTCATAAGTAATGAGTGATGTATTTGGAATATTGTCCGTAGGGGGAAAGGGCACAGAAGAGACAGAGATAGTCAAGGAGACAGGCAGTGGGGAAGAGATACTTGAAAGCTATTCTATATGGGGGAGACCAGATGAAGCTGCTGAGGTGCCAAGGGGCTATATTTTAAGAAGTGGAATTTCTAACCACTGATTTTGGTCTCATTTATTCATTCTTTAGCAATTTTATTAAGCATCTACTACATGCTAGGCGCTGCTCTCAGATCTGGTGCTTGGAGGTAGTGGGGAGGGAGCCTTGCTCATAAACTGATAATCAGGTAGAAACCTGGAGAAATAAAGGGGGAAAGTCATGGATATTTATGGGGAAGGTGATTTAGAGAGAACCAAAGGTGTAAAGACCCTGAGTGGGAGTGTGTTTGCTGCTTCTGAGGAAACTTCTGGTAGCTATTGTGTCTATAGCAGGATAGGGAGGGTGAGAATGCTAGAGATGAGGTCAGTAAGGAAGTGAGGGTTGTGAACAGGTAGCCACCTTGGGCTTTTATGCTGAGTGAGACAGGAAAGTGGAGAGTTTTGAGCAGACTAGGACTTGACCTGATTCAGATTTTAAAAGGATCACTTTGGATGCTGCACGAAGAGTGGGCTTTAGAGGCAAGTGGGAAACCAATTAGGAGGTTGTTGAAATAATCCAAGTGAGAGATGATGTCAACTTGGAGGCGGTGAGAAGTGGTCAAATTCTAGCCATATTTGGAAGATGGAGTTGTCAGTGTTGCTGCGATGTATTTCTCATCTCTCAAAACCCCCATTAAGTCTCACTCACTCACTAAAGCAGAGCTACGAATGGTACACGTGTGTGTATCTATGTGTGTGTGTAAAGTAAGGAAGAGGACTGAGTCTCATGTCTAGTGAGAATGTGATACGGAATAGAACATATAGCAAATAGTGAAAAGTTTCCTAAACCAAACTAATTCATCAGAAGAGGATGCTCAGATCCAGACATAGAATAAATAAGTAAGGACTTGGCAATTCTTGGACTCCTGAGGAGGACATTGGACTTTCCAAAATACAAGAAATGGGGTTCAATGAGTTATTTTTTTTCCAAATTTTATTTAAATTATAGTTACTTAATAGCAGTGCAATATTGGTTTCAGGAGTAGATAGAATTCAGTGGTTCATCACTTACATACAACACCCAGTGTGCATCATTACCAGTACCCTCCTTGGTACCTACCCATCACCCATCTGGATCTCCTACCCACCTCCCTCCATCAACCCTCAGTTTGTCAAGAGTCTCTCAAAGTTTGTTTTCATTTCTCTTTTTCTTCCATTCCATATATTCATCGGTTTTGTTTCTTAAATTCCACAAATGAGTGAAATCATATGGTATTTGTCTTTCTCTTACTGACTTATTTTGCTTAGCATAATACACTTTAGATTTCCATCCATGTCATTGCAAATAGCAAGATTTCATTCTTTCAGTTTTTAAATTTTTAAATGTTTTTATTTCTTTATTTTGAGAGAGAGACAGAGACAGAGAGAGACAGAGAGAGAGAGACCGAGAGTGAGCGCTGGGGAGAGGCAGAGAAGGAGGGAGAGAGAATCCCAAGCAGGCTCTGAGCTGGTAGCCGGGCTCGATGTGGGGCTCGATCTCACAAACCGTGAGATCAAGACCTGAGCTAAAATCAAGAGTCAGATGGTTAACTGACTGTGCCACCTAGGTGGTCCAAAATTTCATTTTTTTTGATGGCTGAGTAATATTCCATTGTATATATGTATATCACATCTTCTCTATCCATTCATCAGTCAACATACTCAATGAATTGTTAAATGGCAGAATGATGCCAAGCAAAATATAGACTAATTCTGTTTCTACCTTGCTCACTAGGTGGTGAGTTTCATGAACACTGGGGTTGGGTTGTGCTCCTGTTATTTGTCATTGTGTACCTAATGGCTGGCACATAGTAGATACCCAACAAATATTCCTTGGAGAAAGGAAATGAATAGCTTCCATGTCCAAGAGAGGCTAATGTTCTATAGTCCCTGTTGATGCAAACGCAAGACTTTGGCTCTTCCTTAAGAAATGCAGACCAGATCTCAATCGGCCAAAGGTAGAAGTCAGTATTCAGGTTTTTTCAACCACCCTTCTCATCAGCAGCAGTTTCAAACACTTTGTCTACATATGTGAGAGGCATCTGTGGGGAAGAGTGAGGCCCACAGAGGGACAGGAAGTTGAAACAGGTGATGGGGAGAACCCTCGACCATGTTGCAGCAAGACCATGTTGGGGGTACTTCCTCTTTCTTCCACTTATTAGCTGAGTGCACTTAAGCAAATATTTTACTCTCTAAACTGAAACATGAAAGGGCAAGTGATTTCTAAAAACTAGGGCTTATTGGGAGAACACCTCATGAAGACTCTATGAATTCAGTGAGACCATGCTTGTGAATATGCTTTGAAAACTTCGAAGCACAGCACATGTGCATTTATAATTGAGCTTATAACATCTTTGGTGAAGATAGAATCATAGAATGCATTCGATTGTGCTATATGTTAACATAAAGAATAAATGCTTTAGCAGAGGCCTACACGTGCTCATTTTTCTATCCCAGACAGGCTATTGTATGGGTCCTTGTCATCATGCCCTGTGTTCTTTGGGGTATGCTAGCCACAGGTAGGTGCCTGGCAGTACCAGAGAATCCACTGCTCATTCTTAGCTTTTGCTCCCTTCTGGACTTAAAGCATATTATGGAATTACTGTAAGCCAACGAGTCTCCATCTGTAAATGAGGGATAAAATTTGCCAGCTGTCTCCTAACCTCCCTGGGAGGAACTAGGGTTTAATAAGATAATGAACATTATTCTCTCCATATGCACTCTACACCCTGGGCTCCCATGGTCTTCAAAAGGCTCTCCATAGGCATACATGCAGATTCTAAAATCAAATTCAGATGGTCCTACGGCAAGCCGCTGAGACTCATGTCAATGACTATTCATCACAAATTAATATTAATATCCATTAGTTAATGTTTTCTATTAGCGATTGTACAATTAATCAGGAACAATATGTCACAAGGCAGAGCCAGCTGTAGGTGGATAATTGGAAGGTAGATGGTTGGCTTTCAGTAGCCATCACATCACTTCTGCTCGTCTTTTGGAAACTTCCCATCCATTCTTTGCTTCTTTTCTCTGGCCATTAACCCTAATCATTGAATCCACATAAAGGTACTAGGAAATAACAGAAATATTCTCAGGGCGTAAAGAAAAGTTGCATTTTGAAAGAAGATTGCAGGAGGAAGACAAGGCATAAAATAAATAAAACCAATTAGTCATTAACGATAATGAAAAAAAAAACCAGTAACAATAGCAGCTCTCACTTATTATACTGCGAAGAATGAGGACCCTCAGAAATGGTCCATGACTTCAGAAGCTAACCTTTTCCTTGGATTCACCAAAAATAAGCCTACGGAAGTGAAGGGACTATGCTATAAATAACAACACAACATTCAAAGAGCTGCAGAAGGAGACTTAACAAGGGCAAGTGCAGACTTTTGGCTTAGATTGGCTGTGTTTGAAATACAGTTCTGCCACTTGTTAGCCTCGTGATCTTAGCCAAGTTATTTAGCCTCTGTTGCTGTAGTTTCCTCACCTGTAAAATGGAGAGAGTAATTATTCCTATTACCCAGGACTCGCTTTGAGGATTTTATGAAATAATATAAGCCAAGTACTTAAACTACCCCTGTACACATAATGATGAAACAACAAACGATGATGCAGTATGAATTGTAAATCCTACTGTGGACACACTAAGGACAACAGTAGTTCAGAAGAGGAAGTCAACATCATCTGATGGAAAAGGTAGAATCTGAGCTGGATATGACCCATGAATGACTCTTAGAAAGGAGTGGAACATTCTAGAATGGGGGTCATTGGTTACGATGTGAGTATCCAGGAAGGGGTGCGGAGTATCATACCCAGAAACCAGACAAAAGGGCCTTGGTGCTTGTGTTAGTTCCTTAGGGTGATGAAGCCGGCAATGATATGTGGAGGAGGGGGAATGGGGAGAAATTTTTAGCAGCAAGTGAAGTTAAGAAGAGAAATTTTAGGCATCAATGAGAAAGAAATTTGGGGTCCCAAGGAACACCTTAAGCCTGTTTATGCATAATGCAGGTCCTTTCAGTAGACTTCCTTCCCATCCTAAGAGCTAAATGTGAAGGGAAAATGCTAATGACCTCCCCAGAATACAGGACTAATGGTGTGCAGAGTTATAGGTAGAATTACTCAGTGCAAGTGCCTGCAGAATTTCTCAGGGAAAAGTTGCATTGCTCGTGCACATGCTTGATGATAGTAAAAATGGGACATGCTTTACTTAAAATCAGATATGTCCTTCGTGAGCTGTGGAGTTTTCCCTTCATGGTAAGTTGTACATTTGCAGCTTGTCAGGACTTGCCTGCTATCTTTTGAATATTCAGCTATCAACCTTTAGCGTGGAATTAGTAGCGCTTTAATTTCCTGACAACACCTAAATTAAGGTAAGAGTTCTAAATACTTTATTAATAATGTACACTCTAATTAATAGAAATTACTTTTCCGGCATGTATTATTAAAGGATGTGTTCTAACACGCCTTTTTATGTTTTCCAATTTACTTGCTTAGAAAACTGGTTGCTCTTTCTACATCTTACCCGAAACTATTCTTGATCAATTCTGTACAGTATTGACGGAGAAGTCTCTGGATTTGAGAAGCAAGCCTTCCTCGGTTCTCTCTGGCTCTCTGTTGAAATGATTTTTTTTATTGGAATAAGTTCTTTCATAAAGATGCTTAAGGTCGGACACTTTGGACCTAAAATTTTATTCTCCAAATGATGAGTTCTTTATGCTTTTCACTGTGGCTCTATAATTCCTTATATGAGGAGGAAAATTGGAACTTTCAGTCTTTTTTTTTTTAATTTTTATTTATTTCTAAGAGAGAGAGAGACAGCGTGAGTAGGGGAGGGTCAGAGAGAGAGGGAGACACAGACTCTGAAATAGGCTCCAGGCTCTGAGCTGGCAGTCAGCACAGAGCCCGACGCGGGGCTCGAACCCACGAACCGCGAGATCATGACCTAAGCGAAAGTCGGACACTTAACCGACTAAGCCACCCAGGCGCCCCGGATCTTTCAGTCTTAAACTTGATTTTTTTTCTTTAATTGATAGGATGCCTATTGCCTTTTCTTTTCCCCGAGTAGAAAGTCTTAGACCTCAACATTCCTGACACAGCTTTGTTGTTTAATGTGGAATTAGCTCCGGCTCTGACTCAGTGGGAAGGTAAAATGAGAAGATAGGTGACATTTCCTTTCAGAGAGACACCAGAATGCCTTAAACTCCGCTGAGTTCAAATTCAGACCTTGACACGCTTCCTCAATGTGAGGCAGGGGACAAAGTACTTAGACTCTGTCTCTTCATTTCCTCATCTGTCGAAGAGGGATGGCTCTGACTGTTCACAGGGTTGTTGCAAAGATCAAAAGAGTCGATATGTACGGAAGACTTAGATCAAAGCTTAGCACAGAGTAAATACTCAACAGACCCTATCAATAGTTACTTCTCAGGAGCCCCCATTCCCGCCTCTCTCCCCAGCTCAGAGGACCTGTGTCCCGATGCTCACAGTGAGGCCGGGTAGGCACTGCTGATAATTTTACCAATTAAGTTTCCACGTAATTCATGCCACGTAATACTTGCAGAGAGCCTGCTGGGCTGTCGTGACTTGGTGGCACATGGCTCACACGGTTGAGGGAGCGGGGCAAGAAGTGAGCAAAGAGGAGCCCTCCAGTGCCTCCTGCACAAGGTTCATTCCCTGAACCTATGTCTGTTTCACTAATAGGCAGAGCTTTCGAAAGTAATGAACCCCAAGCTATGGAGAGTCTGTACTGTCTTCGACTCCACAAACCTCCTGTCGGTCCACTAAGATGTGACTCCTTGATGCCTCCCTCTTCCCTGCCTTATGTCCGGATGTTCAGCAGATTCTACCTCCAGTAACTGTCCAATCATTCTTGCCCAGGGAAGTGCGGGGAGCTGTAAGAGAGATTAGATTCAGTGCATATTGTTATTTTTTCCCCCAATAATTAACAGAGGACTTCTTCTTCCTCCCTTTTTTTTCCCAGAAGGATGTTTTGAATTCCAAGGCTAAGGCTTGCCAAGTGCTCTTGGTATCATGGGACCGAAGATGAATTTCTCTCAAGGGACCCGAAGAGGCCATCGGTGCAATTTATTTCTGTCTCAATGCTCAGTAATAGATGTGACCTGGTGTCTCACAAGGCTCTCCTAACACCCGTGGCCCTGGATGTGAAGAGTTAAATATTCCACTCCTCTGTAGAGAGATGTGGATACCTTGACATTCAGTTCCCAACCTAATCCTTTCTAAATCAGATTAGTCCATCCCATCGCTGACAGTTCACTGACGAGTGCATTCCTCAAAGAGAATCTCATCTGAGATGCAGAGCACTCACTGCAGTTTTATAGTATCAGGGTAGTAATTCATGCCTGGAGTAATAAAGAAACTCATTAAATGTAGAATCTCAGCTCTTGCTTTGTACTTAGACCTCCCAGCAGTTTAACTTATGCATGAGTCCAAATACTTTAAGGGATAATATAAAAATTATCTACTATTCTCTCATATCTAAAATTGTGCATTTGTTTCCCTTCACTACATTGCTAACATAACTAGGAAACAATATATTACCCTAATTACATGTTATTTATTAGAAAGGAAGCAAATAAGTCATTTGGAGACAAATCCCCATAGTTATTCATGGAATTGCTTTAGATGACAAAGATAGAGTAAAGCCGGCAGTCTTTCATTATATTTATTACACACTCTTTGTGCTAATGAACAATCACGGGCTTCACTGAAATAATGGTCTCAGCTCCAAGTTGTACGGAATGCTATATGGGCCATATTTATCAAGACCAAGTCAGGGCTTGGCTTGTCCTTTGTGTCTTTGCTTTCCATTGAAGGAAGAGGGTGGAAGACAAAAGTAGCTTGGATGATTTTTATAAATACAATGGAAACCAGTTAGCAGATTGAAAGAGAAAGTCTCCATGCAACCTCCCACAGCAGTTCACTCTTGAAAAAAATATCATCCCATATGAGTACCGAGTAGGGTCACTCTTTACCTTGAGGTAACAGGGATATATATATGCACACACAAATATGTCTACCTATGAATTTTAAATTTGCATGACAAAGTTTCTAAGATTTTACTAAGATACTTTAAATATTCATTTGCTTCTCCCAGAAATGGGGGTGGGGTAAAAAACTAATACAGCCTTTTATTTTAAAGTGGAAAACAAAACAAAACAAAATTCTGAAAACCTAACGTGAAGAATGATGGGGACTTTCTTTTTTTTAAATTTTATTTAAATCCAAGTTAGTTAATACATAGTGTAATAATGGTTTCAGGAGTAGGATTTAGTGATTCATCACTTTTGTATAACACCCAGTGCTCATTCCGACAAGTGCCCTCCTTTTTTATTTATTTATTTATTTATTTATTTATTTATTTATTTATTTATTTATTTATTCATTCATTCATTCGTTTATTCTTTTATAGTTTATTGTCAAGTTGGTTTCCATATAACACCCAGTGCTCATCCCAAAAAGTGCCCTCCTCCGTGCCCATCACCCCCTTTCCCCTCTTCCCCACCCCCATCAGTCCTCAGTTTGTTTTCAATATTCAAGAGTCTCCCATGGTCTGCCTCCCTCCCTCTCCCCAACTATTTTTTCCCCTTCTCCTCCTCCATGGTCCTCTGTTAAGATTCTCCTGTTCCACTTATAAGTGAAAACGTATGGTATCTTTCCTTGGTATCTGTACCAACGATATCAATGGTATTCTCTTCCTGACTTATTTTGCTCAGCATAACACCCTCGAGTTCCATCCACATTGCTACAAATGGCCAGATATGATTCTTTCTCATTGCCATGTAGAGTTCCATTGTACAGCTAAATCACATCTTCTTGAACCATTCATCAGTTGATGGTTTAGGCTCTTTCCATGATTTAGCTTTTGTTGAAAGTGCTGCTATGAACATTGGGGTACATGTGCCCTTATGCATCAGCACTCATGTATCCACAAGTGCCCTCCTTATTCCCATGATGGGGACTTTCTTTAAGCTCTTGGTTTTCTAGACACTGTTAACTCCTCCTTGCCAGAAGAGTTGGAATAAGAGGAGAAAATTCTCTAGAGGAGAAAAATTTCAAAGAAGATATGAGCAAATGAAACAGTTTTCTCTGCATATATGTATATATTATTATTATTATATATATATTTTAATCAAGGCTCGTGCTGCCTCTTCAGGAAAAGAAAATCTTCAGTATGAAGGCAAGGGGTGAACCATTGTGTCCATGTGTGTTTTCAAGCAAGCTGCCCAAGGTTGTGGTAGCTTCAGGGGAAAAACATTCTGCGTTCTCTTCTTTTGGAACAATTGAGTCAACATGTTAGCACTTAGAAATGCTGCCTCATGGATAGTACCAGTACTCTATTTGCAGATTAAACCACAGATAACAAAAGAGCACAAAAAACCTAGGAGGGAATGATGCCAAAAAAGTCAGCCGGGACCATCTCTCCTTTTGAATTAGCAGTTACCCTTCAGTTGCTTTTTATTCAAACATTTGTCTAGTCCTCTTCAGAGCTGTTTAGTGCACTCTCTCCTGCATAGGGATATACAGGAGGATTTCCCATCCCAGATCAGACCATTGGTGCATGTAGCTGGTATGCTAACATTGGCAACCTTCCAGTAATGAGGCATCAGCAAGGCAAACTGACAACAAAGCTTGTTGCCAAGTATGTGAGGCTGTGAACAGGGTTAAGCTTGAGGGTGGTGTCGGTGGGGGTAGGGGTAGTAGGAAAGAGATGGGGGGACAGGGCAGGGGGTGGGGAGTGAACAGCTTAGGGGTAGACATACAATTCTGCTGCTGAGGAACTGACTTACCCGTTCCTCCTCTAAATCCCTCTAAGCTTTTCGCAGAGATCAAAACAAGTGAGTTTATTAAATATCTATTTGGGAGAACTTGTCCCTGAGTTGTGAGCAAAGAGAGGGAGTGAACCTGGGTTGGTTCTGCACATGCTGCTAGAAGGGTAAATCCTGCTAAATCTTTCCCATGTCTTTAATCTGTGGTCCCTCAGCAACATGTTTTATAGTCTTGAGGTGAGCTACACGTCACTAAGATGACCATGCCACCCGGTTTGGTTGTAAGTCCTGTTCACACCTGTTGTCCTGGGGCAACTTTTAATGGCAACACTTCTTTGTTCTCAGAAGTGTCCTAGTTTGGAAAAAAAATCACATGGTCACCCTGATGATAGTCTAGAACTCAGCTTCAGGCCACTGGGTGTCCTTCCTAATTAGGTTTTAGGCTCCTAGAAATACCCATTTCTTCTCTGTCTTATGGGGCATTTTAAAGAAGTCTCCAAAAAAAAAAATTACCCTATTCTGATGAAGTATTTTATTGGTAAAAATTCTAAGAACGCAACTTGCAGAGATTAGGAACCTACTGTTTCAGAGTAATGAGGCCAGAACCAGAAGACTGGTCCATGTGTGATGTACTGGCAGGCATAACTTGAGGTTGGTTGTTTTCCCTTTGCTTTATTATCTTTTTTAACTTTTGAGCAATGCCAAGGGTACACTTGAGATCACAGGTCCATGACAGAACAAGTAAATGCGACTCCTGCTGTGTCCTTTGCTTCTCTGGGAGGTACATTCAAAGTGTGTTGGTCTTGACAGCTAATGCAGAGTGAGGGATCCATAAGGGCAGAGGATTCCAGAACTGTGAGCTTGCCCAGTCCTAGATAGGTAGTCCTAGACTTATATTTAAGGCTGATGTGAGGGTAGGAGGTTGGAAGGAAATGTATACAGGGCTATATCTACCCTTCCTAATACCCAGATGCTAGGCAAATATTTTTCTTTTCGAGACACAACTAGGTTGCTTATTATTTCTGAGAGTCATTTCTTATTGTGCTGTCAAGCCTAATTGGGATTCCAAAGCCATAGGATTATCACATAAGAGAAACTCTAATTTTTGGTCTATGGAAAATAACTTCTGGCAGATTTTAATTGGGATAAACTCATCAGACAGATTTAGGGTGGGTCTCATGATCGGAGGCCTACTCGGGTCAGGCAGATAATATATAAAAAGAGAAGGCAAAGTTAAACATAGCCTCTTGGTCTAACACTTTTTTTTTTTTTTCTGTTCTCGAGTCTTTATTTCATAGAAATAATATAGTAAAACATCTATGGACTGTTTAGGTTTCCTTTTAGAAAACACAAACTTATAGTAAGTGGAAGATAACCTGGGATCCCTGTTTGGGGAAGAAGAGAGAATATACTGGAACTATAAAGAATGGAGGTTACATGACCCATCAGAAAGGGGGCAGACAGGCTCAGCTTTAGCCATCTGTTAACCTGTGGAAACAAGGTCCCTTGTGACAGAATTTCTAGTTTGTTTTTCAAGAAAAACAAAAATCTGTTTTTTCATAAAAATTACCTGCATACCACTGGGACTGGAGTTGTCTTTTACACTCTTCAGGGTCTTTTTAGGATCACCATTCGCCCATATTCCCTTACCATCATTCCCTTCCAAATGTGTTCTTTATTTCTTTTTAATGTTTATTTATTTATTTTTGAGAGATACGGTGAGCAGGGGAGGAGTAGAGAGAGAGGGAGAGAGAGAATCCCAAGTAGTCTCCGGGCTCATGGCACAGAGCCCTACACAGGGCTCAATCTCATGAACCGGTGAGATCATGCCCTGGGCTGAAATTAAGAGTCAGACACCCAAGCGAATGAACCAAAAGGCACCCCTTTTGAAGCACAAGCCAGAGGATTATCTTATCCATTTCTCTGTTATCCCCCCTGGTCACTCCCTTCATTTACTAAAGGAAGATGCTGGCCCATGCCTAAGATCCATGTCACCATTACACTCATGCAGCATTCTGGGAAGTTACACACTGATGTGGATGGCCCATCCAACACTCTGGCTTCTCGGTTCCTTGGTCTACTCAAATTCCATGAGATTTCTTCCACTCCACCTTAGTCACTCACTTTCATGGTCATTCCCTCTACCTTGTCAGTGCTACTTCTTCAGTTCCACACACCCCACTCTTTGGCTGGCACTTCCTGTTTTCCAGGTTATTCTCTCTAATAATCAGACTCCACTTCCTCAAAGTTATCACAACTACCAATTCATGGATACGTGTTCCTGCAAAGCATATATATAATGGTCCATTATAATAGTCACTCTGTTGCATACATCCTCATCTCCTTGACTCACTCACCCCATCCTACTCCACCAGTTGAAAAATCAACCTGAAAAATTCAATTTTATACCTGCTGTGCACCTGAATCAACCAGATGAATGTGGCTGAAGACAAACACATAATCATGTAGAATGGTCTCACTTAACATTCATCTCTTTAAACATGAAATGTATTCTTTGAGTTGTCATTTCTCTGTCAATTCACTTCCACTATCCCCAAAATACAGTTGGCATCTACTCTTTTCTCTTCAAACCTCCAAGACTTCCATCTGCTTCTTTAGTCTCAGAGGCTGACCTTGATTTTGTTTTCCTGGATGAATATAATGAGTAAGAAAGAAGTTCCACATTCACCACAAAAATCTGTCAACTTCTTTCATCTATAACTGTGTATTACCCCTTTCCCTGTTACATCAGACAAGCTGTGGTTACTCCAACCTAATACCTGGATTCCTTCCCCGTCCATCTCTTTAAGGACAGCCCTCTATAATCGGATCTTTTCATTTTTCTCTCCCATTTTCTATTGGATCACTCGTCTGAATATATAAATGTGCTCTAAATTCCTCACCTCACTTGCTTCCATCTCCTTCATCCCAATTTACCCCTACAGTGACTGGTCTATTTTGCTGTTCCTTTCACAAAACAAACTCCTAAAAGTGTTGTCTATGCTGCCGGTCCCCACTTTCCTTGCCCTTTAAGCTGTTTGAACCCAATCCAATCAAGCTTTTTTCAGGATATATTTATGAGACAAATCCAGCCCTATGAACTGCAGTTGTATTTTCTGACTTGTTGAGCGTGAGGTATTATGCCCACATAGTACTCTGTAAATCTTGCATTCCCCATCTGAGTCTAACATTACCCCAGGAGATAAACAGGGGAGGAGTTAATCTGTCATTATGCAAATGAGAAATATGAAATTTGGGAACATTGAGTAACTTCTTCAGATAAACATAGATTTTGAAGTACCAGGAATCAGAGCTTTCCAATGCCTTCAGAGAGATGAAATAAAGAAAACATAGATTGGTCATTGTAACTGAGGCTCATTATATCTAAACCTTCTAGGCTGAAAAGACCCTTGAAAATGATGTATTTCAATGGAACACTAGAGAGGCTATTTGATTGGCCTAAGGTCATACAGTTATTTAGTGATAGAATCTGGGCTCATGTTTCCTGACTCCTGGCAAATGCTCTGTCCCAGATACCCTGTCTGTGATCTGAAATTCACCACTTCTGCCTCCACCAGGAAATAGTGAGTAAGTAGATGATGGGTATATATGATGGGAGTACAGTTGAAAATACCAATACAGCAGCAGCAACAACAGCAGGAATCACCAAATGTAAATGTTCTCACAGTGCAATCCAAGAACCACTTGCATTAGAGTCTTACTTGTCCTGATGCTAATCATGGGTTCACCCCATTTGTGTATTAGCAGGTTGTCAGGACTAGCAGTTCAGGAATTCACATTCTAAACAACTTCATTAGGTGATTCTTAAACACCCTTAGTCTTGAGGACAATTCTAGGAACAAGAGCGGATAGACATAGCACAAATTTCCATTTGGAATTTCATCTTTAAAAGAAGTCTGTCAAGTGCTTTGACTTTCCGTTAATGAAACAAAAAAAGGCAAGAGACACTAAGCTCTCTCTCCCCATAAACTGTCAGAGTCCTATTCATTTTTATTCCTTTGGTAGTTGAGGATCGCCTTAGTGTTAGGTGCTGTAGTGGTTAACAAACTTCAAAACGAGCCTCTCCGTGCAGCTGGGCGAAGGAGCACGACTCATCAGTCAGGAAAAGGACTTACATTCTGGAAACATTAGGGATGAAAGGGTTCATTCTCTTCTGCCTCACAGCAAAGGTGGTACCTTTAGGTCAGGGTAAGAACATCAAGGGAGCCAACAACAGGCTTGCCTGGTGATGAATGGGATGGAGCAGAGGCCACACAGCGCCCCATCTCTGCAAATGATTTATATTTGTGAACACACTCAGAGGCTGCTGGCCCTAGAAATACTATGGGGGCTGGACACCTCAGTGCCTCAGCAAATTTACTGAAGCACGCACTAGCACTGTTACGATCTTCCCGGAAGTCCAACTTTCTTATTCCTCCTCCCTCCCTCCCTCTTTGGCTAAACTTTAAATTTAGAAAGCACTCTTGCCCCAGCCCGCATCCCAGACTGGTTTCATGGTTTTATCTTGGGTGAAACTTTGATGTAGAAAAAATACTTAGGGCCATGAAATTTTCTCAGATACCAAAAAAGTGGTGAAATGAGAATGATATATTTTGTACAGTTAGAGGATAACTATTTACAAATAATTTGCAGACTATTCTAACAAATGTCATTGTCATATTCCTTGCCAGTTGGGGAAAGTAATGCTTAAGGGCTGAATCATCCTATTTGCCGTGCATCAATAACATTTCCCCAGTTAGGTGGTTAAAACCTCCAGGATTTTATTTCTTATGAGACTTTTATATTCCCTAGTTCAGATTCAAATATATCACAGGAACTAAATAACTACTTGATGATTAAAATTAATTGGAAAAACTAATTGGTTGTTTTATTACTTTGTTTTCATTATTTAGATGATGTGGTCAGAATATTGAAAGAAAAGAAAGAAAGAAAGAAAGAAAGAAAGAAAGAAAGAAAGAAAGAAAGAAAGAAAGAAAGAAAAGAAAAAGAAAGAGAAGGAAGGAAGGAAGGAAGAAAAAGAAATAGGGAAAGAGGGAGGAAGGAAGGAAGGAAGGAAGGAAGGAAGGAAAGAAGGGAGGAATGGAGGGAGGGAGGGAGGGAAGGAGGGAGGGAGAAACAGAGAGAGACATCTAGACAAGGTCAAGTTAATGAGATTTAATTCTACCAAACCCATTCTAGCTAATATTACCCAGACGGCTAGGTTACCGGGAATTCTTCTCTCCCTCTGCGTACCTAAACTCACACCCCACAGTAAGTCATGAAGAAAGAGCCTATGAACTCAGGAAAGAAATATACATGTCTGCACGTTCTTGTCGCATTTTCTAAATAGGCCAGTGTGTCTTTGCATTCATGTGTGGTTTTTGCCGGGGCCATTGTGAACAAATGGTTGTACAGACTGGGTCCTGCACAAGTGTGCTAAGTGAGTGGGTGGGTGGGTAGACCGGGCTCCTCTCAGCAGACCATGATTGCTTCCGTGGACCTGCATTCACTTGGAGCATGGACATCTGTTTCTAATCGCCACAAAGGCACTCTATGGGCTAGCTGTAGTCCTGACCTTAGTGGCTTTAATATTGAGCCTTGACTAAGTGTCTATGCTCTTTTGGGTAGGTTGTTTAGCATCTGTATGCATTGTTTACATAACAAGCTTACTGGGCTTTCTGCTTCTCTCTCACCGGAGTAAAATCTTGCTGACTTGCATTAATGCACATAGCTTCCATGGCAGGCAGGCCCAGAGGTTTGAATGGATTGCTCTAGAATCTCATCTCTATCGGCCTGGTGAAGTGCAGATAACGTCCTGGTTATACAGTTTTTTTTTACCTTCTTTTTTTATGAGTTTCAGGTGTACAATATAGTGATTCAACAATTCCTTACAGAACCAGGTGCTCATCACAAGTGCCCTCCGTAATCTCCAGCACATATTTAATCCATCCCCCATCCACCTTCCTTCCAGTGACCATCAATTTGTTCTCTACAGTGAAGAATCTGTTTCTTGGAGTGCCTACGTGGTTCAGTCGGTTAAGCATTTTACTTCTGATTTCAGCTCAGGTCGTGATCTCATGGTTTGTAGGTTTGAGCCCTGCATTGGGATTCTCCTACTTGGGATTCTCTCTCTCTCCCCCTCTGTCTGCCCCTCCCAGGTTCTATTTCTCTCAAAATAAATAAATAAACTTTCAAAAAAGAATCTGTTTCTCAGTTCATCTCTCTCCTTTTGCTCATTTGTTTTGTTTCTTAGATTCCACCGGAGTGAAATAATTGATATTTGTCTTTCTCTGACTGATTTATTTAGCTTAGCACACTACTTTTTAGCTCCATCCATGTCATTGCAAATGGCAAGATTTCATTCTTTTTTATAGCTGAGTAATATTCCATTGTGTGTATGTGTGTTTATATACACATATATATCATATACATATATACTTTATATATACATCATATATACATATATAGCTTATATATACATATATAATCATATATGTATATATAATGTATGTATATATGATGTATATATATAAAATATCTTCTTTATCCATTCAATATCAATTGATGGACACTTGAGCTATTTCTATAAGTTGGTTCTTGTAAATAATGCTGCTTTATGGTTGTACAAATTGAAACATTTTATTTTTTCAGGAGCTGGGATAAAATGAATTAGTTTGTAACATCAGACTTGTACATCACGCTTGTGAGACTCTGGAAATATTATGTGGAATGGATATAGTTCTTAATTTTGCACCACCTATATCTGAAAAAAGAGGTACAACATCTGGTAAACATCTTTGGAATCCAGAAGAAACACATTAAATGCTTGGCCATGTTGTTCTGACTCAGTCTTACATGAAAGCACAAATTTTGCATGAGGTGCAGAACAAGAGAAGGCTCTATAGTGCTTTGATGCTTCCATTCAAGCTGCTTGACCAATTGTGCTATGTGATCCAGTAGGAATCATATTTATGGTACCTCATTATGGGGTGAATTGTGTCCCCTGAATTCATATGTTGAAGCCCGAAACCCAAGTACCTCAAAATGGAACTTTGTTAGAGCCATGGT
The DNA here is from genome assembly GCF_008692635.1 of Crocuta crocuta. Classification (NCBI taxonomy): domain Eukaryota; kingdom Metazoa; phylum Chordata; class Mammalia; order Carnivora; family Hyaenidae; genus Crocuta; species Crocuta crocuta. The sequence continues at coordinate 2,376,962 of NW_027529428.1, forward strand.
GGATCCTAATCCAATCTAAATGGTGTTCTTTTAAGAAGAGGAAATTTGGACATAAAAAGAGACACCAGAGAGAAGAAGGCTGTTTAAAGACTCAGTGGGAAGGCAATCATTTGAATGTAAGCAGAGGAGAGAGGCCTCAGAAGAAATCAAACCTGCAGAACCTTGATCTTGAACTTTAAGCCTCCAAAAATTAAGAATATAAATATTTGTTGTTTAAGCCACACAGTCTGTGGTATTTTGTTAGGGCAGACCTAGCACACTACTATCTACCTCCTCTTGCTTTATTTCCTCCTCTCCTTCAACCCACATCTCTGGTCTCTAGGGAGCTCCCTATGATCAACTGGGGAATAAACACACACACACACACACACACACACACACACACCCTGATATTCTGGTTACCACCTGGGGCAAGATGGCTGCAGAATTACATCCCTATTCAGGAATTATATTAGTTTTCTATTGTTGGCCTAGTAAATGATCACAAATTTAGCAGCTTAAAATAATACCTTTCTATTAGTGTACTGTTCTGTATATCAGATGTCTAGGTGGGCTCAACTGGGTTCTCTGTTTAGGATCTCACAAGGTGAAAATTAATTTGCTAACTGGGCTGAGTTCTCGTCTGGAGGCTCTGGGGAAGTATTCACTTGTAAGCCCCTTCAGTTGTTTGGCAGAATCTAGTTCTTTGCAGTAGGTCTCAAGTACATATTTCTATTCTAGCTGTTAGCAAAGAGGTCTCTCTGTTCCTAGATACCACCCACATTCCTCCTCACGTAGCCCTCTCCATCTTCAACACCCCCTGAGGCTCAACAAATCTCTCTTACTCTTAGAGTCTCTTTGACCTCTGTCCACCAACTAGAGGGAACATTCTGCTTTTAAAGGTCCCACCTGGAAATCTCCCTTTTGCTATATAAGGTAACATGACCATGAGAATGAAATCTCATCATATTCTCAAATTCCACCTACACTCAAAGAGGAGGGGATTCTAAGAGGATCTGAGTCACTGGAGCTTATACTCAGAATGTCTGCCACAGAAGTAGCCCTGAAGCACATTGGGAAGGCAAGCCCAGCAAACAGTATCTCATGGGTATTTGCTCTGCTTCAAGTGGAAGAAGATATGGTAAAAGTATGAACCTCTCCCTATTAATGGACCGAGTCTAATAGTTTTGCTAGATGGTCAAAAATTTGGAAGAAAGAAAGAAGTCTGGGGAAGAAGTTTGTGGATGGGGCTCTTGTAATAAGCACAATGTTTGAGGATTTTTGTGTCCCACATCAATGTTTAACAAAGGAAAAGCACCACAGAGGAGACTTTCAATAATCAAGTACACAAGATGACCTATTGTCTGGATATCAGTCTGTCCCCTTCTCTAGCCAGCACAATCCTTGCTCAATAGGATCATGGATGAATAGGCCATAGCAGTAAAGACTTCCATCAAGGAAAGTGCTTTGACTTTTCTGGAATATACTTTGGATTTGCTTGTAGTCTTCTGCTAGTATCACTACAAGGACTTTATTTACTATCATGGGATCCCACACTACATTGTTTCCAACCAGGGGCTCATTTTACAATGAAATACTTCAGCAATCACCTGAGCTCATGGCATTCACTGTTTGTTGTTGTTGCTGTTTGTTTGATTTTTGTTTTTGTTTTGTTTTCCAAAGCAGTTGACCTTGTAAAATATGGGAATGGTCTATTGAAGACTCAGGTATAGCACTAGTTGAGGAAAGGCTTTTCATGGGACTGAGTACAATTCTATAAAAGTGCAGTATATTCTCTGATCTAGTGGCCAATACATGGTCTTTTATAGCCCAATACACAGACTAGAGTACCAAGAGGTTGGGGTGGGAGTGACTCACCTCTATACACTGAAAAAATTTTTACTTCTCTTTACTATAACTTTTGGGTTTTGCTGGTTGAGAGGTCTTATGCTCAAAGGATGAGTGCTTCTACCAGGAGATATAAGGGTTCCACTGGGCTGGAAGTCAGGACTCCTATCTGGGCCATCCATTTTGTCACAAAGCTTCTTATACTTTGAATCAACAAAGAAGGGATAATCTACTGTCTATGGTGGGGTTTTGTGTTTTTGGGTTTTTTTTTGATAATTAATGGGAAATTTTGATTCCTTCTAAACAGTGGAAAAATGAATGTGTCTGAATCCAGGATATTTTCCAGGGAGTCTCATCAATTCAGTGGAACATGTTAATGGAAAACTGTAGAACTCATTACCATCAGGACAACTAATGGCTTATTTTTGGGAATGAAGATTTACATCACTAGCCAGGTAAAGAGTGAAGGCAAATGAATGAAAAAAAAATGGGTCAATGTGTTGCAGAAATTGGGCTCTTCCCTGCATGCAATATTTAGACATAAAAGCCCTTGGATGGTGCCAGGACCAACGTATATGTGAGGTATTAGGAAAAGCTTAATTTCTTTCTTAATTTTTAAGATAAACATAGAGGGCCCAATATTTTCTCCCTATCCCTTAGTGGGATGTTTGGTATGACCCCATGGGCAAAAAACACCTGAAGATCATTTTGAAGGTCACTGACATAGACTGTGGGTGATTTTGCTTACTAGCTAGATAGAGGAGTAATTCCATGGATGCCAGAAAGGTCTCCCTGTCCAAAATAATGTCTGGTTTTCTAAGTATCTATTCAAAAATTATACAATTTCAACCCCAGACCTTTGTGAAAATTAAAATCATTAAGCGTCACTGACAACTCAGAATGGATTTAGTTCATCAGACTCTTATAGATTTTGTTGAGTAGGAGGAAAATAAGATGGTATATCAAGTGCCACGGAGGAGAGGGCCCTAGGGATGAAAATGGAATGAACAGATCTATTTGGCACCTTTTTGTTGTGCTAGGAAATTTCACATATTTATCACATTAACTTTTCTGAATAACTTTATGAACTGGTATTTGCCACACTTTTACAGATTAGAAATCTGAGTTTCAAGAAGTTGTTCAAACCCACAGTTTGTAAGTGGCAAATCTGCTTTAAGTTGAGATCTGTCAGATCCTAAAACAGATGTTCTACGTACTACAGTATTTGCAAACAGACAACCTTTACTAATTTTATTGACTTTCTTTCTGATTATTATAATTAGTTTTCATTAGTAGAGAGAGAGTTTGGATTCATAAAGTTAAGTATACAAATAGAAACCGATTTTTTTTGTTGTTTTATTTTTGTAAATAGCTTGCTTTTCGATCTCAGAAGATGCTTTAATTAAATCGTCAAAGAAGCTTGGAAGAGGAATAGTTGGGGACATTTTTGTCTCAAAACGGAATCACCCACTAACTCAAGATTTGGGAGAGCCAGACCCAGCCTTCTGTCTCCCGTAGCCAGGATTCTTCTGCTCTGATGAGGAAGGCAACTTCCCCCTTCTTATCCAACACAGTCCTGACTGCTTCTTACATTCTCCTTTCTTCCTAGTGGAAAGGTGGGTAGAGTGGCAATGGTCCAGTGAGGATTCCTCCAGGGAAGAGGTGGTCTGGGCCTACTATTCAGGCCAGAGGGTAGTTCTTCCTTCCCAGTTCAGTGGTCCTAACACTTGGCTGGTAGCCAAGAGCCTGGGGATGAGCTGTCACCTCAATCATGGTGCATTCTGTCATCCCCTCAGTAACTGTAAGTTCAACCTTGGCTGGACACTGTCACCATATGACCCTCTTAACCCTGGCTCTCCTTTCCCAACAAAGGCCTGTTCTTCTGATCATAAATATAAGTGAGAGGATGGGAACACTCCAAACTATAAAAAAAAGTTTGAAATCATCCACAAAACAGACTTATTGTGACGTGTTCTCAAATAATTGTTATATCTGGGCACAGGCCAAGCCTGGTATTCAATTAAGAATGGTGTATATATGCATAGTCACATGCTCACTCAAGCTGATATGTATGGGCCTATGTTAAAAAAAAAAAAAAAAAAAAGAAAGAAGTAAAAGACCTATACGGATTTCTTATATCCAAGCAATAGCATATATACAGATATTTAAATATGTACCAAATATATCAGGGCAGCTTTATTCTGAGGGCTGTACAATAAAATCCATATGGAGACCCTAAAATGAAAAAATAATGGTGTTCTCTAATTCATTAAATGTTGGAATGTAGCATATTTGGGGTGTATGGATTTTTATTATAGTCTTTTAAATAGGGAAATATAAGAAAACTATGCTACTCAAATATTTGGAGAACTTCAATATCCACATGCTTTTCATTGGGAAAACAGTTTAAAAAGCTAAGGGTATGATGGCACAGGGCAAAATGGAGCTTTACAACTTGCTGGCTATGTGACTTTGGGCAAGTTACTTAACTTTCTGGGACTTCAGGGTCCTCGCCTATAAGTCAATGCTAATCAAACCTCCTTAAGGGGATGTTGTGAGATTTTATCAAAAATATAGCAGAGACATAGAATATGCCAGGCAAATAAGAGGCACCAAATAAATGTTAATTCTCTCCTTCGNACACACACACACACACACACACACAAACATGCACATTCAAGCATGGGAACCTGCCGCTTCTCAAGATAGTCCACTGCCTCTGGAGCATCTCAGTTTTTCAACCCCAGAGATAAGAAATAATGCTTTTCTATGTTAATAAAGTTACTTTGTATTCAGAGCACACCACTTTCCCCTTTACAGGAGAAATACTATACAAGAAACAGGTGGGGTGTTAGTGACTGTCCATCTAATAGTCTTTTGCTTCCACAGGAATGGAAATGGGTCAGCTGAGCTGGAGATTCTACTGAAGAGAACCTCTTCTACATGACAGAAGCCCTGGAATTCCCAGCTGCGCATGCTTGGAGGGTACTGGAGCTGCTAATGTGGCAAGTGAGATTCAGAATAGGTATATCTCAGGTAACTGAGGCTGGAGGAAAGAATATTCTGAAATTCTCTGCATATTCCCTCCCCTCCCAACCCTTTTTAGAAATTTCTTTTCCTCTTCCTTTTAAGGTGATTTTGCCACTTTGAAAATCATCTGCTGCATCCTCACGCTTTTGCTATGTAACAGCCTCAAAATTTCATGGCTTAAAATAATAAACACTTACTTGGCTTATGACTCTGGGGTTGGCCATTTGGGTTGGGCTTCCTTCTTATTTCAGTGGGGCTCACTGATGTGTCTGTAGTTAGCTGGTGGGTTAGCTGGGGCTGGTCGCTCTAGGACAGCCTCAGCTGGCGTGGTTTGTCTTTGTTCCACATGGTCTTTTGTCATCTAACAGGCCAGCTTGGGCTTGTTAACATGGCAGATGGGCAGGGCTGAGGGAGAGAGAGACAAAGCAAAAGTATTTCTTGAGGCCAAGAGTTTGGAAATGTCACACTGTCATGTCGACAGCCTTCTCCTTCCTGGCCAAAGCAAGTCCAAGACAAGTCCAGATTCAAGGGCAGGGGAAAGAGATGCTTTCTCTTCATGAGACGAACTATAGTCACAGTGCACAGAGATTTGACATAGGGAGAGACGAAGGATTATAGCCATTTTCACAATCTACTGCACCCCGAGAGTTCCAAATTGCAGTCTGCATGGGGCCGCGGGGATGACTGATGTGGGAGGCGAGATTCAGCCTAACAAGCAAATGTATCAGGCAATTGAGGCTGATGAAAGACCAAGCATTCAGAAGACATTTTAAAACATTCCTTCCTCTCTTGCCTTTAAGGTGATTTTGTCATTTTGGAAAACCTCAGAATGGTATGTGCATGAGAGCTGCTTTGAGCGGGGAAAAATTCCTGGGCTGGCGTGACTGGACGGATGGTGGCCTGACCACCTCATTCCTTTCCAGCCACCTCTGCCGTCTCTGGTGACCACGATAGGATCCCTGCAGCCACAGCAATCAGAGTCGATCATGGTGAAGGGGGGCTCGCGTGGCTTGGCTGGGGTGCAGCACAGCTGGCCTCAATCATTGCATCTTGAATGTCTCCTCTCGAGCTTTTAAGGGTTGCTGAGAACTGAGTGCACAGGAATCCAAACGAGCCTGAAGACTGCCTGTTCAAAACTGGCTTAGGATTGTGAAGAGAGGAAACAAAAGACAGGGTGAGGGTAACAACCTGCTGGAAACGGTATTCAGGAGACCCTTTTACAGAGGCCCGGTGGCTCAGACTCCCAAGGGCCCCTCTTGGTGGGGAGCCCAGGACTCAGCCTGCTGTGTGGCTGCACAGTCTGGAAGGCACAGACTGTGACCAGGGACAGCTGCTATCCTTAGAGAAGATTTTATCTGTCATTTTTTATCTGTGGTCAGTCAAGGAAAGAAGAGACTTTGAATTGTAGTCACAGGACCCGAGGAAAGGAAATGAACCCCAGTCTATCGCTGAGTGCCTTCTCTTCTTTAGAAGCTTTTATTTTATCATTATTTTTTTATTTCCCAGTTTTGGCCCAGACCAAGGCTGTAGTGTGGCTATAACAAATGTGGCATTTCCCATCGCTTAGCATGTTACTTCCTCTTTGCCTCCCCCTCTCCCTCCCACCCTGCAACACACAACTAGATGTAGCCAGTGCAAGGATAGGCTAGAGGGAGTCAGTGCCAACAGCTAGATCCCGTGCATTGGGCTTAAATGCGAATACCCTGACTCCTTTGTACATTTATTTTGTTCTACCTGTCGGCAGTTGGAGAGGCCCAGGAACAAACTGCAAGACGGTATTGTCCTCTGCCTTCTGAGTCCAAGGTGGAGGGCTATTACAGCGAGTCCTGGATGATGCTACAGAGCTTAAAGAAATGCCATTGAACTACTCTCAGACAATCGATTGGGATATTAGGGTTTTCAGTTTTCCAATACCTGGCTCTTTACGATCCAGTTCTGCAAAGATTTATGTAGCATTGGGGGATGGTCAAAGATGCAGCATATACAGTATTGAGGCTTTCTGTCAAGAAATGAGGCCAAATGATGCTTCTCTGCTAGAGCTCTTCCAGGCAGACATGGCTAATGTCATTTCTCCAAGATTGGTAGACAAGACCGGACTTCAGTTCACAAGTGCTCATGGAGCACTTACTATGTGCCAGACACTAAGCACTTTACAAATTTGGACTCACCTAATCTTCATCTTAGGTCTTCTTCTTTTTCTATGGCTGAGGAGATGAGGCCCAGAAATAGTTAGTAGCTTGCCCAAGATAGCATATGGCTCATAATGGTCAGAGTCAGGATTTGAGCTCTAGAAATCTCGCTCCAGAGTCCATGTTCTTGGTCACTATGCTCTGCTGACAGTCATGTTTATGAAAATTTTTTGTTTTTTTTTCCCCTAATCGGACTCCATTTCCCTCCCTGGGTTATAGATTTTTGAGGATAGGAGCAAGCAGAGAAGAAAAACAAGGGTTAATGCCACCATGCGAGACGCCGTGTCTGGCACTTTACGATTACCTCATGTAATTACTAGAACAATGCTATGAGGTATTCTTACCCACAATTTAGATACAACACTCAGAGGCTCAGAGAGGTTAAGTGACTTGATGGACAACACACAGCTATCAAACCTTTGGCTCTTGGATTGCCAGTATGAGCTATATGTGGAGTTGTCTGTTAGATGGAAATAAAGTCATCTCTAAGCTCTTTCCTTGGATGGGAAGACTGGAAAATGGAGATTTCTGCAGGCATCTCAGGACTGCTATCCCTGTATGTGTCAGAGAGGCTCAGACCAATCTGCCTCCCTCTGTTCTATGGAATTTCACCTAGGACCCAACCATGAATGGGCATTTTGCAGGTTCCGTGCATAGTGCTTGCTGTGCTCCATCATTGTTGCTATAAAGCACGTCCAGAGAGGTCAGGAGTTGCATTGTCACATGGAAAGGAGAGCACAGAAACTTCCAGTCATCCTCCAGCAACCAGCAGGTCCTTCAGTGTGTGTTCCTTAGCAGAGCAGGCCTCTAAGGATTGAAAGTAATGTCTTAAATTGATTTTTTTAAAGATTTTACGTAATCTCCACATCCAATGTGGGGCTCGAACTCGCAACCCCAACGTCAAGAGTTGCACACCCTACTGGCTGAGCCAGGCAGGCATCACTTAAATTGATGTTTTAAATCCCTCATAAAATAAAACACAATAGCAGAGGAGAAACAACACAAGCTTTTTTTTTTCTTTTTAATTTTTTAATGTTTTATTTACTTCTGAGAGAGAGAGACACACAGCGTGAGCAGGGGAGGGTCAGAGAGAGAGGGAGACACAGAATCTGAAACAGGCTCCAGGCTCTCAGCTGGCAGTCAGCACACAGCCCGACGCGGGGCTCGAACCCACGAACCGCGAGATCATGACCTGAGCCGAAGTCGGATGCTTAACCGACTGAACCACCCAGGCGCCCCAAGAAACAACACAAGCTTTTATCCACTTTGCACTTTGCAGCTTATAAGTGCTCTGGAGGATCGATCTTATTCTAATTTACCCCCATCTGTAAGGTGGAGAAGTCAGCACTGTCCTCCCATTTTTAGACAATGGGATCTCCCAAGCTCTGAGAGGTTAAGTGACTTGCTCGAGATCAAACAGCCAGCGAGAGTTGTAGCTGTGGCCTGGGTTCAGGTCTTCTCCCTCCGAGCTTAGCAATCTCTGCAAGATAGCTTTATTTCCTTTTATACGGCCTATCAAGTAATGATAATAGTAGGACTCATCGTGAAATGAGTTTGACTGTCGAATAGCCTGGGGTTATTATAAAACACAAAAGCAATAATAATTGCTGACATTTTTTTTTCCGCTCTTACTATGTGATAAAGATCTATGCATATCCTTCTCCATTCACCCTCTTGACTAACACGGGTGTCAGCTATGATCTGGATGATTTGCAGGGAGGTAGAGATTATCTGCCCCATTTTATGAATGGGACTGAACAGGAAGTAAGATGACATCCCCAAAGTCATCCTGTCAGGAAGCAACACAATCAGAACCAAAACTCTGGTCTCATGATGCTACAGTCCATAACCTCAGCCATTCTACATACACGCGAACCAACTAGAATTGCCAACTATTTTAAAATGAGGAGACCACAGTCTGGCTTTGAGTCATCATGTCTTGTGCCTACAGCTTAGTTCTGGTGAAAACCAAGAAAGAAAGAATACATTTTGCACCCACACGACCTGCTTTTCCTTGGCTGCTGCACATTCTTCCTGTTACAGGTGATAATTTCTAGTCCTTTTGGATCTGTTTCAAGAAATAAATCCTAGTAATTGCATTTTTATAACGTTAATTATTTTACAAAACATTTTCTGTGTGAACCCTGTCAGTGCTCAATAAATAACTGTAATAGTAATTATCATGACATATTTGACACCTATGGAAATGAGGGGCTGTTAATCCAGCTCAGATCCCGGCAGGGTGTCTGCGTGGAGAAACAGTGAGCTAGGTTGACGCCCGAGGGACTCCGACAATTTCCTTGGGTCTAACTCACTGTCTGCATATACCTCAGGCATGTGTAAATTTCCATAGAAATGCAGAGATGTTGAGAGATCTGGTTGTGGAAGCCCGGTGCACTGAAAGGACTCAACTGCTGTCACCGCATATACTTGGTCCACCCTGGAGGTCCCCTACAGCTTTTGTGGACAATCCCCTAGTGGCTTCTTTCCCCAAGCTCCTGTGTCTCGCTGCTGGAGATTTCCCTGCGAAGAGCCAGGGAGTGAACCTATTAGCGGCACATGTTGGTGGATAAAAAGCCCGGTTCCCTGGACGCCATCTTCACACTCAATTGCCCATAGCAGAGGCTTGAGTATGAACATACCATTCCCTGGTTCTATTCCCTCCTTTCTGTTCCTTCCCCAGCCTCATCCTATTGCAGGGCTCACCTTCCCAATAAACTGTCTGCAAGCAAATCCTCGTCTCAAGTTGTGTGTGGAGGCAGGGGAAACAGATCTCAAAATAAAGCCTCCTCAGAATCATGGGTGATTCTACTTTATTCCATTGTTCCTGTTGCTGGCTCAGGCCTCTTGAATTTGTCTCCACCCAGCATGACAGTGATCCTTCTCCAATGCAAATCTGCTTTTGCCATCGCCAGACGTAGAGCCATTCATTGGCTCTTATCTGTTCCCAGAAAAGAGTCTCAATGCCTTGGACTTCGTTGGGTGTCAGAGGCCCTCCATGGCCTATCTACCGTGTACCTGGGGCTCTTCACTCAACACCGGCCCTTCTAGTCTTCGGCTCTAGCTGCACTGAACCAACAGCTCTGCTCTCGTCCTTCAAGGCCTGCACACAGGGAATGCCCTCTGTTCAGGGGGTCTTTCTGGCTCTCTCTCCCACCCCCATGCCATCTTAGCTATGTTAACCCTCACTTGTCTCAGGTCTCCGATTGGCTGTCACTTCATCAGCAAATGAAGTTCTTCTGTAGCTCCCAAATTTGAGTGAGGGGTCCTATGACACCTGGTAGGTCATGTCAACCTGTCTCTTGTGCTTTATGGCTTTGTGCTAGTTCAGTCTATGAATTTGCCTTTCTCACCAACCAGAGGGTGAGCTGTTTGAGGGCCAGACTTGCCTTCTCACCTTAGGACTTAATACCTGGTATGCGGTAGGTAGGTGCTTATGAAACGTTTGTAGGAAAAAAAATTGCTATTGGAAGTTGTTTTGATTACAGGGGTGGTGGAATCTTTTCAACCCTGTTTCGTTTTCAGGTGTGTACATGAGGTTTTTTGTTTTTGTTTTTTTTTTCCGGTGAATGATCTGCCAGGCCATTTTATTATTTGTTTTCTCTTTTTCTGTGGTGACACGATGCCATGTAGTTGGAGTGCTCTCCAAAGGACACGTTTCAGTCCTCACAGGTGGAGCCTGTCTGAACCTCTCAGGTATAAGGCTGCTCCTTCCTTGAAATCCTTCTCTGGAAGCCACAAAGGGTAGAATATGGTTCCTGGTCAGTCCCCCCTCAGCCACAAACTGAGGCAAACCAGGGGAGGCTTTTGCCTAGAGGGTGCTCCTGGCAGGAACATCCTGCGGGTGTTTCACAGATTTATTAAATCTCTGACCCAGTCTGGCAGTTGCTTGTGCTTGTGTTCTAGCTCTCCAGCTTTAAGTTCTTGCTCGAAAATTCATTACTGACTCTCACATGAAGCACCAATTTAATGTACAAGTTTGGCCAAAATGGCAGACTTTGGAGGAGGAGTGAATAGCCATTCTCCTCATCAGGCAAGTTCCCCAATTCTCCGAGCTTTCAAGTGGGCCTGATTCATAGGCTCAGGACAAATGCTCCTGAAGAAGGTGTCACTGAATGTCCTCTGTGCATTGTCCCTCCCTTCCTGTCATCACGAGTGCTCTCTGAAGAGCTCTTACCGGTCTTTGCTGCAGAAAGTCAAAAGCCTTGCCAAGCAGCCTCTACACAGCAGTAACCTCCCCAGCTCTCAGGATTTCGGTTTTGAAGTTTCAGGAACATTCTTTGTGGTTTCTTTCACTTTTCAGAAAATCGGCTGAGGGGATGTCTCAGGGCATATTCTAGCTGGCCTTAGTTCTTGTGAGTATGAAATGGTGAAAATATATGCAAAGTTCCCAGCATTGTGTCTGACAGTAGGTTCTCCATGAATGTTAACTTCTCCCACTGCTCTTGCTGTTGACTGATTCAGTGATGAATACCTCCGTCAGGGGACAACCACCATCTATTAGAATGCTGCTAGGGCTATGCCCACAAAACTCAAAGACGGGGCCTTCTAGAAAGTTCTATTTACCCAGAGTTTCAGTGCCACTCAGGAAGAGATGAGTGGATAAAGAGAACTAAAGTGAGGCTCTGTATTGTCAGCACAGAATTTCAATAATAATGCTATTCATAGCATTTCAATACAATGCTATAAGCAGTTATAATAGCTACCTCACTAGATGCATGGAACATGCTAGAAATGTTACTTGTATTACCTCTATTCTTCACAACATCTTTTCAGAGTTGGTGTATATCACTGTCATTTTATTGGATATGAGGAAACTGAAAAGTTAATATCAACTGAATAGTGTGAACTGAAGGGTACAGTCAATAAACAGTGTGACTTCCATCCTGCCCACCATTGCCATTCAAATTCCCTCTGTCAAACTTTCATTTCTCACTCCCTGAGACTATCTTGGCCGATTCCATAGCTTCTCAGGCTCATTTCAGATATTCAAAAGCCTCCTTTTCAGGTTTTTAAGAAGTCCAATGAAATCTAAATCACACTTCACTCTCCCATCCTGATAAAACTCCTCCTCCACTCAAGCCCAGGCTGAATGCAGGCTCTGGAAGGTGTAGTGGGGAACACGTGCTGGTTTGTACTCTTGCTCTAGGGGTAAGGCAAGGAAAAGGAGGGAGAGTTGACTGCATTTTACAGGGTGTGTTTATGATTCTCTCTTGGCTATTAAATGCCCTCTGTTAAGACAAATGTCCAAATCCTCACTATATGTAGAAGGCTTTGGATAGTTCTTTATGGTTTCCTCCAGGACAGCTCTTAATCCCTTTATTTGCTCCCACCTCATGGCCCCTGACCTTCCTCAAACTTCTCCTATCTCTCCCCTTGGCACCAGGGACTTCTGACCCGTGCTCATTGACTTTGGAGAGGAATCCTCTCTCTGTCTACGTATGCCTCTCCTTCTCAGCCTGTTTCTATGGGGGTTGACTCATCTGGCAGGCAGCCTTTAAGGACAGAGCCACTCCTGAAATTTATGTGGCCCAAGGCAAGAGCACAAACAGAAGTCCACAACTTCTAAATATTTAAGTATATTTTAAAATTGCAAGTCAAGCTAAAAATGACTTAATAAAATGTGTTCTATCCATATTCCCTAACAATCACACCTTCATAATAACCTGGAGGGCCAGACAGACTTGTATCTAGAATTCTTCTATTTCTTGGAATTTTTGTGTTAGAAGCTGGCTCTAAGCTTGAGCCTCCAGTCCACTGTTGACCTCTCTTCTCTCTCATCCTTGGTTACCCCAATGGGTCTTGTGTCGCAGAGGTGTGGGGTCACCCGTGTTTTCACATCCACCAGCACAAAGCTAGCTCTTGAATCGCCCTTGGCCCTAGGCGTGTGCACATAACGATGAGCTCTACCCTTGGAAGTAGGCTTGACTTGTGGCCATTTGGGAGAGAATTCTGTGGTCCCAGTGGCCCAAGTCATGGTTTAGAAGAAGGTAAAATCTCTGGGTGAGCATATCCCAAAGGTAGGCATGCCTTCTTGGCCCCATGAACCAATTTCTCTGGAAGAGAGGATCAGGCCTGGGGAAGGCCAGAGGATTCCACTAAAGTGCAGGGGCCAGGGCACAATCCCTCTTTCCCTGTCCTAAGGGTGCTATTGGTCTTGAGCATGGACCTTTCAAGACAATTCGTGCCCATCTGTCCTCCACAGAATTCACTCAGCCTTCAGAAAAACTCAAACACTGCCTTCCTGCAGGTTGCCGCAGGACGTTTTTAGTCCTGTATTCTGACACTATATAGGTGAGCCTATAGATGGACCCTGATTCTGCTCTCTCCCTAACAACCAGATCTGCCCACGTGCAGCTAAGGGAGCCCTCCTCACCTGGCTTCAAAGTAAGCACTTCTCTTCACTGCCTTGAACCGTGCTTGAAACCTATTAGGGACTCAGTTCACATTTGTTAAATGACTGAAGGAATAGAAAGCACTCTTTTGGCTCCCCTTCCTGGGGAACTTCCTACCAAGACACAGTGTTCTTCAAAGACCCCTGCTCTGATCCGTCTCCTCAATGCATCCCTATTTAGGGGTGATGAGCTAACCTCTCGAGAGTAACCTCTCGATCCTGCCTGGAGGGGCACTGGGGGAGATCAGGCCCTTCTTTAGATTTCAGCTGCAATTCTGAGGCAACAGAATACATTCCATTTAGCAAGTTCCATGAAACTTGCCTAGTTCATATAACGATAGTGGCAGAGAATCTTTTGAATTCAGCACTGACTGGTTCCATGAGACATCAATTTTCATTATGCAACGTTGCATCCGGCACCCCACTGAAACAAGATGGGGATGGCTTGGGAGTCCATCTCAGCACACTGCCAATCACACATGGCCGAGGGCAGCCTGACTTCTGACTGCCCAGAATCGAATCTCTGACGCTTATGACACACAACTGTTCCCACATCTCATTTGGCGGCTGCTTTATGTCCATCATCAGACACTGGCCTCCCGGGAGCAGAGGAAGCGCCCCTAGCTAGTTTGAAAGTTCAGTCAAATGGTTGCACAGATTACTTGGGATTGTTCCTGTGATTCAGCTGCGCTGTGATTTGTACAATTAGAACAGCTTTCTCGCCCGAGGCCTTCAAAGAACAATTACAAAAACAAATAGCAGCGGTAGTAGCAGCAGGCATAGCTGCAGATAAAAAAAAAAAAAAAGAAAGAAAGAAGGAAAGAAAGAAAAGGTGCCAAACAAGACAAAGGCCTCCCCTTGCTCACATCATTCAGAGGAAGGCAGATGTGGTTTTTCATCCGAGGCCTCTGAGAGTCAGCTTCCTCAAGAAAAATAGCAGTTAGCCTCTTATGTACGTAATTACAACAGATACTACCCCATTATTTCATCATTCTTTGTAAATGAATATGCTGGTAAGATTCTCTCCCCTGGAAATTTCCCCAATTAGTGGTTGGATGACTGACCCAAGGTAGCGATTCTGGGGCTGTTTGAAAGTCGGGCTGGTGGTTGGACTTGATTGGAATGCGGTGTCTGGGCTGTCCCCCACTCCTGCTTCAGCTGACTGACCTCTCTCGGAGCACGAACATCTCCCTGGCTCTAAGCATCCCTGATGGTGTCTTTTCTAGCATCGACACCTTCCGTGTCTTTTAATTTTCAGAACATGGTACCTTGCCGTCCCAGTGTGCCTCAATGAAGACCATTCCTAGAGAGTTTGATAATACCCCAGGCCAGTGTAGGGCATATAATTTACCCAGTGGGACATCTTGTCATCCTTATTTTGTAAATAAAAGAGAGAAAGGGTCAAGAGGTCAAGATCTAAAACTAACAAATGGCAGAGCCAAGTCAGGGACATGGGTTCTCTTAATATCAAACTCTTCTGTACTATTGCTGGATCATTTGCAGGATGGAGAGATGAGTCCCCAATTTCTCATGCTACCGTATTTTACCAAAATCTCAAATCTTGTTCAGTGGAAACACACACACACACACACACACACACACACATATAGAGACAGAGAGGGGCAGAGAATGAATCTATGTTCAGGATAGAAAAATTAGAAACACAGAGAGAATAGAATAAAAATCACCCAGTCTCAGCAGGCAGTGATAATGCCTGTTAACATATTGATTTACATGCCTGCCACCCTTTGCGTCTATGTAGAAATAATTTCAAAACCGGTATCATGCCACAAATGCTGGTTTTTAACTTCCTTTTCACTTAGTGGTGTTTTGCGCTCATCTTCTTCATGTCCATAAATACAGGAATTTCTCTGTGATAAATTTTTGATTTACAAAGTTCAGAGAATGAAAAAAAGCTAAGCTTTGGAGCTAAAAGCATACCAGTCCCTCCTGCCACAAATAAAAAGCATTAGCAGTCACTTGTACAGTGTCCAGCTGGGTTAATAAACAAACAAATTTCCAAACAGGTTTTATGGAAACCAATGTGTTCATACACGGAGAGGTGTTTCTAGAATGTTCCCCCTGCCCCTTACAGGCTGCATTTTATCCCATTGTATGGGCATATTGTAGCTTGAGTAGTCTCCTGTTGCTGGATATTTTATTGTCATAAAGAGCTCTAAAATGGACGCCCTTCTTCATACAACTTTGCTAATTTTTCTGGTTATCCAAGGTTAGCGTTATTGCACTATAGCTGAGTGCAGGCATCAGAGGCTTTTTATTCCAAAGGAGAGTGGCTGGGGGACACAATATTCCCCTCAGAGTCATTGTCCACCCTGAGCTTTCACTGGTGAAGGTCTTCCAGTCCCTCCAAAGCTCTATCATTGTCGCTGGGGTTGATGGTTCCATTATTAGGCACATATTCCTTTGGATTATGTCTTTGTCCTCCATGAAATGCAATTACCTCAGAAAGAAAGCATGTCTTGAGAGTACATTCTGATGCAAGGTTATCCCTTTATGTCGTCTCATATTGTTTTTAATTGTTCGTGAGTCATAGAGAGAAGCAATGGAGGAAAGCTGTTACCAATGCGGGCTCTGGAACCAACCTGTCGGATGACTGCTGCTATTACCACTTACCATCTAGGGCAAATGCAGTCTAGTTATTTAATATCTCTGTGCCTCAGTTTCCTAATCCATATAATGGATATAGTAATATAGTAATACTTCCTAGCATCATACACTTGAGAAGGGCAAATGGAAAATGCCTAATACAGTGCCTTAAACACAGTCATTGGCTCAATAAATGTCCTTATTATTATCTTCCCAGTGAGACTATAATCTCTACAGTCAGAAGACCACATATTATAGTGGAGGTTATGAGTATCCTGCCCAGATCCCCTCGGCACTCACCGCTGCCCTGCATGTTGGCAGCTTCTGAGGGCAAAAGTCAGCCACTCTCTCTGCCTGAGGGCTTCCTCTGGTCTCCAGAGTCTGACCAGACCACACACAGGGCAGGGTGGTTGGTTGCCCTGGGAGCAGCTCTCACCAAATGGCAGTGGGAAGCAGTGTATATATGTCTTATCTTCCTTGCCCTTCAGGTAGGACAAGTCTGAGGCGTGTTCTGTATCATGCCCCAGGGGTCTCCAGCAGACTGAGCCCTAGCTGCCCTGTAACCTCTCACCCCCTGCACAGGCACCCCTGTCACTGCTGCGCTTCACCCCTCCCTCCCCAGTGGGAGAGCCAAGAGAATTCCTCCCCTGTGAGAGCTCGGGGAATCCAACCTAAGCCGTGTATCAGGACTCCTTAAATACATCACAGTGAAACAAAGCAGAACACAGTAGTGTTCACCTCATAGTTTACCAGTCAGTATTTGTTTGATAAATTAAGTGCCTCCAAGCAAGAGCCACTGGGCATGTGGCTTTCTTCTTGTTTATGGGACTTCATTAGTGAGGGCTCCATTCTATGGTCTCTGTCACCTGGAAAGCACAGGGTCATCCCAGGGAGAAAAATAATTCCCTGGATAGTTATCCTGTCTCTGTCTCTGTCTCTCTCTCTCTCTCCCCTAATGTGAGTCTAAGAAGAGATTCTAATTCAGAGATGGCAAATTCACCTGCCCCTGGGGGTCAGGCCGGCAAGCCAATTCGAAACTGCAGAGAACTGAGAATGGATGTGATAAAGGGAGTGGCTACCTCGCTCCGACTACTTGCTGCCACGCAGGATGAAGCCCCTTTGCTCTTGGACCTTCCGAATGCACACTTCCGTGTCAGAACCTTATTTTAAATTATTAACAGCAAATTCCATTTTGTTCATAAGAATCTCATCCATGGGCACAAACTCCCCCCCTTGGGGGCCTTCCAACATGTAATCTCAGCTCCAAGCAATGACCCAAGTTCACCTTGGTAGCAGCAAGAACTAATTTAAATGATAAAGTAGCCCGCAGCACCTGTCCCTGGTTTCCATAAGGCTCAGAGAGGCTGCATTCTAAGAGGGGATCAGCCCTCGTTTTCAAACCTGGATTCTCTGCACATTATGTGTGGCCAAGTTCATTTGCCTCCCCGAGCAGACGCTGATCTGGAATTGTGCAAGCAGATCTCATTTCCAGACCTCATGGAAAATTAATTTTCATAATTTGCTCAGTTCCTGCCTGTCTATACATATCTTTCTTCTCGAACCACTTTATTTCCATCTAGGCTGTCTCTGTCCCGGGTCTGGGAGGTGAAGACTCCAGGCAACTTTTAGCTATGTGTTAGCAAAATGTGTTCTGGAGTCCTGAGCTACTACCGGTCTTGGAGTCTACCTTGCAGCGCCCTTTAAAATATTAGTGTAGTACCAAAAAAAGCATTAAGCCCCATTATGAATAATTAAATCAAATAAAATCTTAGGGAATATTGCTCTAGTGAGAGAAGCCTAGGTTTCTGTGAACCCACAGTGGTTCTTTGCTCAAGTTTAATAAGTTTTTTGATTGTATAAAGGATGCTTTAAGCTTACAGGAAAGGCTTCTCATGGGCCCTCTGCTCCGAAGAGACCCTTCTGTAGGAATAGTTCCGTTCTGCTTTGATTTTGAAACATTCCCTAATTAAGCTGGGTCCTATCCACCTACAGCCTATATCTCGCCAGTTGCTCCCTTCTGAAATTGGCCCCAGACACCAGCCTAGCAAACATCTGGTTTTTTGTTCCTGTGTACACGGGTCAGGGGGAAGGTTCTACAAATGAAAATCATCATTTTGTTGGGGTCTGTGGGGCCACCCCCTATGAGAGCTTTCTTTTGTTGTTCTGTGTTTGGAGAGAGGCTTGTTTTCCCCTTTCGTTTTTAATTAAACTACAGGTTCGGCATTGCTGCCACAGAGTTCAGACCGCGCTGTGTCAGAAAGCAGGCGGCGAGGCACTAGATGCTCGGGCTGGATCAGCGTCCTCAGCCGACCTGAAAGGAACATCAGTGCACGGCAGACGTGTTTTTGGGGAGGTATTTTTGTGCTCCTGCACAATGATTTGTTTTCATACTGGTGTGGATTTTTTTAATGCTTTGGCTTTCTTTCTTTTTTTTTTTTTTAAGCCGTGGAATGCATTTTCAAACGAATTCCTAGGTGGTGTTTCTGGGTCAGTAAAGATCGTGGCTTCCATGGAAAAAGGTAGAGGAGGAGGAGGGAGAACTCTTCTGTGGTCCTGCTCCAAGTCTGACAGGAAACTTCGGGGAAGCTCTGGGTCCTACTGCCCACCGTGGGGTCTTTGGGTCACCTGGGGTCACCTTGGAGCTTGTTAGAGGTGCAGAATCCTGGACCCCACCTCTGCCCACTAGCATAGCCGGATGCAGTTTAACAAGATCCCCAGGTGATTACAATGAACATTAAGGCTGGAGAAGCAACAGGTAAAAGCTTTGCAAAGCACCGCTAGGACCCTAGTCATGACTTCCCCCAATGGTCTGATAAACACAGTCCCAACCACCAGACTCCAATGTTTTTTCTTTGGTTTCTCCCAAACCGGATGCAAACAGAGACACTGTTATGTGTCTACTTTGAAACTGAAGTGAATTAAACTTCATTTTTCTTTAGTATAATTTGAGATAATGTTAAATAAGATTGAATCCAACCAGGATTGGGCATTGGTGGCCATGAATGGGAATATGGGAGGTATTATTCATGGCTCTTTCAGATCACCATCTGTCTCCAATGGGCCCTGGCCCCCCCTGGGTGCACACGGCCATGCTTCTTGGAGTCATTCTCAAGTGATGGAGTGACATACCTCCTCGGGTGGTCTTTGGCTCCAGAATGACTTTAGAAAATGGACTCATTCTACCTTACTTGCATGACTTGCTCAAGTCAATATACATTAAACGTCTGGGTGGAAATCCAGAAAGAACTCTATCACCAAGTGACATGACTAAGAAATCATTGGGCCTTTCCATGTCTCAGGTCATGTGATCAACTTTGTCCCAGTTTTCCCTGGCCTTAGCACCAAAGGAGGCCCTGCAGCCCTGGGAAAACCCAGACATCGGTCAGACTTGCCCACAAGCAGGGACAGGCATGTTTAATTACCCCAAACTCTGAGCGTTGTATTGGTAGAAATGGTGGAACAAGCCCTGAATTCTCCTATTTTCTTCAATGCCCAAGCATATGAATTTTTAAAAGGGGCTTAATGATATTGTTTGAACACTTATTTCTTAAAGAGCAGTTGCAAATGATTCCAAGATATGAAACAGGTGTTCCTGCATGGTCCGCTGGATAGAATGAAGAAAAATGTCCTCCCAGATTACCCTACAGATGACGTACCCATTGCTTTCTACTTTCAAATGAAAAATACACTCGATCACACGGGCGACAGGACTCCATCTGGCCTGTCTGTAACATCCAGAGCGGAAATGGAAACCTCTATGTCATTTCTAGATTTGGGCAAAAATCTCCCGATGCTTCATGAAGCAATTAAAACAGGTGTGTGTCATCCACACTCGCTGCTTCTGCAAACAGTCAGCGCCCATCGACATGGTCTGGAAAATTGCTTTTGGTGTGGATCTGTGCAAGAGCAAACAAATGCGTTGGCAAGGCATGCTTTTGTGGCCACCGGCATCCTAACAGGGGAGCCAGGGCTCCCTTTAGAGAGCTGTCACTTTCTGTATCGTCAAAGAGGAATTTCCGACCCAGAGATCCTCTAATTTACTATCTCTGGGTCTGGTTCTCCTCTTCTTACAGCTTTATACAGTCCTAGGATCTAGCACCATAGCGACTTATATAGACGACAGCGACTGCCAGAATGTGAGAGGCCAGGCCTTCAAAAAAACACCAAAGGACTCAAAAAAAATGGAGTGTCATTTACAACTTTAACCATAAAAAATACTATTAATGGAGGTTTGAAACCTTTTAGGCCAATGGATATCAAACTTGGTTAGTACCAGAGGAACACCAGGAAGTTTGAAAAAATATCGATGCCTGGATCCTATGACACAGATTCTGATTTAATTAATCCAGAGTGAGGCCTTGGCATGAAATTTTTAAAAGCTTTCCAGTTGATTCTAATGTGCTCTAGGCTCTCATATAATAAAATTAGTCTTCTATATTCCCTAACTAATTTAGTCTTATTTATTTGTTCCCTCTTTCCTTTGTTCATGCATAGCTGCTTACTGCCTTCCTATAAATTAATTGATTCCTTGATCCATTCATCTATCCCTTTTGCTTACTTCAGCTGTGCACAATATCACCTCCATTGGAAGGAGGGAAAACCCTGGGCAAGGTGTTTTTTTGTTTTTGTTTTTTTCCAGAACCTTGGAGTCTTTTTTTTTTTTTTAAATGTGTATTTTTTGAGACAGACAGAGACAGATCACGAGTAGGGAAGGGGCAGAGAAAGAAGGAGACAGAGTCTGAAGCAGGCTCCATGCTCCGAGCTGTAAGAACAGAGCCTGATGCAGGGCCCAAACTCATGAGCTGTGAGATCATGACCTGAGCCGAAGTCGGACACTTAACGGACT
Organism: Crocuta crocuta; assembly: GCF_008692635.1. Classification (NCBI taxonomy): domain Eukaryota; kingdom Metazoa; phylum Chordata; class Mammalia; order Carnivora; family Hyaenidae; genus Crocuta; species Crocuta crocuta. The sequence goes on from NW_027529428.1 coordinate 2,397,855, forward strand.
GAGCCACCCAGATGCCCTTCAAAGCCTTGGATTCTTTTAAAGTTATCAGATCCAATGATATGATTCCTGGGTAACCTGTCATCAGAATTTTTCCCTGAGTCTAAGCATAAACTCAGATAAAATATTTCACTTCTTAGTCTTCTACCTCAGATGTACCTGAGGGGTATGTAATTAAAAAAAAAAAGCACAAATTGTTTCTAAACAATTTGAAAACTAATTGGTTGAGGTCAACTTTGATTCCTGAATATAGGCTTGTGTTAATGCTGTACTCATATTCATTAAATGTGCAGTTCAATTACTAACACTTAAAGATGTCATCAAACACAGGGTAATTCATGCTATTTGTAATCATAAAGATGATTCCGAATGCAGTGGGAGAAAATTTATTCCTCATTAACAACTCTGTCATCTTGAAATCTCAGGCTTTCCTTGGATCTGAAATATTGTACTTAGAGATCTGTGCATAATTTTGGGGGTTGTCATGAAAGGAGCACTGGACCGGGGGTCCGGAGATCCCACCAGAAGTCATCCTTCTACAGAGAAAATCTGATCATGTTATTGTCCTAGTTTGACAGTGCCGCACTTTAGTGCAAATTTTCAGCATCACTTGGAAGGTTTGTACTAATGCAGAGTGTTAAGCTCCCACAGTTTCTCATTCAGTAGGTCAGTGTGGGAGGTTAAAAATATGAGGTGCACACCTTGAGAACCACTGTCGTGTGTGTATATATACACAATATACACACACCTCTGCAGGCTGCCTGGTTACTTGTGCTTTTTTTCTTTTTCTTTTTTTAATGTTTATCTATTTATTTTTTGAGAGAGAAAGAGAGAGGAAGCCAAGGAGGGAGAAAGAGAGAAACCCCAGGAGAGAGAGGGAGAGAGAAATCCCAGGTAGGCTCTACAGTGTCAGATAGACACAGGCTTCGAACCCACAAACTGTGAGATCATGACCTGAACTGAAACCAAGAGTTGGGTGCTCAACCAACTAAGCCACCCAGGTGCCCTGCTTGTGCTTTTGTTCTTAAGATGAGCACTGATGCCACCTGGGAGCTTGCTAGAAACTCAGAATCTCTAGACCTATTGTGTCAGAATTTTCACTTAAAAAATGCTTATTTATTTTGAGAGAGAGAGAGGGGGCGTGAGCGAGTGGGGGAGGGGCAGAGAGAGAGAGAGGGAGAGAGAGAATCCCAAGCAGGCTCTGCAATGTCAGCACAGACCCCGGCACGGGGCTTGATTTCACCACCCGTGACATCATAACCTGAGCTGAAATCAAGAGCCAGACATTTCACTGACTGAGCCACCCAGGTGCCCCCAGACTCTGCAGTTTAACAAGACCCCTGGGTGATTTCTACACTCTGTACAGTTTGACGATCCCTGGTCTAAGCCCAAATCCTCAGCACAATTGACAAGACTCTTCAGTTTATGGCTCCACACCTCCTTCTCTTGAGCCACATTTTGCCAGTTTCCTTACCTCTCCCCTGCCCTAGTCTACTCTTCCTGGGTCCTTCTACGTAGGCTCTCATGGTTTCAAGGTTTTATAAATGCTGTTCCCTCTGCCTGGGCTGACTTTCCCCCTTCTATGATTGACAAGCTCAATTCATCCTTCACGATAGGCTCAGATTTCCTTTTCTGTGAAGCTTGTCCTGACTCTTCTATGCAGACTATTTCGTGCATCTCTGCCTTGTCATCCCATCAGTGTATTGTAATTACCTGTATAATTGCGTATTCCTTCCCTTGTGCTATGAGCTCTCTGACAGCAGTGATATATGTCTTAACGGTCTCTATAACCACAGTCCTATTCACGAAGCATAGAGGACGTGCTCAATAAACATGTCTTGAATGAATGGGTCAAGAACTTGTGACACTTTGGTAGAGTCACAATGTTTTTGAGTCTCCGTTTATTCATTCGTTACAGAATCTCTAGCTGCCTCCCCACCATCACATTTACTGCTCTCTCTATAATTCCAAATTATTTAAAAATTTGCTGCAGATATTTATTGAGCAAATACTGGGTTCTGGGCATGTGGCTATAGACAGGACAATGATCATTGTCCATGCCCTTGTGGCCTTTCCAGTCTGGTGAGAGAGACAGACCACAGCCAAGTCCTAACAAAAACAACTTATTTTTAATTGGCTAATTCTTTACTGAAGGATCTGAAGGGTGCCATGGCTTATGTAAAAGGGAAAGGTAACCCAGCTGAAGAACCTAACTTCTCCTTACATTATTTGCACTAATATTTTATTAGCCCCAAAGAAGAAAATTAATTAACTATCTGTATATGGGTCTTAGAAAATATCTTGATAAGTCGACAGAAATTACGAGCTAAGAAAATCAGCTAAAGTAACAGGTTGTTGAAGTGGGCTAGACTAGAATCTTCTCCCGATTTTTGACTGCCATACACCTTTCTAAGTGAAAAGAGCTTGGAATGCAGCAAACAATCTAGAAACTATGACGAATAAATGTGGTACCAGCAGAACCACTGTACACAGTTTGAAAGGGTAAAGATGTGGCTTCGCGGAGGCGATCCTGGATCGGGCAGTAGGAGCTGAGGGTTCTAGTCCGGAGACTACTGGGAAAAACTATGAAGACCGATCCTCAGTCTTCTCAATTGTGGAATAAGGAGGATGAATGGATGCTTTGTAAAATCGGATACCTTCCCGGGGACGAGGCTGCCAGCCAGCCCCTGTGTCAGACAGTTATGATTTTCAGAGGACGTAACTGGGTGTTTCCTAGGTGGCACAGCTATTCATTCCTGAACCACCTGAGTGCATGGCATTGTCTCTTCCCATTCCCCCACAACTGTCCCTTCCGGCGGATGGGGTTGGAATGGTCTGAACATATTAGACGGGAGTTCAGCCTTGTAGACAGCTACCCTGGGACAGACGGTGGCAAAACGGCAAGAAGGATGCCTCCTTCCTCTGATCTGTTCCTCATCTCAGTACAAGTTCGGCTAAGCTGCCATTCCGCAGTTGCAGGAAGAGATATATCATCTGAAGAAGCTGGGCCAAATATTTGATTTGGATGATTATGCTGCAGGTGTCTCATCAGAACTGCAGTGCCTGGATTGCTAATTATTTTCCCTCAACCTAGTGCCTACTACAGGGAACACGGAGCATGGCAGCCGTCATAAGGGATGGCTCTAATAAATGAGGCCCTGGACAGCTGATGACAGGGGCTTCTGCTGAGAAGCAGAAACGGTAAAGACAACACAATCAGTGGGCAGAGAAGAGGGTGGGCCGCATCAAACAGCTAGACTGGGAGCAGTGGAAATAGGGGCTATCTATGGCCGCCTCGTTTGGTTCAAGGAAAACAGCCATCATTTATCAAGTTGGGCCACAAATGGCCGCTCACGACCACAGAATCCTCAGGTAGGCAATCACATACCATTCAGAATACTTCAGTTGTCATACCTTTTGGTGTCTGGTGGCACGAAAGAGCTAACATAGCTTTTCAAGCTGCCCAGATCTATCTGGGCAGTAATATAATTTCACACCTTCATTTTGCCGTATATAAAGGACATTCATCTTCACTAATTTGTTTCTGCCTCCCAACAAACAAGAGATGTTTACTTATCTTGATTTCGACAAAAGAAAATTACAAGGGCCTAGTGCTAGAGACTAAGTGATTTCTGTGAAGTCACATACCTGAGAAATGTTAGGACCTCAGCTGGTTCCTTCTGAGCTCAAGACCAAGTGCCTTTCTGGGGGCTACCTTGCCTCACTCGAGCTGTAAGTCTTTTAGCTCATTTGGGGTGAGAGAGGCCGGTGTGAGGAGGTTCAGTCCCATGACAGCCAGTGGGCTTCCAGCCTCGAGATCCACAGACTACCTTAGTTCTTCCAGATCCCTGTCTTTATGAAATGGCCATGTATATGTGGATAAGCATGAACCTGTCACTGCATCTAGAACAAATTGTTAAATACAGTCTATACACGGATGATGCCCAGCTTTACACCTTTAGCCCAGATTCCTTTTGTGAGTTTCAAGCGCATATATCTAGCACTATATGCTATGGTACTAGTGCGTGTACGGGCCTTGTCTCTTCTAGGGTCAATGAATCCAGGGAGGCAAGCCCCAGGCCCCAAACCTGCTCCTCTCCTCTTCTCTATGTTAATGAGACTGCCAGCCACCAACCTTCTCCAGACAGAAGACTGGTATCGTCCTTATTCTTTGCTGTCACTCAGCACACCCTTTGTATCTCACCAGCAGGGTCAGCTCCATGGGCATGTGTCACCCCTGCAGTCACACAGGACCCTGTGCCCAGAAGGGCCTCATGCTTGGGGTCTAATGCTCTGCCACTGGTGTCCTGAAACTATAAATATTTTTTCTTTGAACCTGGGTTTTGCAAGAGAAGTTTGATAGGAGAGTAGAGTAGAAGGGGTATGAGCCTGTGCGCCCATCGGCCAAGCAGTGGGGCCAGGCTCTGGGCTCCTGTGCGGGTCTCCACATGCTTGGTGAATATTCACCAATGCCGCAGGAGGGAGCGCATTCAACAGCAAATAAAATACGCTCTGCCAGGTTGAGAGAGACTGCAGAAAGAAGGGAAAAGCTTTTTCCCACTTTTTGAACAAGGGACCCATCGTTTCATTTTGCACTGGGCCCCACAGATTACGTTGTTTGCCCTCCTAACCAGCTGTACAGTTTTAACGATTCCACCCCCTCTCCTGTAACAAAACAAAACAAAATAAAACCCAAACAGTTGAATCTATTGCATATCAGGAATCCATTTCCTTCTATTCTTATTGACACTCTCTAGTTCAGGAAATGATTCCTTTCACTGAAATTATTATAACAGCCTCCTTTCTGGTCTTCTGGTCTCTAGGCCTGGCCCCTCTTCCAGTGTTCCCTCTGCAGGATGTGACCAGAGCCATCTTCCTAAACAGCAGCTCCTGTTCTCCATCCACTCTGAAATGACCTCAACCCCATCCAAAATGGCTCTGTATTGCTCTTGGGAGAAATGTCAAACTCCATAATGAGGTTTAACGAGGTCTCTTTTAAGGCTGTTTACTACCTTTGATGGTTGATTTTATGTGTCACCTTAGCTTGGTACCCAGACCTTTGGTCAAACATCAGTGTAGATGTCACTGAACTTATTAGATGAAGTTAACATTGCAATCAGTAGACTTCAAGTAAAGCATAGAGTGGGTGGGCCTCATCAAATCAGTTGAAGGTCTTAAAAGAAAAAGACTGAGGTCCCCAGGGGAAGAAGGAATTTTGACTCCAGACTGCCTTCAGAGCTGCAACATTACCTGTTCCCTTTACCAAGGCCAACCCTACGAGTTTGGACTTGCCAGCCTCCACAATCACGTAAGCCAATTCCTTAAAATCTCTCTCCCTCTCTCAAATTCCCTGAAAGCACCATGTTTCTCTCATCTCCAGACATTCACCATTTTGTTTCTTACAAACAGAATACTCTTCTTTGTTATTCTCTAATTTATTAACACTTCCAATTCTGGGCTATAGACTCCTTAAATTCTCCCAATCACTAAATATTGGCCATCTTCTTGACTATCCCCTTCACTGAGCTGTACATTTTATAAGGATAGGGACCATGTGCATTTTGTTAAGACTTTTATCCCCACACAGTATAGTATCTGGCTTACAGAAGGAACACTTGGATGAATGAACAAACTGAATAAATGAGTCGATGAAAAGGGGCATAATTTTGTATTGTTAGAAAGAATGACAAATTTGCATAACGTGACATTCACATGGCCCTCATATGCCAAGATCTCAGAGACCCTCCTTATGAGGTTTGTTTGAAGGAGATATCAGCAGGCTTGATGATGCTAGTTAAAATTTCAACCTGATAAAGGAAAAAATAAATGGATCCTTCACTAATTGCCTTATCTCTGTTAAAGCCTGAGGGTAGATGTGAAGCAACATTAAAGGATTAGGTTATATTTGATGGTCTGGGAGGGATATCATTACTGATTAAGAGTCAAATCTCCAATGTTTTCTTTGTGCCTGGAGTACTCCATTACGGATCAAAGGAAATCCACAAACACAAACAAATAACCGTATTTCCTGGGAGGATAAAGAGATCCATAAACAAAGTAGGAAAAGGAGAATCTGAAATACTAAGTTTAGTTTCTGTGGTTCATGCTTGAAAAGTATGGGACTCAGTCAGCTATTTATATCCCTTATGATGAAACAATCGTCAATGCCAACAAGGGACCAGTGGTACATGTCAATCACTAACCTGCCAACGATGCTATTTCACAACGACCCCCAATGTCCTGAAGGGGAAGTGTAGGCTGCGACCACCAATTCTTCTGGATCCAAAGAAGGGGCCAATGCCCAGGTGCTGGTTTTTTTGTTTTGTTTTGTTTTTTCTTTTTAGTCCTGGAGCCATTTTCCTGAGAATTATTGACACATGGGACCAGGTCATGGATGAATGGCCATAGCTTCTTCAGACATAGGGCTTCCCTCTAAAATCCATTCTCTGATGCCAGAAAGGTGGGCTCTAGGCCTTTCGGGGTGTGCCCCGGTCTCAGGTCCCAGTTTAGGTATAGTGTGAGATGGCGTCGCCGGTGGCCAGTGGGATGCAATGTAACTTTCAGTTCTACAGCGACACCTTTCCTCCTGCCATCTGCTGCCGTTCTGTGACCGCCTGGCTCTCACTCTGTAATAAATAGGTTTGTTACTTCTGCCTATGCAGCCGCCAAGGCAATTGCCCCCTCTCTGAGATGCGAGCTTCCCTCCCCACCCATACTTCACCCCACAGGCTGCCTGGCAGAGGAAGGGGGCACGATGCACAGCGTAATAAATTCCATCCACCGCTGAGCTGAGGGATAACAGATGGATAGGTTTCCTCGTGCAATTTCCACTTCGCTTGGTTTGGGTATAAAATAGCAGAAGGGTGGTTTCTCCTTGTGTGATTTTCAAACAGACGAAACCAGTGGAGGGTGGGGCGGGGCGGGGAATCTGGGAGGCTGGGAGGGAAGCGAGGGACTGGACGGTCCTTTAGAGAAAGCCAAATGAACAGGATGTCCTGAAAGCCCCGTGAAGGACCCAGCCTCATTTCTGCTGCTAGACTGGAGTCAGTTCTTTCTTCCAAGGCTGCCTGCTCATCCCTACCAGGCATGGCAAAGGAAATGATCCTGAGAGGCCAGACAGTCTGTTGTTCATGTTGTTATAGTGTTATGGTGATTGCAGTACAAATTCTCAGGGTGGGAAAAAAAGGTATAATGACAGATTGTGTGATTATACCCATACTTATAATTAAGCTGTTACAATACAGACAAGCGCCTGCTCTCTAATGTCACCAACAGAAACCTCTTTGCTTGGAAAGGAAAGTGACTCACTCTGGCAATTAGAAGGAGTTCCCTACAGGACTTCATTTTCAAACCTTATGAGCACTCCAGTAGGAAGATGTGTTGCTTGCTTGAATTACAGGAAAAAGCACAGGGATCCAGGGGCGACCACGTGAGCTCCAGGTACAGGATACGGCACCAGTTAGAGAAGGAATTATTGCCATCACCACCAAAAACTGTCACCATGCACAAAGGACTTGGCTCTTGCTGAGCACTTTATCATGGTGTTTGGATCCAACTCTGTGGGGGCAGAATCTGTGGTTTTCATGTTAGGCCTGAGGGAGACAGAGACAGAGAGAGACAGAGAGAACAGCCAGCAGGCAACAGAGTGGGTTGGTGTGTCCAGCTGGGCCCCCTGGCCACATGCCAACATGGTTACTTCCACTGGCTGTCACGTGCCTGGTGGGGAAGGGGGCGGCTTCTGCCTGAATAGTCCTCAAAACCCCAGATGGATTGTGTTCAGGTCTTTTCCAGCGACTGAACTTTTTCAATTCCAAGGGAGTCCTTCTTTTTCTTTCTCTTTTTTTTCCCTCGCTCCTCTTTGATTACTAAGTCTCATTTCCTTCTTCTGGCAGCCATCTTCCCTGGTAGATGTAGCCACATGGGGGCTGAACACTGTTACCTGCAGATATGCGCGTGGGAGTCTGCTCAGGAAATCCATGATGCAACTGATGTAAAAACTCATCAGCGATGAATACATCCTTCTGTGTAGCAGGCAGCTGTTGTGAGATGTGCACACAGACCCCCTCCTTACCTGGCACTGGGGTTCCCTTCTTTGAATTCATTCGTGGTTTTCTTGGAAATTGTGTAACTTCTCTGTATACTGTTTTCTTATCCACAGTGCCAGGTAATACCTATCCACCTGCAGAGAGGCATCTTAAAGACTAATTAGTTAACAATGTTTGTGAAGTGTCTAGAAGATGAAAGGCAACCACAAGCGGTAAGAATTAATGGTATCATATTCATGTAAAAATCATTCTTAGGTGCCAATGCTGGAGGAACTCACCTTGAATTAGTTCCATAAACACAGAGGACATATGATTAATACCAAGTATTTCTGCCTTTAAAAAATGACCGCTTGGTTGAAATGTTGAGGGGGAAATGGTGGCAGAATTATACAGGGCAGAGACTTGTTGGGGAAAGTATCAAAGTGGGAGGGAACAAATAGCAATCTTCTGGGTTGTCATTCCCTAAGCTCCTGGACAGCATTTCTAGACTTTTCGGTCCAGAGTCCCTTCCCTCCTCTGATTGTACTTCCGCTTCCTTTTGGGGATCTACCTCTCCCACTCTTAGTCCAGCTTGAATAGGGATGGCCTGTAACTCACACCTAAATCAGTCAGTAAATTCTGCCTCCTTGGCCAAAGTGATTTGTTCAGGGACTGTCCTGTGACACTGGAAGCCCCAATCAGAGGAAACCCTAGCATTTGTGTCGAAATTATTGGTAACAGAACATCATGTACGGTGGGAGCCACAGGGTATAACTGTGTTCCCAGAAAGAGAAAAAAAATTACATGAGCCAGGTCAACTCATAATAAAGGACCAAGTCCCAATATAAATTCACCTGAGCCTGGCATTCAGTCACGCCTGAACTTTCAGTAGGAGACAAGAGCTTCCTTTCTTACAAACAAAATTTAACCTGGTGTTGAGTTTGGGTTTTGGTGACTGGCAACTGAAAGAGTTTGAACTAATATAATTCTTATCAATCTTGAACTTGGGAGTATAGTTCCAAATTAAACATGGCTGAAGATGTTTGATCCATTGAACTGCCTTTCTCCCACTGATATCCTTCCCAGGAAAGCTTAGTCACATGAATCATACATTTAGGGTGAACATCCTTGCTGCTCATCTACCATATACAAGGTGCTGGGAAAGATACAAAGATAAAGAAGATATGGTCTCCAGTTTCAAAATGTATGCCCTAATTTGGCAGATGACAGGTATTTAAGGCACAATAATGTATATTAAATTTTTTTTTAATGTTTTATTTATTTCTAGGAGAGAGAGAGAGAGAGCGTGAGCAGGGGAGGGCCAGAGAGAGAGGGTGTCACAGACTGAAACAGGTTCCAGGCTCCGAGCTGGCTGTCAGCACAGAGCCCGACGCGGGGCTCGAACCCACGAACCGCGAGATCATGACCTAAGCGAAAGTCGGACGCTTAACCGACTAAGCCACCCAGGCGCCCCTTTATTAAAAGGAATCTCAGTCACAGAATTTAAGATTTGCAGTGGTGAGAATCACTACAGATGTCTGGGAGGGGGTTATGAAAGCAATGGAATCTGAGCAGAGATGTAACCACTTTTGAGAGGACAACAGACCTCAAGATGGAAGAAGAATCATTCAAGCCAGGAAGAGCAGTGTGAGCAAGGGAGGGGTAGAGGAATCCTGGACAGGAATTTGTGGAAGAGTGGATGGACCTTCAGTCTTCTGAAAGCCAAGAAGGAGAAATATGGTTGGAAAAATCAATGTAGCCTAGACTGTGGAACGTCTTTGTACCAGGTCTGGGGGTTTGATTTTATTCTTGAGCAGCAGGAATCTATGGAATATTATGGTCAGAGAAGAAAGACAATTATAGCTGCACACAGACTCAAGGGGGAGAGATGATAGCGACTGAGTTCTCTTTGGAGATCATCACCATTACCATGAGCTCCATAGTCCCTAGGTAATGAATGCCTCAACTGGTAACCAAGGATGGTACAGATTGAAAAAGAGGCTGAGATGAGTGGAAAAGATATCACAATATTTCTATTGAGTAGAATGAACTGGTTTTAGCAGCTGATTGGATGTGGAAACAAGGGAACACCATGGTTTTTAGTCTGGAGCATGAGAAGATATCATCCCATGAACAAAATGAGGAAATAGGAAATCCTGTGGATGAGGTAGCTCTGTCTTCTTAACTCTCCCAGAATTCCCTTCCCTGTGTGGTTTTGGATGAATACTGGCCATAAGACACATGTCCCATGAGCTCTGAAAGTGGAAGTGAAACAGGCCATATATTTTATGCTCTAAATTTTGGTGCAGGGTGCCAGACCTGTGGCAGCTCACGGGAGTTGCCACCACAGACCTGCTACCTCACCTTCTTGGTGTATGTAACTGAATATATACCTCCTCCCGCTCCTGTCAGTATTCTGCAGCTTCTTCAAGGCCTAGGCCAAGCACAAATACACTTGGAGGGCAAGGGCACTGAATTCTGTTGCAAATGACCCAACGCAACACTTGGAGGGGGTAGGAGATTAACATGTGAGTTCTAGCTCAGCCTCGTGTTTATCCTTGTCCTTGACCACACCCAGCTCTGTTTTTCCAACTGCCAATCGGGCTGACCCCTAGGACTTGAGGCTCAACACCAGGCACAGAGACAAGAGCAAGGTAGACACTCCTCTACCAGCTCTCTCACGATTGTGAAAGGTCTAAACCCCATATTACATCCTTTATTCTGCACACACTCATGCTTCTGCTTCTCTGCCTGAACTCTGATTCAGTGGGATCAGGAGATCTGAATCTATTCTCTTAATACCCCTGAAACATGAGATGTTGTTTGCACATTCGGGTAGAAATGCGGACCAAAGACAGGTGGAATGATGGGTTATGGGCTTTGAGAAGGCAGTCAGGACCAGTGAGAGAAAGCAGACAGTCTTGCACAGGACACGGTAATCAAAGCTAAACAGAGGATTAAGCTGTGGAGGCAGAGAGTACAGAGAAGGCCAAGGTCGGAACTTTGAACAGTGCCTCCACTGCCAGCCAGAAGGGGCAAAAAAAGACAGGGAAGTAACCTGAAATTAACAACAAACAAACAAAAAAAGCCAAATGAGACCAAGGAGAGCATGTTTATAAACTGCAAAGAAAAGGTCTCTGGAGAAAGTAGTTGGGCAACATTATAGCACAAAGGACAGGTACTTTCATTTTTCTGTTGTTGAACTTGGCATTATAGAGGGGACCTCGGACGCTATTTAGTTCAACTCTCTCATTTTACAGGAGAGAGAACAGAGGCCCTTGAGACCTTTCTCGAGGTCCTGGAGCTATTCTGGAGAAGAACTAGAAAGTAAATCCAGTTTTCCTGCTTGTGTTTTGATGATCTCGCCACTATCCACTCCTTCCCCCTCTTGTTTATGATGCTGCTCGAATCAATGAGACAATATTGAAAAATATGGAGTCCCCAGGAGTAAAGATCTAACGATAATGCTGACATAAATTTCAATATTACCTTGTCTCTAAGGTACACGAAGCACTTTACATAGATTATTCTTTCTCAGAAGAATTGTCTACCACAGGAAAGTGGGAAATACTTTTATTATTCTTTTACAAACAGAGAAACTGAGTCATGCTGAGGTAACTTTCTTTGTGCAATAACTACAAAGCCTGTTGAAGGACAGTGCACATTCAGTGCTGCTGACAACGAGGTCACGCTGATGTTTCCATGTCCTACAAGTTTTCTTTGAAAGGACAGACTCCCGACCCCACCCCACCCCTACAATCAGAACAATAACTGAGTGGTTTGTGAAACCCATTTCCTTGCCTTATACTTAGGATTCATGTGTGGCCTTTGATTTTTTTTATATAATGATATGCACTGGGAGCCTATGTAGGTACGCAGAAAATATTCTTGACTTAAGTATTCTCAGGGGTGTTCTTTCATTTCTGTGATCTACAGAAATGGGGAATAGGAATGAAACTTCAAAATAATGTGTTTTACATCCTTTTTACTAGTAGCCTCAACAAGCCCCAGTGCAAATGCATGGGATGTGGGCAAAACCGACTGAATTTTGAGTTTCATCTCCTGGGCAGTGCTTTGGATATTTGGTTAAAACGTGCTCTCTCATCAATGGCGGTGGTTCAAATGGAGAGAAATGAGATAGAAAGGGGCACTGGAGACGCGAAGGCGGAGCAGACAGCCTACTAGATATCAGCCTTGCAATGACAACGGGCCACAACGGTCACCATGTGCCCAAGGGCCACATCCGTTTCTCCTGATTGGCTCTCACACTTATCAGGCTGTATAGGAGTTTAGGAGAAATATCATATTCCTTTAAAAATTTTTTTTTAACATTTATTTTTGAGAGACAGAGAGAGACAGAAGCGCAAGCAGGGGAGGGGCAGAGAGATAGGGGGAGACACAGAATCCAAAGCAGGCTCCAGGCTCTGAGCTGTCAGCAAAGAGCCCGATCAGGGGCTCAAACCCATAAATCATGAGATCATGATCCGAGCGGAAGTTGGAGGCTTAACAGACTGAGCCACCCAGGGGCCCCTAGGAGAAGAACCACATTTAAAGTTCTTACTATGTGCCAGGTACTTTGTCATGCTCCCAGGTACTACAGACAAGAGCCTCTTTCCCTAGTTCCTCTCTGTGGGCCTAATTACTCATCCATCTGTCTATCTACTTAGCTAACTTACAAATATAAAAGGCAGTTTGCAAAAATGCCAAAGCTTGGTAAAAAACCGTCTACTAAAGATCAGTCCCAGGGTGGAGGCGTGGATACAAAGGCACTGCTGTCCCAAGAAGGGCTCCCTCTCGGCCGGCACAAACTGGAAGCCGTCGACAAAGGCAGGCCACCCCTTCGTGGCTGCATCGATTTCCTTTCCCCGCTCGCAGGAGGTTTACTGCTGTTGCGCGTGCACGCGGCACAGCCATGCCCGCGGTGCGTTGCTGGGAGGGGAGGATCGTAATCACCCCTGACGGGTCCCGACCCTTTCTCTCTCTCCCATCCTTTGTGTCTGCAGTTCAGACTGCCTTTTGTCATTGTTGCCAGTGGAGTTTTCAAAAGCAAGAATCTCGCTTCCTCTGGCCACTCGGAGAGCGTACAGTATATTTGATGTCTGGAACATCAAACAAATGCTTGTGCTCACAGTGCAGAAATAATCCCAGACAAAAGGAGACTGTGGCCATGTGGAGCATACGAAAGAAACGGGGACGGGAAATTACCAGTCAAGTCAAAGAAGAGGCTGTTTCCCCAACCCGGTTCACCCGGGGGGAAATAGGAAGTGTGAGGCTGTTAAGAAGCTGCGCAGGGCACCTTGCCCCCAGCCCCCACGGATGGTGACCGAGCCAGGGAAGGCGGTCCCTTGTCAGAATCATTAGCTCACCCTTGTATCTTCCACGCAAGCAGGATCTTGAGCAGTCTCTCTAATGTTCCTAAATTTGGGCATGGCCATTTAGGTGGGAACACATATATGTGCTTCCTGCCCCCCTTTCCCCCAAAAAGGAAGGAACGGATCGTGGTCTAGCTTTCTCCTATCAACCCAGGCTGCTCAGCATCTGGGGAGGCAGGGNTATGGCCATTTAGGTGGGAACACATATATGTGCTTCCTGCCCCCCGTCCCCCAAAAAGGAAGGAACGGATCGTGGTCTAGCTTTCTCCTATCAACCCAGGCTGCTCAGCATCTGGGGAGGCAGGGTTCAATGTTCTTAGTTCTTTCTCTCCCTTTCTGGGCTCCTCTCTGAGCTCTTCTCCCTCTTTGTGCGGCTCACAGAAAGGCCCAAGAGTGGACAGGAATCTGTGGGATTTCCTCCTCAGCACCTGGCTCCTGGCCACTGTCTCCCGCCCCCCACCTGCTTGTCCCTTCCCTGCGCGACAGCTGGTTCAGTGCTGGTGACGCAGCCAGAAGAGTTAAGGGGTGAATTAATTGGAAGAGGAGGGCAGAAAAGCCAGTGCAGGGAAAAGAGTGCAAATCAAAGGGTTTCTCTCCCCCGAGGGCTGCTCCTGCAAGGGAGGCATGCCCACAATAGCAGTTCAAGTTCACCTTGTGTGAAGGAAAAGAGGTGTTTTAATGGTTCTGTAGCGAGAGGGGAGGAGAGAGAACGAGGGATAGAAAATCAAGAGAGAGAGAGAGAAAAGGGGAGATGGAGAGAGGTGCAAATCCAAATGTCGATGTGTAGACATAGTGAGGAGAGCCTGCTGGCTGACAGGGTGATTTATTGGATTCTTCCAGTTAATCACTGCCGGCCTGTGGCCAAACGGATCTCCAGCAAAGCTGAAAGGCAGCCGAGGGAAACAGGCTTATAAGCATAAAGCCGCATAATGGTGTTCAATGAAGTGTGAGACTTTTAGTTCAGTCTCGCTGAGCCGGCCGCACCGCCGGAATGTCAAAGAGGGATTGTGGGTGGAAAAATTATGGATTTAAACTGCTAGCTGTAAATGAGGTCAATATGTCTGGTTCATAAACAGTCCGAGCCTATTCCAAGAATGCAGTGAGGGGGAAAATTAGCGTGAAGCCAACACTGTAGACAAACCTCATTGAGATATAATTGCAGCTATAAATACAAGCGAAAAGCTTACCGAGTGCAATAAAATACAGACACGCTTTTTTATTCCCCCTTCTTCTTCCTTCTTTGAATCTATGCATTTGTTAAGGGTGGTGCATCCCTAATGCCCCCCTCCATCTCTCCCTCCCTCTTCTCGTGACACCCAGTGTTGCAATTAATTGAGTGTTCTTGATCTCCCATTCCATTTTATTCAGGCAAGATTGGAAAAAATCAAAAGAGCACATCTAAAGCATTTTCTTCCCTTTCGCTTTTCTATTTGAATCAGGTTGAAATGTGTGGAGAAGAAAAGCAGCGCTTATTTTTTTATGAAGGGGGAGAAATCCAAGTAAAAAGCCTTTTTAAACTAATACATCTGTTAGATCATTTGAATCTCCATTTAATGAAGGGACATCAAAGGCATCTACAGGATCCTATGGTGGGGATTCTTTTAAGGGCGGCCTGGTCTTGCCTCATGAAACACCGACTCAAAATTAATATATATTTTTCTTCTTCTTCTCTCCTTTTCTTAAACTCCAAAGACTCTCATTACTGTATTTTGTACTCGAACTCAAAGGACAGAGGACAGACATTAGCAAACTTGCTTCGCCCAGTTTAAAAGCCGATACAGTAATAAATTGAAGTCTAATAGCTCCGGTCAGGCTGTCTTTCCCCCTCAACCAATTGATTTAAATGGCAGTAATTTGGCCAGCGAGGCTAGTCCTGTTTAAATTAAACCCATTAATATAATAGCACAAGTCCTGAATGAAATCCATCTGCTGAAAAGGCTCCACTGGTCAGTAGTTTCATAACTGCCAGGGGATGTCCTGAAACACCCACAATCGTATAAACAGGAATTACAGATTGCAGGCAGGACCCCGAAAGCCTCCCGGCCAGAGAGAGAGAGAGAGACAGAGACAGAGGCAGAGACAGGGAATGTGGGATATAAACAAAATAGTGTAAGCACTATTCAAAACAAGTGAGAGACTGACCTAAAGTTTTCAAGGGAAATGACCTTGGTTATTAGTAACAGTAAAAGGTTAATTGTATTAATAACAATAAGCAGAGTTCCTGCCGGGAAAAGCCCTTAGCATCCATCTCTTCCTCCCTCTTGTCTCACTAGGGAGATATTTTTCCTCCTGAACTGTTCAGCCAAGACCTCATGGCCCAAAAGGCCAGAAATAATTTCCTTTTTCTTTTTTTAATGTTTATTTTTGAGAGAGAGAGAGAGAGAGAGAGAGAGAGAAAGGGCAGAGGGTGTGGGGAGGACAGAGGATATGAAGCCAATTCTGTGCTGAGAGCAGAGACCCTGATGCGAGGCTCGAACCCACAAACTGTGAGGTCATGACCTCAGCTGAAGTCGGACACGTAAACAGCTGAGCCACCCAGTGCCGCCCAAAATAATTTCTTCGATGCAGGGACATGGCCCAAAAGGACAAAAATAATTTCTTCTAAGCAGGGAATGTGATCTTCTCAGCTGAAGGTGTGTGTGTGTGTGTGTGTGTGTGCGCGCGCGTGTTTGTGTGTGTGTGTGTGTGTGTGTGTGTGTGTGTGTGTGTGGCTTTCAACGTTGGCCTTCAAGACAATGTCCCTGCTGCATCCACGTTAGGCTCAGAGTCAGTTTCCATTATGGTGGTCCAGCGGGTGGGATTTGGTTTGGGAAGCAGGAATGCAGATGTCATTTTCATCGCGGAGTCTGAGTCCATGTTAAAACCCAAGCAAATTGTCCACCATCTGTTCAAAGGGAAAACAATGCTTCCTAAACAGACCAGGGGGAGCTTGAACTAAGTAAGGAGCTGCGGAAACGTGGCGGGCGACTTCAGCATGTGTGTGTATTTGAAGGTGACAGTAAAATAGTGCCACACATGTTCACAGGTGGTCGATGAAAGTTTAATTACTTTACAGGCACACTCTAAAGCCAACATTTCAGGAACCAGCAGGAGGTGGCTCAGGTCTGACAGCTCGACTAGGGGTTGGGGACTGGGAGCTCTAGGTTCGAGTCTGCCTGTCATTTATTGGCTGTGCAATCCTAGGCGAGCAATCAGTCTAAGTTTATTTCTTATTTAAAAAAAAAGGGGGGGGGGTATCTGCTCTGCATTCCCTACAGATTATTGCTGGAACCAAATGAGAAGAGTGCATGGAAAAGTATTTGGCAATCTATAGAACTCATTTTTTTTAAATGTTTATTTATTTTTGAGAGAGAGAGAGAGACAGAGTGTGAGAGGGCAAGGGGCAGAGAGAAGAAGACACAGAATCCAGAGCAGGCTCCAGGCTCTGAGCTGTCAGCACAGAGCCTGGCGCAAGGCTCAGTCTCAGCCATGGGATCGTGACCTGAGACAAAGCTGGATGCTCAACTGACTGAGCCATCCAGGTGCCCCATTATTTTTTTTAATTTTTTTAATGTTTGTTTATTTTTGTGAGAGAGAGAGAGAGAGAGGAAGATACAGGGGCAGAGACAGAGGGGGACACAGAATTTGAAGCAGGCCCCAGGTTCTGAGCCATCAGCAGCACAGAGACTGATGGGGGTGAGGCGCGGGGGTGGGGCGGCGGGGCTTGAACTCACGAAGTGTGAGATCATGACCTGAGCTGAAGTCAGATGCTTAACCACTGCGCAACCCAGGTGGCCCTGTAAAACTTTAAGTAACATTAAGCCAGTAGTAGTAGCCTGCTAGTGTCTTAGTACTCGTGGCCAGTATTAGGTTTGCTAACAAGGCGCTAATTTATGACTCTATTAAATTATCAGGGAATTTGCAAGGGTCCACACAGTCTTCAACAGATGCGCACAGTGTTTGGGACATAGTGATGGGGTCTCTCACGAACGAATTCTCACTCATGCAGTCATGTGAGATAAATATCATCGTCCTTCATTTTGTAGGTGAGAACAACGAAGTGTAGACAATTTGGGTCACTGCTGTCAACTAATTCAATAATAAATAGTGGAAATAAAATGTGAATCTAATTTTTCTACATTCAGTTTTAATGTTCTTGGAGGGGCTATGGAATTCCCCTTCATCTGAATTGCCACCCATTTTTTTCCGCTCAACTGTTTGTGCTTAATCTAGCCCAGTAGATCATGATCCAGAAATGCACATTACAATCACAGATATATTTGCGAGTCTGTTTGTTTTTAATAATGATATTCAGGGCCCATTCCAGAGTTTCTGATTTGAGAGCTGTGTTAGGCCCAGGGAGAGAAACACTGGCTTAGCCCTCCAAGAACGGAAAGAATCAGGAGTATGTCACTGCTCCCCTCAAGCTCTGTGTGTTGCTTTGCATGATTAACACACATGCACAACACACACACTCACGCGCACACAGAGTTTACAAATAAGAAAAAATGTACAGACTGCTGTGACTGCTTCCGTAATTCAGTCTTTCAACAGCAAAACGACAGGGTAACTGAAGACCTCCCTACAACTGCCTTCCTTCCCTTAGGCACTGCTCAGCTAAAAAGACAATATTGCTTTTCCTCTTAATGTAGATAACATGAGTCTATGCCACAAAGCAGCAAGGTTACCCTCTGGGTGACAGACACTGACAGCTACCACACTCAGGCATGTGGTCTGGGCTGTGGTGGGCAGGGCTCTCAAGAGGTGAGGAGCCAGGGGCCGAAGCAGAGGGAACAACAAGCTCCATGTTAAGCTACATTTTTGGGGGAAATTTCTTTGCTGCCTCTTTTTTCATGGTCTTCTTTCATGATGTGAGCCTTCTCTGAGAAACAGAGGTCAAAGAACAGCAGAAATCTAAGGGTTGATCCCTCAGATTTATGGTACACAGCATACACATTCTAGGATGCAGGCAGAATACATTTTTAATAAATATATATGTACATATATATATTTAGAGAGAGAGAGAGAGAAAGCAGGGGAGTGGGCAGAGAGAAAGAGAGTGAGAGAGAGAGAGAGAGAGAGAGAGAGAGAGAGAATCCCAAGCAGGCTCCATGCTGTCAGTTCAGAGCCTGAGGGCAGGAATTGATCCCATGAACCATAAGATCATGACCTGATCCAAAATCAAGAGTCAGATACTTAACCCACTGAGCGAGCCAAGTGACCCCAGAATACACGGTTTTAATCCATATTTCACATGTAATAAATGAGAAGAAATGTGACTCGCCCACAGTTATAAAGCTAAACTACATTATCGTCGGGACATGTTCATTCTTAAACAAGTCTTAACTGAGTGCCTAGTATATCCCAAGCAAAGTTCCCCATCCTGGGAAACCTGCTCTCATGGAACCCACATTTTTGTTGGGGAAAGACAGATACCAAAGCAGAAATAAACAAATGTATAATATATAAAGGGTGAAAAGTGCTATGAAGAAAATTAGCAAGGTCTGGAGAGAAAGGATGATGAAAGATGTCAGGAATATCCTTTCTGATGAGGTAGCATCTGAACAGACCTGAATGAATAGGGGAATCGCTGTTTAGGCAAAGGATCAGCAAATCCAGTCTCCCTGAGCCATGCTTGTGCTTCTTAGTTTCCTAATCGAAGTCCAGCATTCTTTCAGTTATTCAGTAGGGTCATATGGGTGTGGTATATATAGCTTAGCATATGGCGCCTCCTCATTGTCTCAATCTCTATCCCCAAACTGGGTATATAAGAGATCTCCCAAGGGTAAAGACAGGAGCGCACACCCCTCTCCTTACCTATGAAGGTTTCCTGGGAAGGCCAAAGGATGGTGGAAAACAACTCACTGGAATGGCCACGCACCAGCGGGGCAAAGAACCATTTTGCTCTCCCCTGCCTTTTTTCTCGGCCCCTAGTTATATGCAGCTCATTATGAAACCGGAAGATTTTGCTTCCTTTGATGAGCTTTTTCTCATGGCTAGATTGGTTTGCTATGGAGCCAGTATAGGGGGTTCAAAAGCCAAGCCTTGCCACTGCCAACTGGGCTCTGCCATTTGAGGAGTCACGCAAATACCATCTAAATAGCAGTGGAAATATAGAAAGTTTCACAATGCTTTTGGGTCAGTTCCCACTGCCCATGGACCGCTCTCTCCATCAAAGAGGACTCCTTCTTTTGGGAACTTCTGCCTTACTCCATTTTTTTCACTTCTGGACCGCAATCACTGTTTAAGCCCAAATGTTGGGACATACAGAATATGTGTGATGAGTGTAAAATAGCACAGATGTAATTGGATTATAGGTCAACTTTCCCTTTCCAATTAACAGATATATCGAGACAGGCTTTCTTTAAATGTTTCGTTATTCCCACCTTGAATATCCAACATCAGGGTTAGAATCAATGTTTGTAAATATTTGCTGGAAAGCTATACTTACCAATAGAGGTGAGTCTATGTATGCCTACCAATAAATGATAGCTTAAGATTCTGTGATCCATTAGCTCTTGAGTGGGAATTTTGAAATATAATGCACAGGTTTGATCTTGGAATACATACAGATACGCTGGCACATTCTTCCCTTTGCTTGCAAAAGCTTGCAAAAATTGTTGGTTCCACAGTATGCAGTTTTTAAGAACTCCTTTGTTAAAAGAAATCATCCTAAAAAGATAGATTGTAACTTGCTTCACAGGCTTTTTGTTGTTTAGAACTCTACATCTCCTGAATCACAGCCTTCATGAGAAATTGATCAGGAAGAAATCAATCAGGAAAGAGCATTTCTAGATTTGCAAAGCTCCGCCCTAGCCTATTACACTCCACACTTCAGCCACCGTTTAAGCCTCCCGCTCTCAAGGAACACAGCCCGGCTTCATCTTTTCCTTTCCCTGCAGTTCCTCAAGGTATGTTTGTTTTTGCACTGCATGTACAGAGGGCTGGCTTCATCATATTCCCCAGTTCACAGTACACACTGATGACTCGTGCACATTCTCCTTTCTTCTTACCTACAGCCCACACACCCTTTCTCTTCCCCTCTTCATTAGGCCACTCTTCTTAATAGTTTCACACATATCATTTTGCTTGAGCCTATTTTTGTAAAAGCTGTATTGTTCTCTGTACACATTTTTAATTTATGTAAACAATATCTGGTATATAAGAACCTATTTCCTTTTTTAACTCGGCATCGTTTTTAATTAATATTTTAAATAATTATTTTATAATTACTATTTTTTAGAGCAGTCGCAGGATATAAACAAGTTGAATGGAAAATATAGCGCTCCCGTATACTCCTTCTCCATCCTTCCTTCACTTGTGCCTACAACGTTCTCCTATTAACAACTTGCATTAGTGTGGTATGTTTTTTATAACCTGTAAGGAAACATTGATACATTATTATTAACTAAAGCCAATAGTTTACATGAAGGTTCACTCTTGCTGTTGTACATTCTGTGGGTCTTGACAAATGTATAATGTTATGTACCATCATTATAATATCATGTACAGGAGTTTTACTGACCTAAAAATCTTTTTGTACTCTGCCTGTTATCCCTCTCTGCCCCCTAATCCCTGGCAACCACTGACATTTTTATTGTCTCCATAGTTTCACCATTTCCAGAATGTCATATACTTGGAATCACACAGTACATGGCCTTTCAAACTGGCTTCTTTCACTTAGCATATGCATTTAGGTTTCCTCCATGTCTTCTCATGGCTTAATAGCTCGTTTAGTGCTGAGTAACATCCCGTTGTCTGCATACACCACAGTCTGTTTATCCATTGTCCTACTGGAGAACGTTGGTTAATTCCAAGTTTTGGCATTTATGAATAAAGCCAATTTAAATGCTCATGTGAAAGTTTTTATATGGACCTTATAATTTTAAGATTCACCCATGTTATTATCTATATAGTCAGTGTACACACATAAATGTGGGTATCCCATTCTCCATAGTACTCTGCTGTGCATGGCCGCCATAATTCATTATTCTCTCTTCTGTTGATGGGCACCCACAGTGCTTCTAAGTCTACTACCATGACCAAAGTGTCATGACCACCCTCAGATCTCTTTGGCCCTGTGTAAGATTGTCTTTGTCATGTATATTTGGGAGCAGAATGTATACCTGGATATGCATAAACTTAATTTGACTAGGTAGTATCAGCCTGCTCTCCAGAATTGAGGAAACGGTCCGTTTCCCCCAAGCTGGACATGAAAATCCCCAAATCCATACATCTTCACAAATACTTGCATTGGCCAGCTGAGCTATATCATTCTCATGGTTCTAGAAAGATAGCTCATTTCTCTGATTACTGGTTTGAGCCCATTAACCTTTGAGCCCCCTCTTCTCTAAATTGCACATTTATGTCCCTTTAAGGTCTCTCTTCTCTTTGGACAAAAATGTCCTTGTGGTCATTAACTAAGCCTATGCTCTCTGGCATGGCTCCCTCTGTGGGGTGGGGTAACAGGCTCTCAACAATTGCTTTACTCCACCACACACAGTGAATCTTTTCACATTTTTTCAATGCCAGTTCCTCTGTGCCAAAAAGTCGAATGCTAAGTGTGTCTGACATGCCAGACCCAAGTTACTCAAATCCTGTTGTGGGAAAAACATACAGAGAGGGCACACAGAGTTTTCTACATTATAGCACCCGTTTTCCAGAAAGAGGGTTTATCATGGTTATAGTAGAATATATACTGAATTCTCATTAATTAGAAATGACAAGTTCAGCAAGAGTTTCAAGAAGAAACTAATTTGCCAATGGATTATGTATAGGTGCCTTGTTGAATGAAAACTGAAGTCTATTATACTGCACACCATCATGTGTAATATTTATGCCTTGTTCGTGGCTCTTGTTTGCAGAGTAAATACACTTTTAGTTTTACCTACCTGCTTAGTTATTAATATCGCAGAAGAAATGAAAAAGAATTATTGTCAGCTGTTTTTTACTACTCACGGTTTCATTAAAAACCATATTAATTTAGTGAGATTATCATGTCATTTACTGATACTATCATTTTTGTTGCATGTACTTTTTACTATAAGGACTTTTTTTTCCCCTGAAGACCTTCTTTTTTGAAAATGGGAATTCAAGTATTCTAAATTCAGTGCTTTGTCTCTCATTTACCAGTCAATATGTGCTCATTACTTTGTTTCTACTTAATGGTTAACTTCTGAGGAGTTTCTGGTATAAACTAACGGAGGATTGCTTCCAATTTTAAAGGTGAGGGAAGGGGGCACCTGGGTGGCTTGGTTGGTTAAGTGTCTGACTCTTGGTTTCAGCTCAGGTCCTGATCTTGCAATTTGTGAGTTCAAGCCCTGCATCAAGCTCTGTGCTGATAGCGTGGAGTCTGCTTGAGATTCTCTGTCTCCCTCCCTCTGCCCCTCCCCCATTTTCTCTCTCTCAAAATAAATAAGTAAACATTTTTTTTTTAAGTGAGGGAAGGATTTTGTTTTTGTTTTGGTTTGGTGTTTTAGATAGAGACAGTCCCAGGTAATTGCCTGGGAGCAGATGTGATCTCAATAGAAAAGACCCTTCTTGTATGAAAGTATCTTTGAGTTGTTTTTATAATCCCAGAGAATAAAGGTCTCCTTGGTGTAGTTGCGATGCCTATTTCAATGTCTCCTTTGAGTTTTCTCTTCCTAATTTCTGGTACATTCCTGAGGTGCTATTTGCATCCTGCAGAAATGTGGTCCCTGTCAAAAATTTAAACAAGCTGTAGGGTCCACTAGCAGGGGATCTAAAATGCATGTTGAGTAAGTAAATGAGTGAATGTGGCAAAGATTTAAGGCTTGATTTCCTTTCCCCAGGAAGATCTGATTTTTAATAGAGGTATCTCGGGGAAAAAAGGAAACAAACAAACCAAAAAACAAACCTTGAAAACCCAAAGCCATTAACTCGGAAAGAGGGTTCTGAGGTGGTCAGAGGCTAATGGGGACATTTTAAGTAAGGGGAATTTAGCCAGACACCATTAAATGATACCTCATAGACAGCTACTGAATTTACTCACAGTTCAATTTTATCCACTAGAAAAGTCATCATGACCTCCTATATCTGGGTGTGGCCTGAGATGGTTACATAAATACCCATTTTCACAGTTTAATCAGGAAAATGAAAAAATTGACATAATATGATACCGTTTGAGAGGTTTTGTTCCTGAGCTGTGCACGGCGAAGCCAGAAGTAGGAAATAACTCATCCTAGGAAAATCCAGGAGACTTTCAGAAGGAAGTGGCATTTGAATTGTATCCTCTAGATCTTAGAGAATGAGGAGTTCAGCAAGTGACTTGTAATGAAGAGTTTGGGAGACTAAAATTACCACAGACCAATCTCAATATTATAGGTTATCAACAGAGACATAAATGAGCTGACAAAGCCATTTGCTTTGGGACATTTTGCTAAAATAGGTCAAGATGTGTTGGCGACATACCATTCAGCCACACCTACTCCTCCACATTCATGTCACGTTTTTCAAGGGCAGAGTCTTTTTTCCTTCTTAGGTTGCCTCAGAACATGTCTGTATTGTGACAATCAAGGTTGATTGTCTTGGATTAGTTATACTGTTGAGTTTAATTTTCCTTTTGAGCTGTTAACCATTCCAAATGTGCTGGAGTCTGTGATTAGTTTTGCTGCGGAGATTTTCTGTTTGGGAACATGGGGAGCTTTTCAACCCTGCCCTTCTGGCAGCGTGATGCAGATTTAATAAGAACTCTGGTCATAGGAAATTTGGGGAGACAAAGAGATGTAAAACCAATATGACGTTTGTATTCCTTACCTCTGAGCATATTCTGAGCAGTGAAGGAAAATGGCTGTTACCCGAGAGGTCAGAGTTAACAAAGAAATGACCAAGTATGTTTCATTAGGAAGCCTGGTTTTTCCCCTTATGCACTCCCACCTCGCTTAAGCTTCTCTAAGGAACTGTGGCAGCTAAGAGGGAAGGGCAAATCTCTGGCTTCTGTGACTTATCTGAGATGGCTATACCATTTCACCATTCTCTTGAATAAATGAATACTGCATGCTAAGTACTCGTTGCCACTTGATAGCAAAGGTGAGAGTTCCAATTACTGGGTTCTAAAAAAGGGATTTGGGCAAGGGCACAATGGATTTCTGTATACTTTTTGCAAGTAGAGTGATGTGTATCTGAAAAGAATTGTAAGAAGATATTAAGACAGGCGGAGAAGTATTTAAGCATGGTAGCTAGGAAAACCAGCTTCTAGTCTCAGATGATGGCCTTTTTGAAAGTGAAACTCTCAACACCTCGGCTTTCTTGTCTATAAACTGAAGGTGGACTAGATGACTTCTCAGACCTCTTCCTTTTTTTGTGAAACCTCACTTGACAGTTCACGGTAAACTGTGTTGTTCAATCCAGGTGTTTGAGAATGAGGGTGGAATTCTCATCTGTGATATTATTATTTGCCCCATACATCTCCACCCCCTTCTTTATTGCTAACAAAAAGCCAATGTGTCTGGGCACCTGCGTGGCTCAGTCGGTGAGCCACTCTTGATTTTGACTCAGGTCATGATCTCACGGTTCATGAGATCGAGCCCTGCGTCTGGCTCTGTGCTAACAGTGCGGAGCCTGGTTGGGCTTCTCTCTCTCCCTCTCTTTCTGCCCTTACCCCACTCGCTCATTCTCTCTCAAAATAAATAAATAAACATTTTTTTTTAAAAAAGCTAAAGTGTAGGCTTTGCATGGGGTAGGAGTAGCATTTCATCCAGGATCAAGAGGGATTATCACTTTCCCAATGCCCTTCGCAAGTAGGTTTGGCCACATGGCACACTGCTGGCTAAGAGATCCTAAGAGGACATTTGCTGGGAACTCTAAGAAGACTTCTGCTTTTCCTGATAAAATCAATGACTATTCTTCTTCCTGTCTTCAGTAAGATGAAAACCATAGTAGCTATCTTGTGACTATGATGTAAAATCATGTGGTACCGACATCACCGAGCAGCACACATCCTCAGAATTGTTACATGACATAAGTGAATTCCTCCCAACTTGGATAAGCCATTAAAGGTATTTTTTCTGTTACTTGCAACACTGTCCCTTCCCTTTGGTCCTTGGAAGCCAATATATGCAATCCTAGT
Source organism: Crocuta crocuta (assembly GCF_008692635.1). Classification (NCBI taxonomy): domain Eukaryota; kingdom Metazoa; phylum Chordata; class Mammalia; order Carnivora; family Hyaenidae; genus Crocuta; species Crocuta crocuta. Next base: position 2,423,315 of record NW_027529428.1, read on the forward strand.
AAGGTGAAATTAGCCTGTTCGGGATGGAGGTGCTTGATTAAGATATGAAATATTTAGAGTTTAATCCTGCTCTGTAATCTCTAAAGTAGCTGTTCTTTTAAGCATGTATGGGAAAAGTCAGAATATTTCAAGGTATCTACACCATCCACCTACAGATTGTATGACCAAGAGAACTTAAAGCAGAGGCTGGTATAGGGATGTCTGGGGCAAAAGGTGATATAGAAAAGTTTCCTTGACAGTGCCTGGGTGGCTCAGTTGGTTAAGCGTCTGACTTTGGCTCAGGTCACGATCTCACGGTTTGTGGGTTCGAGTCCTGCATCGGGCTCTGTGCTGACAGCTAGCTCAGAGTCTGGAGCCTGTTTCCGATTCTGTGTCTCTCTCTCTCTGATCCTCCCCTGCCCATGCTGTCTCTCTTTCAGAAATAAATAAAACGTTAAAAAAAATTGAAAAGTTTCCTTGACAGAGTTTCAGTTCGCTCATTCCTATTGTCACTCTTTGGAGTTCTTACTTTCTCCATAGAAGGATAATACACTTAGTTATACGCTAAGTTATGAGATGCTAGATAGTCAGTAATAATACCCCAGGAAATGCTTAGCCTACAGGAGCATATAGGTAATAGTGAAATCACCGACATCTGCATAGGAAGGTGTTTTGTTTGTTTCTTCTTTTTGTTTGTTTTTTGTTTTTGCTTTTTATTGCCAAGGAAGAGTTTGCTTTAAGATCTCTTTAAATAATATCCTACAGGTAAAAACCTACCGTTCACCCATATGAAGCCAGCCTGGCATCTATAAGTTGATAAAAACCTATTTATCAATTTTATTCTCACTAATAGAGGAAAAATTGGGAATGCAGAATTACAGATAACCCCAAATCATTTATATCTGTTTTTTTGTTTTGTTTTGTTTTGTTTTTTTGGACACAGTTAAGAACGAGCATTTTGATACAAGCCTACATCTTGTATCATCTACATATTCTATACTCACTTGCCCATAAATCTCTTTTCAGTTTACTTTTACCACAGAGACACTGATGTATGGAAGGTGGCACCAGAGAGGCACAGATAACTGCTATGTCACTACGGTCAATATTTGGCAGTAAATAGTCCATGTCAATGAAGTAAGTATACAAGGCTTCATCCACATAGGAGGCTATAGTTCTTGGCCTTATGTTTCATCACGGTCCCTGCTGGGTTGACAGAAAACCACACTCTGGGTCTCTGGTAGTACAGTGTGAGAAAAGCACTAGAGTCCCGCTCGGAAGCGAGCCACGTCTTAAAGGTGCATCCTGTCCCTCCCAAGCACACAGCCGCTCACATGGAAACCCTTGATGTATGGGCCATCAATACTCAGTGTGTTTACAGAGAGATCCCCAACTGGGATCTCCTGCTGCAGGAAACACTAGATATGATACAGAACACAATGCATTTCAATTAAGGCAGAAAGAGTTGCTACTTTGTAGAGGGCAATACGAAGCTAGAAGATGTGTCTCGAATATAAAACCGGAAGATAAAAGTGTTGCTAATGTTAGATGGTAGCTTTCTAGGTGACACAGTAACTGGGGACAGATGGCACTGCCTTCCCCTGCTCACTCTCAACAAGGTTATTCCAATTCTAGGTGAAATCAGCTTTAAGTAATTGGCTCCTTTGTCAGGACCAAAGAAAGAAGGACTCAGCTTAAGGAGGCAGTGAGTACAGGCTGAGCAAGATGGAGACAGAACAGCTCAGCCATTTTGCTTTAGTGATACCCCAAGCGGAGTGGTGCTTGTTAGGATTGAATGTTGAGGGCATTTTTAGTGCATAGCTTTTCTTGATAAACATTGTGTAAAATCACCTCTAGATTTGAAATCAAGAAGGAGACTCTCCAAGTAGGGAATGGGGACGTGATTAGACCCTGGTCCTTCACTCCTGCCCTTAAGTTGCAATGGTCCCTTTGGGAGTTGGGTGTTTTTTTTAAATTTTTTAAATGTTTATTTATTTTTGAGAGAAAGAGAGAAAGAGAGAGAGAGAGAGACAGTATGAGTGTGGGAAAGGCAGACACAGAATGCGAATCAGGCTCCAGGCTCTGAGCCGTCAACACAGAGCCTGTTGCAGGGCTTAAACTCACAAACTGTGAGATCATGACCTGAGCCGAACTCAGATGCTTAACTGACTGAGTCACCTAGGTGCCTCCCTTTGGGAATTTTAAAAGTGTCATCAGCATGGTCAACTGCTAGGGTCTCCGGGTCCCCTTTCAACATTCTCCTCTAATACGAACCCAAACTCTTCTTTGGTTTTCCCTTAACGTGGTTGGAATTTCAAAGGAAACTTCACTAACGGAAACAAAAATGATATAATCAAAGATAATATCAAAAGAAAAAAACTATAATAAAAAAACAACTTATGAAGTACAAGTATTATTTTGTCTTAAAATTATTATATCGTGACCCAGATCTGAAGAGCTGGAACTACTACACTAGCTTTGATTTCTAATCTCCTGATTCCTGATCTTCAGTGGGTGTGTAAATCTTTACTTTTCATTATTGGAGCTATTTTCTAAAATTTTTCTTGAAGTTTATTTATTTATTTTGAGAGACAGAGAGAGCCAGCAGGGAGGGTCAGAGAGAGAGAGAGAGAGAGAGAGAATCCCAAGCAGGCTCTGCACTGTCAGTGTGGAGTGCAATGCAAGGTTCAAACCCATGAACCCCGAGATCATAACCTGAGCTGAAACCAAAAGCCTGAGGCTCAACCGACTGAGCCACCCAGGTACCTTTGCATTAATGGAACTATTTTCTAGACCATTGGCTTTCTCCATCACTAAGAATCATTAAAGTCTTTCTCTTCCTGCTAAGGGACAGGAAGACATCTTTACAAATGGAAATTTCCTTTATAAATGTGAATTTCTTTTACAAAAGTAAGTGTTCTGTGTTTAGAGCTTTTTCTGTACTCCCCACTTTAGCTCAAAATAATTCACATGCCAAAGAGGTATATTCTGGTCCCCTTTACAGTGAAAAACAAAAAAGGCCTTGTTTCATTGTTTCAGCCCTCTTTGGGCATCTTCATTAAACACCTTGTCACAGCTCTTCCACTGGTAATGGTTGCATTGTCCACTTGGTCACCCTAATGCTATGATGTCCACCTAATGGAAAATAAGTGACAATACTCTGGCCATATCAAACACATGTGATCTTATTAGATTCTGAGCCACAGTCTTGAAACATGTTTCATTCAAGAAACTCAGACCATCAAAAGAAAAGTAACTTAAACTTAATTTAGGTACTCCCCTTGTATTTCTTGAAAACAGTGAAGGACACTCATATATGGTTCATAGCATAACATTTTCTTCTAACAACTTAGTTTATACCACTCAGGTGTGCTTTTTTTTTGTTTTTTTTTTTTGATGTTTTAATTTATTTATGAGACAGAGTGAAAGCATGAGCAGGGGAGGGGCAGAGAGAGAGAGAGAGGTGGATCTGAGCAGGTCTACACTGACAGTAGAGAACTCGATGTGGGGCTTGAACTCATGACCTGAGTCGAGGTCAGATGGTTAGCTGACCGAGCTACCCAGGTGCCCCTCAGGTGCTCTTGACTGATTTACTTGCAAACTCCTTAAAAAAAGGTCCTGTCTTCCTCTCCACCCTCTACCCCCAGGAAAGCTTGTCCCTAACTCAAGCCAATGCATTCCTTCTTTTTCTACCTCACTCTTTCCTTTTCTTCTATCCCTCTCTCTTCTTTTCTCCTGCATTACAAAGGCCTGAATGACTACCCTGGTGATGCTGGCAATGAAGTAGCAGAAACTTTCTCAACAAGTTGGGGAAGAAGAAGAAAGGGAAACCAGGATCTTTATTTAGTGGGCAGAGGAAGGGGCAAGTACGCAAACTCTCAAGTCAATAATTTTTGTTCTTCTGCACTTAGAATAAGATTGTATATAATTGCCCTGGGAAGGTCCTTGTATCTAGTCTTCATTAAAGGGTGAGTTGGACAGGTCTCCTACTTTGTTCAGACCCTTCCTACTTACTCTCCCTGTTTCTACTTATGCCCTTCGTCTAGAGCATTGGGTCCAGGTTCGTCTCTGATTCTGGGATGACTTACATTTAATTCTTTGAGTGGCTGCTATAGCAAAGCAGTGGCCCTGATATTTGGAGTCCTATCAATGAACAGCTTTGAAAGTATCAATGGTAATCCCAATGCTTTCAAATTTATCAAATCTCTTTGTCTCCATTACAAAAGAGAAAAATTCTTTGTGCCCACATTTGTTGAGATGTATTCCCCTAGGTATAGGTGAATTTTACTTTAATTTGGCTTTTAAGAAAGGAATATAAAGCTCAGAATGGAAAGAGCACATTTGAAATAGTTGCGGGGATTGAGAACATAGGATACTGGGAATGTTGGAAGTAAATTCTTCTTTTTGAAATTTTCGATACACTTTCTGGATCAGCAGTCCCCCTTCCCCCCTTGACAAGAAATTCTATGGTTCGTAGGAACACACACTGGTTTAATAAAATTGGCCTTCTTCCTTCTACTAAAAGTTTACCTGCGAGAGCCCCGAACATAATAAAATCAGATTATGAAGGCAATCATATTTACTTGTAATAAATCAAATCTTGCAGACATCAGTTAAGTCTCCCTACTGCACTGGGACAATATCATGCGTGCATACATCAATACCTGAGGTGTCAGAAATATATTTCATAAGTTCAGAAAAATTGCACATACACTTGCAGCACCATTATGAGCAGCGAATTTGTAATGTGAACATTATGATGTATAAAGTGGCTTTGTTCCTACACTTAATAAGCACCACATGTCAAGCCCACAAACATAATGGAATTTGCTGGTGATTTCTTACCATTAAATGTAGGTTATTGTTTTCAAGGAAAAAAATAGAGAGAGAGAGAGAACTTTTCCATGCTTTGCCAACATTATCCATTTCTAAGCACACCACCTCCTTCAAGGAAGCAGCAGCCTCTTTAAATTAGTAAATAAATAAATAAAACCAGACCCACCACTGTGACATTAAATTAGGTTGAACTAAAATAACTGTTGGCCCTAGTTTTTGTCTAGAATTAGCTGCTATGAAAAGCTATGCCTTTCCTTTTCAAAGACATCTTTTAAAATTATGGCAGTCCAAAAAGCACACTGTCTCCTGTAGAAAGGTCCCAGCTCAATACAGCATTTTCGGGATGAATTCATTGAAATTTTATGGCCCTTTCCTCCAACCCAATACTTCAAATTGCTGGCTTCTTTATAAAGGGTTATAAAATGGAGTTTGAGTTTAAAAGAGTTAGTACATTTTACAGAGGTGATTTGGAAGAGTTGGCATTTGTATGTATTTGTTTCAAGTATCTTTTAATAATTTGGTAGGTTTGTGTAAGAATGAGTCTATGCCCCTCTTCTGAGAATCTCTGGGAAAATGGTGATATAAATGTAGAATGTCCTTTTCATTCATTTGTTTTCTGAAAAATATTTTCTCAGCAATCTGTCTGTGAGGTCTTACTGCATTAGTATATTAGCATGTGCTCTCTTAGTGGAGGGAGTAATGGTTAGAGAAGGTTGAAAGACTAGAAGGGGCCACAGTACAACTGATAAATGTGTGTGGAACTGATGTTCAATGCTAGAGACAAGCACATTTCAGAAGCCCCTGATGACTGGGGAAATGTGGGTTCTACTGTGCAGCAGTAACATCAATCAGCCAAGGTCATTGCATTGCACCATCTCAAGCAGTGGCATCTGGAAAGATTTCAGAGACTCCCTGTGAGCTTCTTTTTCATTCTTTTTCACTCTGTCCCACATCTTCCCATCTGTTCTCTTTTTCTAATCCCTTCTTTTCCATTCCACATCATGTTTATTAGAGCCCATCCATCCTAAGGGCCTAGACTATTTTACACATTTGGTAAATGAAACGTTTGATGAAGTCTCTACTGTCAAGGGGCTTACAGGATAAAGACAGAAGATATGGACAGCACACTCAGGGGTCTCTGATAATAGAAGATTCTGGCACATGCTCACGTGAGTGGTTACTGACAACAGACGTGATTTATGAGAGGAGAGAGAGCACTGGACCCAGTGGTGGACTTGAGTGGGGCCTGTGAAGAGGGGTGCCTTTGTATTGGTGGAGAATACAAACAGAGAAGAAAGGCCTGAGAACATACTTTCCATTTTCTGGGAGGAAGGAAATTCATTACCATTTAATTTTGTTCTTTAAATTCTGCCCAAAGAAATTTCAAGGACCTCTCTAGAAAAAGTTCACCATGTTTACTCATCACGCAGCATTTTCAAATGGAACATTTTCTCCCTTTTGTTGTCTTAGAAATAAGCATTTCCATTCCCAACTGCTCTCAGAGATGCTACTTCAAAAACCACCCACTCCTAGTCTCCAAAATAGGTTGGTATTTAAAGACTCCCTTGTCTTATTGTCCGTAAGCCTGAGATTGCACACAAACTGTAGAAAAGCAAAGTTCAGTGCTATGAGGAACTCAAAACACCCATTTTGTTGTTCTCAAAGTTAAGGAAAAAGAAAAGAGAAAGAGGAGAAACAGACAGAAGAAACGGAGGAGGAGGAGATAAGCCAACATTGCTTTAACACTACATGTCCAGCTTTGTGCCTAGTTCCTCGCATTTATTTCCTCATTCCAATCACGCAGTGGCCCTTTGAGGAAACTATTAAGGTTACCCCTATACTAATAGAGGGGTAATACAATAGAGAGAGAGAGAGAGAGAGAGAGAGAGATTAAAAGGATTTTCCTGAAGTTTCACACTGCTAAGGGGCAGGACTGTGTTTGAAACTCGAGTCTATCAGTTCCAAAGCCTGTGCTATTATCCATTGTATTTACCTCTCTGCTAATAAGACTGCCTCAAGAGAGGCAACTCTCTGGTTTGTTTTGTTTTGTTTTGTTTTTGTTTTGTTTTTCCTCTGTGACCTAATTCAACTGAAGAAAACCTCAAGATCTCTTGGTTTGATGGGTTTCAAGTCCTTTCCTAATAGTTGATGGCATAAGGGCAAATTAAACTGGTGGATTCAGTGTTCAGTAATCCAGTTACAACTTTTTGGGTGATTGATAGAATTGTTTCTGATTAGTGCTAATGATTTAAACATCATTAGCAAGTAAACGTCTTTCCCATTCTGAGTTGGGAGAGTTTGGTATATATGCTTGGGAACAATTTGGTTTCTTAATTATCTTCATTCATATTATCAAATATTCAGTCGTGAGTACGTAAAGTCTTTAGTGTGGTGGCTTTGTTATGTGCCCGTCTGGCTAGACTGAATTACAATTTCCTAAATTCTCTTTCCTGTATGTTTCTGGCTCAGGTGGGCGGGCCACCAGAGAGGTTCTTGAATGCAATATGGAGGTCCAAAGAGAAGCAGCAGCCATTTTCTAGAACGCGCCCTATAGGTGCTGGCTCACTTCATTGGAGTGGGCAGCAGACAGGCTGCCGACTGCCTTACCCTTCCCTGGAACATCCTCAGCTCCTCTGACTCCTACACCAGGCTAGTGCTTAGGCTCCATGATGAAGTGTAACTTCCCCAGCAGGATTCCCACATCAAAATCAGAGGTGGTAAGACCAACATGGTTTCAGTCCAGCCCTGTGTTTCCAGCTGCATGCTTGTGGGTCCCAGCTCGTTCTTGCTCTCCCCAGCTTATCCCCGGTACCCTAGAATGTGACCTTTATTGGAAATGGGGTCTTTTAAAGAGATAATCCAGTCAAAGTGAGGTCATCAGGGTGGGCCCTAATCCAATATGACTGGTATCCTTCTACCAAGGGAAAGTTTGGAAAGAGACCTGCTCAAGGGGAGAGTATGTGAAGACACACAGGGAGACTGCCATGTAAAGGTACAGGATTGAAGTCACACCTACAGGTCAAGTGAAGCGGAAGATTGCTGCCAAGTCACCAGAAGCTCCCAAGAAGGAACCAACCAATCGAACACCTTGATTTCAGACTTCTGGCCTCCAGGACTGTGAGACAATATATTTCTGTTATTTTAAGTCATCCAGTTTGGGGTATTTTGGGGAGGCAGCCCTGTGGACTTCAATCTCGTGTCAGAAGCAAGGACGACTCCCTCACAAGGGTGAGTCAGTCAATTCCCCAATGAGGCAAGATCCAGCTGAGCAGCAAATCCCCACTGGTTTTGTTCTTCTGAATTGGCCCACACTGAGGGGCATACAAGACATTCATTTCAAAAGGACCTGTGTGGCTCAGTCGGTTAAGCGTCTGACTTTGGTTCAGGTCATGATCTTGCAGTTTGGGGGTTCAGGCCCCACATCAGGTTTGCTGCTGTCAGCAGAGAGCCCGCTTCAGATCCTTTTTCCCCCCTCTCTCTCTGCCCATTCCCTGCTATCTCTCCCTCTCAAAAATAAACATCTGAAAAATAAAATTAAAAGGACCACAAAACTCCAAGCACAATTGCACAGTAGTTAATTTAAAAGTAACAAGGAGGGGCACCTGGGTGGCTCAGTTGGTTAAGAGTCCAAGTTCAGCTCAGGTCATGATCTCTGTGGTTCGTGGGTTTGAACCCCACCTCGGGATCTGTGCTGACAGCTCAGAGCCTGGAGCCTGCTTCAGATTCTGTGTCTCCCTCTCTCTCTGCCCCTCCCCTGCTCGTACTCTGTCTCTTCCTCTCAAAAATCAACAAACATTAAAACATAAATAAATAAAATGAAGGTAACAAGGAGAGGAATACCCCTATGATGCTGACAGAGGGAATAAACATGAATCTTAATCAGGAAACAAAACTGATCACTTATAACAAAAGTTCTTCTCTTCCTTTAACACAGGCTGTGCTATTAATTTTGTTAGTTTGTTGATGCCTCATGTGTTGTTAACACATTATTGATGAATGCCTGCATTTTCACCATTTAAAAGCAGTAATTTTTATGTTCACCAAGTCACCAAATAAGCCCTGAACAATTTATGGTCTTTCAATAAAGTTGAATACAAATTCAGGGAATATTGTCCTACGTATTGCTGTAGACAACATGATTCTCATTTATTAACATTGTCACTTTCTTTGGAAAAAAGTAATAAAACCAAATATCTGGCAGTATTACTTCATTAAAACCTTACCAGAGTCCTTCTGAGTGAAGAGATAGCACAATTAATTATCACTGCTTTCAGTACAATCTGGGGCCAGCAGCTGGTCAGCAGGCAAGCTAGGAAGGAATAGCACCCTGAGGGCTATTCAACCCCCCATGATAATGTGCTATTTCCTCCTGGGAATACCAAATTCCCATAGAAATGGCAGAGTTCTTGGGATTTTCTTAAACTAAAATTACTAAAATAATTATTTTTCCTTAAGACTCCAAATTGTTTTGGATCTCAGCAGAGGAGAACTTATTCATTATGAAATCATACAACCCAACAAAAAGGAAATGCATACGAGTTAATTTTCTCCATGAATGACAGCATTTGCATATCTCAAAATTTGCCTTTCAACTATCAGCATGATACTTTTATAGAGCAAAAGATCATCCTGTATATTATCCTTTACTTTTGTTTACTTTTCTCTTTTGAAGACTGAAGTCGGATATTCAGAAAGCTACCTGAGACTCGGCCCTTTGAAATGCAGTTTATAAGTAGGCTTGGCAAAACTAAGATTTAGTGGTCATCCTTTAAATACTGCGTTTTTTGTCTTTAATCAGGTCACCAGTTCAGCTAGAACCTCTTAGAAGCGCCCAGCCTAGCCCCAAGTAGACTTGTGATTATTTAATATCTTTTCCAAGGTAGAACACAAGAAAAAATCTAATCAGCATAAGTCCATGGTGTCTAACGGTCTTAAGCTTGAGGCTGGTGTCACTTCTTCACTTGATACCATATACCTTATTTATATTAGTATTGCTATAGAATATTCATCATTTTGTCATATTCCACTTCCCCTCTTTATCCTGCTCAGCACTCTGAAACCAATATAATTACCTAGTACATCCAGTTAAGCAATGACAAGTTTTGTCCTTAAAGAGGATCCTATGAAGGGGCACCTGGGTGGCTCAGCTGGTTAAGCATCCAACTCTTGGTTTTGGCTCAGGCCATGATCTCAAAGTTTGTGAGTTCAAGCCCCATGTCACTAACAGCGTGGGGCCTGCTTGGGATTCTCTCTCTCTCTCTCTCTCTCTCTCTCTCCCCCCAACTTCTCTCTATGCCCCTCCCCTTCTTTTGCTCTCTCTCAGTATAAATACGTAAACTTAAAAAAAATTATTTTAAAAAAGAGGATCCTATGTAAAAGGTGGTTTTGTAAATAATAGCCTGCTATGTTTCAGTTACCTTTTGAAAATATTAAGATGGATGGGGGGAGGGGGGGGGGCAGAGGACGTAAAGAAGTTATTTCTATTCTAAAAATAGAAGCTATTTTTACCAGAGATACTTGACAGAGTAACATTTAGTTGTTGGATTATTTTATCTCCCTTACGCAAATTAACTTATTTGCTTGACTAGTCAAAATAGTGAGCTTAAAGCTGCTACAGGGGGGTGACATAATTATGGTTGTTAAGAATGAAAAATTTCTAGTTTAGAGAATTAGACATTTTAATAGAGAATGTAAGCAAGAAATGACTTCCTTTCCTTTTGTTACTCGGTCCACAAAAGGAGGAACTGTGGATACTTCAGTCAGAGAGCTGCTGGGAACAAATTCAGTCCCTGAGCCTCTAGAGGGGAGAGAGGGGAGAAGGGGAGAGAAGAGGAGTAGAAGCAGATTGAGAAGTATTCATGTACCAGCAAACCAGCAAGTCTTAAAGAGGCAGCACTTTACTTGTATGAATCATCAGGCCATAGTATTTGCAACCAAGTAATTAGTTACTTTATTCAACAAAGCAACTCACAGGGTAGATGGAGGCAAAACTGTCAATATAGCTTAAGATGAAATAAGACCTACTAGTAAATTAAGACTTTAAACCAAATCTAGATGCTGCATACTATTTGAATGGAGGTAAATTTGGGGTGCTCATATTTTTTTTTCATTTCATTCTGCATTGTATACTTTTAATGTTTACGTATTCTGAGAAAGAGAAAGAGATGGGAGGAGGAGCAGAGAGAGAGAGGGAGAGAGAGAATCCCAAGCAGGTTCCAGGCTGTCTGTGCAGAGCCTGACACGGGGATTGGTCTCATGAACCATGAATCATACCTGCGCATAACCCACCAAACCACCCAGGCGTCACATGCAGTGTGTACTTCTAAAGACTCGTTATACAAAATAGTAATGAATATACCCTTTGGTAAAATATATTTACTTTAACAGAAGGCAATATCACCAGGATCATTGGTGTGGGAGAAAGCAAGTTAATTAGCTTGCAGGAATCCTGGCTCCTGGTTCTAACTCTGCCATCAAGTTTTTGGTTTTTTCACCATGGGTAAATGATTATTTAAAAGGCTTTTACTTCTAGATCTGTAAAATAGAGAATTGGTGGTAGACCAGTAATTTCCAGACTTGGTTTTCAGCCATAAAACAAATTGCTCAAGCAGAACTCTCACCTGGAAACCCAGTTTGCAAACCTGAAGCAGCTGCTCTGCGTGAGGCTGAGATGGGCAGGATAGGCTTCTGTGGTTCGCATCACCCTAATGCCTGACAGCCTGGGGCAGCCTTTACTAGAACTGCAAGCTTAGGAAGTTAACCAGCCTCCTGAGGCTGTTTGAATGATCAAAGGTTGCACCTTCCTGGAGTCCTTGGTGTGCGTATTTATCCTCCCAAATAAGTTTGAAGTTACTGATTTAAGGTGACCTGATTTGGGGACCTCCCATGTATCATATATGATTTTCTTTTCCTTTGGTTTCTCACTTCAGTAATGTTTTGGATTTCCTTTTCTTGTGTCATTGGCTCTCTCCAAGTATTATTAAAACTGCCTCCTGTGCCATATTAACACATCAGATCCCCATTGCTAATTTATTTTCTTAGGGAATTCTGTGATCTGGATTATAATTCCATAGCTTGGAAGAACTCCTATGTCAGCAATTTACATCAACCTGCCACTACTCATTAATACCCTAACATGTTCAGGCTACTCTCCATTCTGAGCATATGCTAATATTTTACAATGTCAAATGCTTTACATATAGTTGTGCTAAAGCTCTGTTTATAAAATTAAACAATTAATAATGAAGTCATTTAGTCATAGTCATTTTACTTTATGCTGTCAACTAAAACAACCTATTTGTTTCTCTTGAGGTTGCCATTATTTCATTCAATACCAGTTGGGGTTAATCCCAACTATTAATTCTATTTAATATAGAATTATAATAGTATTTTGCAAGTATATATGAATCACAGATTTATGTGTTTTTTTTTGTTTTTTTTTTTTTTTTGAATCAGAGAATACATGAGTATGGTTTTAAATGTCTTCCAGCTTTATAAGGCTTATAACAAAAATCAGCATTTCTAATTCCACTTCTCCCTATTCCTGATTCTTATCTTTGGCAGGTGACCATTAATCCCTTAACATTTTCTTCTAGTATTTGCCACTACATTTCTAAATATTTTTAAAAATCTTATTTTAAAATATTCCCTACTGACCATTGACCAACCCCTCTAAACCCACCACCTTAAAAAGAACATATCCATTCCTACCAAACCCCATGTAGTTACATCAAAATTTACATAAATCAGTAATCCGTGCTTACATTTTTATGGCTCTGTGAGTGGTATTTATAGTTGAACCATGTAAAGCACAAGAATTATATTTCTAGGTGCACTACTTTTGGTTTTCCTAGAGTTAGTAATTGCCTTGCTCTTTCATTTTCTCTGTCATATCAAGTACTTTTCATTTACAAATTCTATTTAGAAATGTAATTCTTCACTTAATATATCCCCCAAACATCAGGTAATTTGTTAGTTTTATTTTTTCACTTAGAATATTTCATATTCTTGCTCTAATTTTATCTTTTTCTTCTCTTGTCCTGGTGCACAACTGTAGTTCTAGGATTTTATGCCATTGTCTTGTGTTTGGGGTTTTACTTTATTGTCCTGTGTTGTATCTTCTGTTCACTGAATCACATGTTTTTCTCTTTCTTGATTTATTACATCATTTTGGTATAGTACATTCTCTAGTGGATTTCTAATAAATGGTACTTAGGAATACATTTCTTAGTAATTTGCATACCTGAAAATGCCTTTTTTATACTCTTACATTTTATTGATAGTTTGACTCTATGAGAATTAAATTCTAGGCTGGAAACCATTTTCCCTCAGAATTTCAAAGGCATTTAATCATTGTCTTCTGGCTTTCAATTTTGCTTTTGAGATAATCTAATGTCATATTGATTCCTAATCTTTTGTGACATGTTTTATTTTTCTACTTTTTTAACATATTTTGTATCTTCTCTTTGGCCATGGTATTCTGAAAATTTACAATAATATACGGAATGAATGGCCACTTTCAATCTGAGAACATAGCAGCTTTGATTTTGGAATTTTTGAGTATGAGTATTTTTTATTTAATCATTTCTTCCCATCTACTTTTTTGTTTGTTTTCTCCTTCAGAAAATTCTGTTATTTAGATTTTGAACCTGCTGCACATCCTTTCATTAACTTATATTTTATCTCTCCTTTCTCATCTCTTTTGTTTGTTTGTTTTATTTTGTTTTGCTTTCTGGTTGAAGAAATGACCCAGAAATCACCCTTATCTTCCATAAGTCTTAATGAATTTTTTATTTATCCTATTTATTTAATTTCAATAGTTCTTTTTTTATTTTCTGAGTGTTCTTTTAAGAAAACTAGTATTCTTTTTTTATTACTGTAATAGCTTCTCTTATCTTTCTAAAGATAATAATAATATTTTATAACATAATTTTCTCTTCTACTATTATTGTCATGAATCCTCAGAGTTCCCACTTAGTCTTTGGTTTGTTTTAATCCTGTGTTTCTGATAGAGGCTTTCCTCAAATCTCTGATGACCCTCAGGTCTCTCATTTATGCTTGAGACACTAAAAGTTTGACTAGAAACTCTATGTCCATGATTGGGACTTGTCAGGTGATCCAATAGAAACTGTTTAATTGAAAGATTTCCAACTGTTCTTTCAGTTTCCCTGAGAAGAATCTAGTAGTCTTCTGCCTGGGGATATAAATTTGGTTGACAGTATTCTCTGTGCCTGGTGGAGGACAGTATTTGCTGTTCTCTATGTAACATTCACTTCGCCTCCCATTTCAACTGATCCTGATATTCTGAAATATCCTATCATTCAGTCCTTTGCTGGGGTGGAGGAGGGACAGATGCCTGGCTCTGTAGGGTTAGGGGAGGGGATTTAGATTGGATTGGCTATATAATTTGCAAGATCCAATTCAAAATGAAAACACTGAGTCATGTATTCAAAATTATCAAGAATTTCATGATGGCAATAGCAGAGCATTAAATCATGTGGGAGGCTCCTAAGTGTGGGATCCTGTACAAGTGCACATGGTGCATGTCCATGAAGTCATCCCTGGGTTTAGGTGCTTAATGCTTCTTACATGAATTTAAAACTAATTTTCCTATTTATAGCCTTACCTGCAAGCGCATTCTTCAGAGGCACCTAGTGTCTCCAATGCCTGTATTTCTCAGGCTTCTATGACACAAAAGAGCTTACTTCTTGGATTTCCTCTTCTTCCCTAAAGCTCCCTCTCCACAGTGCCTGATTTCTGTGTTGGTTTGGTCATCCTTCTGTCTTTGAGGTTGCAAAATTGCATTGATGTCGTAGTCCTCTCCTCTTGTTCTGTTTGTTCTTATCATTTTTTGTGCTCTTTTCACAAATCTACCTTCTGTCATTGCACAATTATTTGGGGAAAAAGTTGAAATAAATGCTTCCCCTATATCTGCCATATTTAATAGGATACTGAATTTTAGTCTTATACTTCCCACAAAACCATTTCCCCTCTACTCCATTGACTTTTTGATAATTTACACTTTCTGTAAGGATCAAAGTCTTTATTAAATTAATAAATTATTAAAAAATAATTTTAACAGAAAAAGTTAATCTTAAGCAGTCATAAATAAAGCAATAAATTTAATAATAATTTCCTACTTGTTTTTGTCATTAAGCCAAATTAGTTTTTAGGGCATACTTTCTATATGAAAGTACCTACATTAATTAGTCATTCCACATTTAATGAATATTTACTGAGTACTTCCTATGGGCCAGGTATTGCTCTGAATGCTTGATTACATTACAAAGCTATAAAGTATAACTGCATTTGTCTTAGACTGGGAGGGGTCTTGGAGAATATCAAATTCAATTTCCTTATTTTAAATAGGAAGATAATGAAACCCAGAGAGATGACTTGATTATGAGTGGCTTTAAGAAGTTGTTAGTTGCTTTTCATCAGTAAATGGATGATACATAGGACTGGTTTCTTAAGTGTTTTGAAAGATAAAGTGCAACTTAAAACATCAAAGTGTAGATGACACACATCTAACATGTTATAAATACTCTGGTATGGTGAAGTATATGAAAACATACAGAGTTCTTAGACGTTTTGAACATTTAAACAAGCAAATAATTTTATTTTATTTTTTAAAGTTTATTTATTTATTTTGAGAAAGAGAGAGAGAAAGAGAGAGTGTGTGTGCATGTGTGGCAGAGGGGCAGAGAGAGAGGGAGACTGAGAGAATCTCAAGCAGGTACTACACGGTCAAGTGGAGCCCGATGTGGGACTTGAACTCACGAACCATGAGATCATGACCCGAGGCAAAATCAAGAGTTGGATGCCTAATCGACTGAGCCACCTAGGCACCCCCAAAAAGCAAATCATTTTAAAAGACTAAGACTTAGGGGAGAAATAAAATTCACTCCATACAAATGAACTAAACAAAAGCTGTTCACCAAAACTCCAAGAATATTTGCATTAGGGAAGGGTACACCATTGGCAGCATCTCCTAATGTAACTCACTTGGGGCAGCAGAGTCACCTTGATCAGGAGGTCTGGGAAAGACGTAAGCCAGAGACGGAGCAGGAGGAAATGAGAGTGAATTCACTACTAATGAGGGTTAGGGGCTCTCAGTTTCCCGTGATGCTTACACTTCTGGTGACCCCCGCAGCTGGGGTTCTGCTGCAGCACCTCTCAATGGGGGTGGCCTCAGAAGGAAAGCTGGAAAT
Source organism: Crocuta crocuta (assembly GCF_008692635.1). Lineage (NCBI taxonomy): Eukaryota > Metazoa > Chordata > Mammalia > Carnivora > Hyaenidae > Crocuta > Crocuta crocuta. The sequence goes on from NW_027529428.1 coordinate 2,439,340, forward strand.
AAACTTTCATTTTGACTTTTGTCATGCCTTCTTGCTAACAGATGAAATAGTTCTAAAAGACAAACATTATGAATCGTAGAGTCTCTTGAAAGCAAAAGGCGAGTAATAATTTTCAGAATCACTTGCCATCCTTTTAAGTGTATTTATTTATTTTGAGAGAGAGAAAGAGAGACAGAGACAGAGAGAGAGAGAGTGAGTGGGCGCAGGGGAGGGGCAGAGAGAGGAGGGACAGAATCCCAAGCAGCATCCATACTGTCAGCGTAGAGCCCGATGCAGGGCTCAGTTCCACAAACAGAGAGATCATGACCTGAGCCGAAATCAAGAGTCAGACGCTGAACCAACTGAACCACCCAGGCTGCCGTATTTGCCATCCTTTTTTTTTTTTGTACTTGCCTCACTCAACAATGACAGTCAAATGGCCAGAATTGATTAAAGACCTCTGATGCACCAGGAACTGTTTTAAATGCTTTTCCTACATTGTTCTACTTGAATCTTACAGTAACAATCCTGCAACATAGGTGTTTACAGATGTAGAAATTAAGGCCCAAATAGATTTTAAAAACTTGTCCAAATCGAAGGGTAAACAAGAGAGTCAGGTTTTGAACCCACTTTTCTCCTATTCCAAAATCCACATTCTGGCTAACCATGTAGAGACCGTGCTTACGATACAGCCAGCTGGAGTGCCTGGGTGGCTCAGCTCGTTAAGCCTTCAACTCTTGGTTTTGGCTCAGGTCATGATCTCACAGTTCTGAGAGTTCGAGTCCCACGTCTGGCTCTGCCTTGACAGTGTGGAGACTGCCTGGGATTCTCTCCCTCTCCCTGTCTCTCCTCCCCTTCCCTGTTCATGCTGCCTCTGCCTCTCTCAAAATAAATGAGTAAACTTTAAAAATTGTTTTGGTGTGTATTTTTTCATGATTTCTTTTTGTTAGTTATGTTAGTGACTAATTACCTGATTATGAAAAAGAGTGGGCTGAGGATACTAATATTATCAATAAAGGTGGTTTTAGCAAACAGTGCTGTATGAAAATTACTGCCAACTCTATATAAGGACATTCATAGAGCCCTCCAGTGGCTTGCATGTGACTTCTGACAGCACATCATCAAATATTATATTTGAAGCCTTAAGTAAAAATAGCATATAATGAGAACTATATCACTGATTACTCTTAATATTCTCTACTTGTTAGTTTGTCCTCCCCAAAACTAAATTAAAATAAAATAAACTCTGGATTCTTATTAGAAGAAGTATCATTATCCTCAGAAAAGCATCAAATATTCAATAAAACATAACTACTAAAACACTGAATATGAATTTTAAGACTGCTGTGTTTATTCAAAAGCATCTAAAATTTTTAGAAGATTAAAAAACATCTTCCTTCCCAGTAGAAACGTCTGACAAGAAAGCTGTGCCCTTCAAACAAGCAGAGGTTGCAAAATGCATCAAGAAAACTACTGAAATATAAGATGGTCATTGATGAGGGTAAGGAGAAAATTTTGAGGATGAACTGGTTTTTCTTTCTTTTTTTTATTTTAATTCCCCAAAAGGATATTCCCTAGTGTAAAAAAATTTAAAAGTTAATCACAACAGAACTTAATTTGTTAGAGCTCTGTATGTGTATAGCATATGCCTGCATTTCTGATTCAATGATTTATTTTTCTCCAGTAACAACAAGGAATAATGATACATGGATTCAGAGCAAAGAAAAAGTACATGGACTGAAGACAGTAATTTACCTAGGAGAAGCAGAAGGAGAAGAGGGAGGAAGAGAGGAGGAGGAGGGACAAGGGGAAGAAAGGAAAGAAAGAAGGAAGGGATGAAAGCAAGTAGGGAAGCAGTGAAGAAAAGAAGGATTTTGACTTCCTGGCTTCAGACAGATACACGCATAACTAAGGCTGTAGCTAAGGGAGAACTTGAGGAGAGCCAGAGCACTTAGTGCTGGCAGAAAACAAATACTCGGGGGACCTGAAGACTAGTTACAGCTGCCAGAGTTATTCATTGCTTAAGGTTTGGTGAATACGTCCTTTAACTCAGGTAAAGTACAGTTCAAGTTTTTCAAAAGATGGTTTGTAAAAAATTGTCAAAATCTCTGTCAGGCTAAACTTGTTATCTTGCAAAGAGAGTAAAACCTCTGATTCTTCATACTTCTTGGCCCGATGAGATATGAAGATATGAGAGTCCTGGGTCAGAAACCAGGACTTTATTACTCAGTGCACAGCAAGCATGGCTGCCCTTGTCTCCCAAGTCCCACGAAGGTGACATGGAAGGTTCTAGTAGATGCTGCATGCACAGCGCTTTTATTTCACAATGGAGGAACCCTGAGCTGAGGGAAAACTGAATCCTTTATAATGTGCACTGACTTCTGCTCCTGCAAGGGCCATCATATTTATTATACTGGTAAGTATGCAAATTGACCCTCTGTTCCAGAAGGAGATTCTATCTGTCTCTTATCTTCCAAGATTGCTAGCTTTACAGACATCCTTAGGAAAATAGTCCAGAACAAAAAGACATGCAGAAACACAACATACTCATGGACAATCATCTCCTGACAGACACATAGGGATGCTATACAAAATAGTATGAGCTTGGATCAGTAATGAATTTCTAAGAAGCCCAGATCAGAAATTTGGCAACATGTCAGCTGGGTCTGCTCAAATGTTCTGTCATATGTAAGTAATGGGCAAGGTGATGACCAGAAAGCGGGAAAAAACCTCTCCCACTGCCCTGCCTCTAGGTATCTATCTGCCTCATATGGCTTCATAATTATTACTCCAGTTAGGAATAGGATTCTCGATTACAAATTAGATCAGTTAATTTGAACAAATTTTATTCTTTAAGTCTAGCTGAAGTTCATTTCCCCTGTATTTCAGACATCATACATATAATGAGGGATTTGGGATCTGACTGGAAGGTCCTGGGGGTTCTTTCTGTTTGTACATGTTATGTATCTATATGTTATACATATTTGGTTATCCAGGGATTATAAACCAAATGTCTATAGGAGCAGACAGGCAACTAAATGTGAAGTGGGCTGAATATGGGCTGTGGAAGGGTTTCTCACACTTGGTACCATTGACATGTGGGGCTAGATAATTCTATGTTGTGCAAGACTATCATGTGCCTTGTAGGATGTTGTTGGTATCCCTGGCCTCAACTCACTAGTGCCAATAGCACACCCCCACCCTCAGCTGTGGCTATCAGAAACGTCTATGGACATTGCCAGATGACCCCAAGGGTCAAAGTCACCCTAGATCGGGAACCACTGGCTACAGAACACCAAAAAGCTCAGTATAACTGCACAGGCTCCACTCCTCTCCAGTGGATTCTTTCAAGGTGGGAATACTGGCCCAGTATGGCCAAACTTGAGCATGTTTCCACAGAAGCCAGAATTCTAGATATTTTTAAACCTCAAAGCACTCAGTTTTAAAATACTGGTATATAACTGCCTTTCTCACATTATTTCTAGGGTATGACTGTGAGGATGAGACATTTGAGGGTTTGCAGTCACTTCTGAGCTGGACCACCTCCAACACAGGAACACAAGTGTGTGGAAATACATGTCTGGGATGGGTCATTCTTGAGTATTGGCCGACAGGAAAGACAGTGATTTAGAGCACTGGAAATATGGAAAGCAGTTTGAAATTATGGGGAAGAGGTTACCCAGAGAAGGAATGAGGTGAAAAACCTGTGTGTTTTTCCTGGACTGTCCCTACTTTCCTTTTACTTATCTTAGCTCATTCACGGTTGTACCTGTAGCTAGATGGTGGAGTTTTTACAATGACAGCAGCAGGGAGTATCTCTAGCATGTCCCAGCTCTCCCAGAGAAAATCAGACTCCTAGGAGGGAGATGTGTTATCACTGCTCATCCATCAACCCTATGCATCATTTGCGGGTTTATCTACCTGAAAGATTAGGTGTGCAATCTAATGGAAACAAGCATCTTTATAAAACCAGCAATTTCGAAGCATTTAATTCGTTTGTACTAAGACTTCTGCTCGCTCTCCTATTATGCACTATGAAATAAATGTCTCTGAGTCCTTTCTGCCAAAATAATATTTTTTATTAAAAAAACTTGAATAGTAATACTGCATTTATGGAACACGGAGCAATATAAAAGCAATTGTTTGGCGAACCTAGGAGAATGTACAAAGTTGTCAAATCACTAAGGTGTACACCTGAAACTAATGTAACATTGTGTGTCAACCATACTCAAATAAAAAAATAATAAAAGCAATTCTTAAGAAGATAGTTCCTCTTTTTAGTGGAAAAATCATACTGAGTGTGTCAGATCTAGGACTATAGTAATTAAGAACTGCGGTTTTATTTTTCACTATGAATTCATAGTAATTAATTATACTAGGCAGTAATGAAGAATAACAACTTTGCTTTTATTATAAGAGAAAGAACTCAGAATGGTTCAAAGGAAGCAAGACCGTGTTGCCGGGAAAGAACTGGTGAGAGGAAAGTGAATGCTTTGGATTTCAGGGTGAAAGAAATCAAACTCCCATCAGTCTTTCATACCTGGCCTTTTATTCCAGAAACCATTTCACTGGCTCAGAAACCCTGAAGTCCAGTTTTGACAAGACTACCTCTCAAAAGTGTGAGAAGATAGTGATAGCAGAGTCTAGCAGTTTAAAAGTTCTATGCTCGGGAAATATTTCAAAGGGTGTTAGACTGAATAAAGAAGTCTACCGTCTTTATGGTGCCAAGGAATCTAAACTTCACAACATGGTATCTTTGGTTGCCAAGGTGTGTACTTTGTAATGCAGTGACCAAAAACGGTTTCTGCATGCTTTACCCACCCCACCCCCGATTTCTCCTGAGAAATAGAGTTTCGTGCATAAGTGCGGGAGAGACGGAACTTTGCTCAGTGTCCCAGGCCACTATTTCTCTTTATGTCACTGTGCCCCCCTGCTACACTTTTGCTTGTCCACAGTTACTACCAAATCTGTTCTTGGGAAATGATCTGTTATTAACAGCTTGGTGTGTGTTGAGTCCAATGTTGTACCAGGTTAAGCCTTATATCTCCAGCTATGGGATAAGTGGCTGTTTCTTGTTATAGACATTGCAAGCAGCAGCTCTGAGATGGAGAAATAACCTGTCATGTCAGAAACCCTGCCTTTGACCATTGTCATCACAGTATGTGGATGGCATGGAAAAGTTCTTAATGCTAAGAAAACAATAGTACTGATTACGATTGTGTCTGTTTCAAACTCTTAAGTAGGTCGGCTCAGCTCAGGAAGCATTCCGGACTTTTCAGTAATATGATTTAACCTGAAACTTTGGATCTGAATGAAAAGAGGTATGCAAGCAAGACTACGTTGGGGCACCCTAGAAGGTGTTGCGGCACGTGGCCAATGACTAATGGAAACTGAGCCCTGTTGGCTAGCCACAATGCTTAGTTCATTCCTCTTTCTCACCCTTACCCAAAGATCTCAAAAACTTCGTGGAAAATCTCACCAATGCTACAAGTCCTCCCAAAGTTGTGCAGGAAAGGGGGTAAGGTGCAATCTCCTTGTTAGATTTGGAGAAACTGAACACATTTGTCTCCCTCCAAAGCTCCCTCCCTGCACACCTGGTCACTGTGGATACTAAATGAATGAAAACATTCTCTGTCACTTTGACCTTGAGTACGGTGCAACCTATGCAATGTAATCCTTTTATTTTCACTTTCACTGTCTCCCTAATGGCTGTGTTGAGCAAGTTCTTCTTGCTCCTGGTTAAAAACTAAGACAGCCCTCAGTTGGTGACTCTGGGGTAATACAGAGGTTTTTACAGTAATTTTCTGTCATAGAACACAGTCTCAAATGAGCATTTGTCTTGGTCAGTTTAGCTGCTATAACAAAGATACCAGAGATTGGGTGGCTTCAACAACAAACATTTAATTCTTAGAGTTTAGAGGCTCGGAAGTCTAGGACCAAGGTGCTGGCAAATCCAGTGTCTGCTGAGGTCACTGCAGAGAGGGAGACGAAGGGAAGCAAGCTGTTTTGTGTGTCTTCTTATAAGGGCACTAATCCCATCATAAAGATTGCACACTTACAACCTAATTACCTCCCAAAGGCCTACCTCCAGATACTATCACATTGGGGATTAGGATTTCAACATATAAATTTGGGGAGGACTAAAACATTCAGTCCACAGTGGTAATCATAAAGTCCATCTTGATTTCTAGTTAACACTTCAGTTACGATTTGAAATTAAAACCTGTTCTCCTTTCCTCTGCTCCTGTGGGCTTCATACTAGAAGCCTCTTGTCAACAAAGAACATGGTCAACTTCTCTCTTTCCAACCTAGTGTATCGACTTTTTCCTTTCTATGTTGCTAACCAAGGTTGGCTCATTGAATGGGAGAAGATGGAAGAAGTCAAGAATATCACTTAAACGGGTAATGTCATTTTAATCTGGGGTCGCTCCTTTCTGGGCTCAACAGATATTAATTACAATGTGACTTTCTTGAATGGGAGATTCTGTGAGTTCCTCAGAGACTTCCTCTCTCATTCCCTTCATTGCTGAGGATGTCTTATCTAAAATTCACTTGGGGCGCCTGGGCGGCTCAGTCGGTTAAGCGTCCGACTTCAGCTCAGGTCATGATCTCACAGTTTATGGGTTTGAGCCCCGTGTCGGGCTCTGTGCTGACAGCTAGCTCAGAGCCTGGAGCCTGTCTTTGGATTTTGTGTCTCCCTCTTTCTCTGACCCTCCCCTGCTCATGCTGTCTCTCTCTCTCTCTCTCTCTCAAAAATAGAGCATTAAAAAATAAAATAAAATAAAATGCACTTGATAAGGACAACGATACCACTATTCTGGCTTGCTTCTTCCTCGGCTGCTTAGAATAGATTGGCCTGTCCAGCACCCTCTATTGAGGTCCAGTGGCCCCTTCAGATAGGCTGTAAGAATGCCCCAATGCCAGCCCTCCCTCAGGCATGGCTCAGGTCTGGTACAAAGGGAACAATCCCTCATTTCTTGCCCTGAGACACCCTAGGAGTGTGAATCTTATGTAGTAGTCCTTGCTCAGCTTCAGGTGTGGAAACCATGGTTAAAATCCCTGCAATGCCCATCCTAAGTCATATGTCAGTATTTCATTTATATCTATCCTTATTAATCCACCATAGAGACCACTGCTGGAGTTATGAGGCTAGGAAGAACACTGGAGTCCTGAGATGATTACCATGAGCTGCAAGTCATATGGCCCCTCTTAGTATGCCCTAAAAATGGGGGAGTTTGCAGGAATAAGTGACCATGTACCCATGAGATTTTGTGAGGGTGGACATGACAGATTTTAATGCCTTAGTTTTATAGTCATGTATTCCCCAAAATGAGAAGAGTTGCTGTGTGGTTCTTTTTATCCAAGCATCATGCTCTGAGAAGAACTCCCCCCTAACTCTTTTCTAATAAAAGCACTTTTCAGTGATCTAGTATCAGGATTTTCTGTCTAGGACTACATTATATTCTAAAGAGGCTATCTGTAAGATTTAAGGCAATTCCTGTTGAGTGCAAGGGCAACTTTTTATGTAACTTAGGGCATTAATAAGATACTTTTCAATCTTCACTTTTCATCGGTTATTCCCTGAAGAGCATGTCTGTCCCAGAGACCCCTGGCATTAAGGCCAGAAGTTGACTAGAAAGAACAGTCTTCTTTTATGAATAATTTATGGTCACCAAATTGGCCAACTCTCAAGCCACAATTCATATCATACTAAATGTGCATGCCTATGTACAGCCCTGTACATGGTTCTTGTGCTTTTTTTTGGGGGGGGGGAAGAGAATTAAAATTTTTTTAAATGTTTATTTTTGAGAGAGGGAAAAAGAGAGACAATGAGTGAGAGGGGGAGGGCAGAGAGAGAGAGGGAGACACAGAATCTGAAGCAGGCTCCCGGCTCTGAGCTGTCTGCACAGAGCCTGACATAGGGCTTGAACTCATGAACTGTGAGATGATGACTTATGCCGAAGTTGGATACTCAACTGACTAAGCCACCTAGGAGCCTCAGGAGAATTTTTTTTTAATAATAGTCACAAAGTACATGGTGTGTGTGTGTGTGTGTGTGTGTGTGTGTGTGTGTAGTACTGACTAGAGATGGGCTTTGAAGAAGCTCTAAAAAAAAACCAAGTCATTGGTCACTAGAATGTAAGCTCCATTATGGCCAAAATGTTTTGTCTTCACTGTATTTTGTGTTCACTGATAAAATCTAAACATTTGGACTAGTTCCTGGTACATAACAGACCCTCAGTAAGTATTTGTTGAATGTAACAAACCATTTTATGTTTCATTCCTCTCCAATAATAGAGAGTGGAAATGATATCCCCCAGTTCCCATGTGAGTCTTGAAAAACATTTGTTTCATCTCCACAATAAAAGATACTTTAGAAAAATAAATTTAATTTTGATAATAATTTAGGAGGCTTCTAATATGTGCCACTTACAGTCTTAGTGCTTTCACATAAGTTATTTAATTTGATTTTCCCAATAACTGCAAAGAAAGTTTGGAAATTTCCATTTCCCTACATAAGTGAACAATGCTAGAGATTTAGTTACTTGCTTAACATAATGTACAGTAAATAGCAAAATAAACATCTAAATATTGGTCTTTTGACTTGAAGTCCAATGGTTTATTCACTGTACTGAAATGTGTTATAACTTTTATGCAGGCATTCATTTATTTTACTCTATGACATGCTTCATTACATTATATATTACAAATGCATTTTCCTGTGCTGTAGTAAGAAACACTCTTTGAGTCAGAGAAGAAATATTTAGAACACCTTTAATATTGCCCCTAAATTTTTCTATCTAATCCTCTTCCATTCGATTGAGATGCACTTTGAGGTTGGACCGATTCTGGTCCAGATTTGCAGTCCCTATGAATATATTGGAGATACAGAGCCTGGGGTGGGTGACAGAGTAAGACAGGGTTACATGGTATTGACAGGGGCATTGTATTAACTAATAAAGGTGACTGGTTGTCAAAGCACCTCTCAGATCTAAGACTACATTGAAGCAAATCACTTTTACTATAACAGGTGGGTGTTAAAGATTCTCTTATGATCATGAAACTTTGAAGCTCAGTTTCCACACCATGACAAATACCTACTTGGCTTGACACCTAGTTGCATTCAAAAAAAGAATGTGACCAGTCATGGGGAGCATCCCAGTTCTGAGATGTTGAAGTTGAAGTTGAAGAACAACCCTGATCTTGAAATAGGACTGGTAGTGTGTTTCCAATTTAAGATTTCAAAGGTTTTTGGGGGGTACCCGGGTGGCTCAGTCAGTTAAGTGTCCAACTTCAGCTCAGGTCATGATCTCACAGTTCATGGGTTCAAGCCCTGCATCAGGCTCTGTGCTGACAGCTAGCTCAGAGCCTGAAGCCTGTTTCGGATTCTGTGTCTCCCTCTCTAACCCTCCCCTGTTCATGCTGTCTCTCTCTCTCAGAAATAAATAAAAAAATTTTAAAAATTAACAAAAAAGATTCCAAGGGTCTTTTTGAGTCATTTGATAAAGTCCAGTGGTTTATACAAAACACGATGAAAATGGAAAGTGCTAGTTTTTATTTCCAATACCCCTACAGATGGGGAATAGCCGTATACTTTGAATTTTCTAATTCTGGCCAAGTTACAAAGTAATTTGAGCACTGAGCCTCAATGCAAATGTTGAATGATCATTCAACTCCTCTCCCCACCCCAGACACCCTGAGCTGAGAGGGACCTACAAAGGAATAGAAGGAATCCCCGCAAAGGAATAAATAATGCTAATAAACAACAGTGTTCCCTAACACGTACATCGTGAAGATTCTATAGGTTCTGGGCCATTAATAGCCGATCAAAATCCCTTTGAGTTTGAAAGGAAATACAAACTATTAAGAGGGCTTTCATATTAATTTCAATGTGTGTGTGGGGGTGTGGGTGTGGGTGTGTGTTTCCATAGAATCTTTTTCTCAATTGAAGTCTTATGTGGATTCTAAATATGTAAAACCTGATACTACTGGCGTTTTTCTGTTTGAAATGAATGTGGTCAAGGGTGAGGTGGGGCCTGGCCCTTACCCTTTAAATGGCTTTAAAGGACTTTCTATAAAATGTCTTGGGTTTGTAGGAGCACAGTTTGAAAACCACAGGTATAGTGTCACAGTACTTTCCCCATCACATCCTCCTGGATTCATCTGGAGAGCGGGGGGGATGCAGTCAGTGCTGAAATGGTAAATGATGAAAATCCAACTTATACCTGGTTCTCACATTTAGGAAGGCACCTCTAAGCCAGGAAACTCATGCCAGATCTACTGAAAGAAAAGGCAAGATGAAATTCTTGGCTTCGGTTTGTCTCTGGACAGAAAGAAAAGCGTAAAGAACAACAACAGTGAACACGCCAGGCAGACGGGTTTTCATCCAGCCACTGCCAGTTTGGCTCCCTATTTTCTTCTTCCCCTTTTAGGAGACATGTGTCTTTTTCAAGGGGAAAAGGAGAGAGAAAAAGTTCCTTCCACTATGCTATGTAGGATCATTTGCTCCCCTACCCTCAGAAAATTATAGCATAACTTTCTGATTGCTCAGGTTGGCTGATTATTGACTTATTTGAATGCACTCATTGAAGCCAAAAGTTAATGTTTTATTTTTGTTTGTTTTTACCTATAGATTTTGAGGAATCTTTTTTCTTTTAGCTTTTATTTAATAGTGTACATTCTTTAGCCAACTCACCTGTGACATTTAGAGGAGGAAGGAATACCTGATATTAATTATTTTTCAAACTATGGAATCTCTGAAAACAGTAGAGAAGTGCACGTTTCATACAGCCCCATGGACTTTATTTCAGAAGTAACCTGTCTGACACGAGGGATGGATAGATAATCAAATTTGTTTTATGTTTCATGTAAAAACGAATATTCAGTCAGATTACAAAGAAACCAGGATGGGAAGTGTAAGCATAAAAAGACAGAATCCTTTTTCAGGAAACCCGCAAATACTCCCTTCGTATCCAACATGACAATCTCCCTTTTACAATTATCTCATAGGATTAAGTCATGAGGGGATAAGCTCCTTAAATCCACTTTCCAGAAAATAATTGTTAGAAGGTTCTAAAAGTGATCTTTAATTCTTTTACTAGGGAGGCAGGAACGAGGTTTATTTTTCCTTTGTCAGAAAAAAAAATCTTAGAATCCTTCTGGGACTGAGACATTTGGATGATGTGTTGGGATTTTTACTCTATGCTCTGTACTGCTTTATTGTCAGTCTTAAAGAAAAATTTGTTCAACTAGCTGAACTGAAGGATATTTATGGGAGAAAATTCTCCCGATCTCCAAGAAGAACAGAGAAAGAAAAAGAAGCAAATTTTTTATTTGTATTACAATATGCATCTATAACAGGAGAGTAAAATCCAGTATTTGTGTAGTTAGAAATTGGTGGGAACAGGAAGGAAGGCGTGTGGCTCGCTCTTCCCTGCCTCCTCTATCTGTATTTATGCACATGGACTGCGAGCCTGCGCAACTGTACTCACTGCATGTGCACCTTATTGTCCATGTGCAGGCACAGATTTTATGCTAGCAAGTGTCTATATCAGCCAATGTCAAGTTTTCACTTTCAGAGCAGCACCAAAGATTTTAGTCTTTAAATTCCTAAGTGTCACATACTTCCCCAAATTTCATCTTCCCTGGTTGCTATACCTAGGCTCACACATCGAACAGGAACTTAGAACTGAAATGGATTTTTCCATCACGCCTCCAGTTCTGCCCCATTTTGCTTTTTGCCTTTAAAAAAAAAAGGCAGGCACAATATAAATACAGGAAGCAGTAAGAAAGATATGCAAAATAAATGTAATTCAGTTTGATATTAGACCATACGCTCTTTTATGTAAAATATATGAAAATAAAAAATGAACTCAGCTAAGTCAGAAATTTTACTTCCAGCATGAGTATAGCTATGAGGAAAAATTTCACTTCCAGCATGAGGAAATAAAAAAGATCAAATGGCCTCTTTCTTTGATACAACTCTGAGTTTTTAATGATCTGGACACACTTCGTGCAAAAGTAATCCTCATGGTTCATTATAGGTTGAATTTTGATCAATCTAGAATGTTAAGTATAACTGAGTACCTTGCAGGTGGTGAGAAAAGAAGATTATCCTATCTAAAATTCTTGGGATATGGCCTAAAAAATCAGTTGGGAAAACCGGAACCTCATCTATAACTGTCGATGCTCACCGCCTTCCGACGTGGAAGAAAATCAAGTTGATTCTATTAGAAACTCGGTGTTGGTACCAATTTCTCTTCAAGGTGAGAATATTAAACTAGTATGTATTGCCCCTGCTACAGGGCCTTAGGAATTTGAAAACATTTTCACTTCTATTGGAATAAGTCGTCAGCTTTTCCTGAATGCCAGTTTTTCTGTTTGAAGCCGCATTAAGAAAGAATGCCATGTTCTGATGAAAATCACCAATTCCTACAGGGAATAGAGAAAGGCCTCTTTCAACAGAGCTAACATGAATCTCCTGGGTTGGAACATGAGGGACCCTGATCCTGGCTAGGTCCTTTTCATAGCTGGGTCACTCATGTGGTCCCAGCTCAGCTCAAATCCCAAATGATAACAATTATATGCACAGTCTCTCTCTCTCCCTCCTTCTAGCAAGAATAAGTTTGCAGGGGTGCGGGGGAGGGGGCGGTGATGGTTGATTTTATGAGCCAACTTGACTAGGCCACAGTTTGCCCAAATATTTAGTCAAACATTTTTCTGGGTGTTCCTGTGAGGGTGTTTTAGGATGAGATTAACATTGAAATTGGTGGACAAAAGCTGATGGACTTGACTCATCTCTGTAATGTACATGAACCTTATTCAATCAGTTGAAGGCCTGAATAGAACAACAGCAGCAAGAACAATAAAACAAAAACCCCACAGAACCCAAAAAACAACACTCTCCCTTGAGCAAGAGAGAATTCTCCTCAGTCCACCTCAGGCTTCCTGGGCAGCACTGACTCTCTAGGGCCCCAGCCTGTGAGCCCACCTTGCAGATGTGGACTTTCCAGTCTCCATGATTGTGTGAGCCACTTTGTTATACTAAATTTCTTTATATAAAGAGTTCAGTGGTTCTGTGTTTCTGTAAAACTTGGAAGTGGGGGGTGGGGGGTAAAACTTGAATTTCATTTCTGGGGACTTGAAGACTAATAGTATTTGGCTTACGGTAAGTAAATTATGGCCAAAGTCCCTGGTGGTTTGATGACTCCCTCATTGTACATAACAAAAATGAAGCTGATGTTTTGTCAGGAGACATGGAAATCCTAGTTAGGCGTCCTTTGACTTTTCCAATCGTTCATTCATTCATCCTTCCATTTCTTCATTCTCTCATCAAACATTCAATGAATATTTACTGATAACTTCCAAGGTGCCAGACAATGTACTCAGCAATGACCAGTTCAGATTGCAGCAATAAGGAAACAGAAATCACACAGTAGGTTTGACAGGCAGAAGTTTAACATAAGAATTATTAACTATAATATATAAGGAAACTCTCTATGGTACCCTAGGGCTCCGAGAGAGCAACCAAAGGAGGGCATAGAGATGTCACTGGAGGAGGTGTTTGTAGTTCAGCTGCTGGGTAGGGGAGATGCTGACTACCTTCTCTAGGCAAGAGCTTGTCTGGAGCTATTGCGCAACCATCAGGAACCCTCTAGAGTGCAAGTGGAGAGCAGCTTCAGCAACTTGGGCATGGACGTTCCCTGGGACTGGCTGGGGGCCTTTGGAGTCCCTGCAAGAGGGCTGTGGACAGGTTATTCTCAGCCTCGGACTGTGGGGGTGATGGAGGGGAGAGCTGTTTGCATCCTGTCTGGATACCAATGGATGTCCTCATCCCTCCCCACCCCCATAATCAGAAATTACCGGAAGCCCCTTCCTCCTGCAGTGTCCTTCCAGCACCCTCAAATAAGGCTTAACATCCTGCTCACTTTAAAGGAGACATGCTTACAGGAATTCCATGGTTTGTAATAGAGCATAAACTGAAGGATGCATTTGGAGCTGAGAGGTAATAAACTGATAACTGGCATGCAGGTGAATAAGATACAGTCCCTGGCCTCAGACTACTCACTGTTTAATATGGGACAAAGACCACTTAACAGGCAGTCATTTAATAGTATGATAAATGCTATGACAGAGATAAGTGTGGCATTCTAAGGGAAGACACAAAAGGGACATCTAATCCAGTCTCGTCATGATGGAGGACGGGCATCAGGATCAGCCACAAACCCTCCTTTCCACATTGCTATATTGAGTCAGAGACTCAGCGGAGTCTACAGTCCCCATAGAATGTCTCCTTAACTTGGGCAAATGTGGTTAGAATTACCCTCCACTAGTCTACAAATTACTCAGAAATCCCTCAGTGTAACTTCGCTTCTCCCATCCTTCACTGAGCGCAGCCCAAATCTTATAATCGTTAAGTTATTTTCATCACCTGATCTGAATCACATTTCTGGCAAGTATTTAGATTTCTTGGTTGTGAGAATAAAACAAGAAATAAACAAGCAAGGGAATGAGAAGGCATTTAAAATCATGAGTTGCCTTCACTAAGAAGAGGGCTTGAGACTTGCCCACCCCCCACCACTACTACACACAAACACAGTGCAAGAAGCACATGAATAGTTCATGAGACAATGCCCCACACTAAGCATACACTCTGTCGATGGAAAAGTAATTTCTTTCTTTCCTCTGCTCAAAAGAAATGGGTTCCTGCAAAAGCTTCTTCAGCCAGTGAACACTCAGCACCCTCTCAATATAGAGCTTATATTAGACATTATCGTTTCAAATGACATAACATTCTAGAAGTTATAAAGAACCATATAAATATCGTTGTTGTCATTACATAAGATTGTTGACCTTCAGGTGGGAAGATGTTGCCGAGGAGTATTCTTTGAGTGTTCAAGTGTAACAAAAAAGACCAATAGGGACTACCGCCATGTTACACCTTTCCTTTCATTGTGGCTCTACTTCCTCAGACTTGTTGCTAGCTTTTTCTTTTTACTTCCCGGGCTCCTAAAGCTTGCTTTCTTTCTCAGCCAGTCCCAGAATAGCTGCGGTGTCCGGCACTAAATATTGTGTTGGGGCAGCATTTTTTTCTTTTCAGTCATGATGGACTCATGGGTTGGATGAATCATTCTTTGTCATTTAAGGCTCATGATAGAGAAAAAGCAAGCCCAGGAGGGAGCCTGCCCAGGAAAGGAATCTCAAATCACAATGACAAAAGACTCATCATCATCATCAAATGAAATTTGGGTTAATTTAGACTTAGAATTCTAACGCTAATTATTAATACTAATACGAATACTTTTAGAATTAGAATTACTTTTTCATTTTTAAAATAAGCATCTTTCTCTTTTCTTCTCTCCAGAAGAAATGNACACAACTTAGAATTCTGAGTGATTGTTAAAGAATTGGGTGGTCCCTGGTTTAGGAGGGATCTGGCAGTTGACTGTGTAAGGAGAAGCTGAGGAAGTTGTGAAGATACTGCCCACATTGGAGGAGAAACATTTTCCAGAAATGAAGGCATACTTCTCTCTCTGAAAGCCCCATATGCGTGCGCCTGCATTTCGAGAAAACCCGCCAAGGGCAGCATGCTCTCTGTTCCCCTCCTCGACCACATTAACTAACAAAGACTTCATGTTACTATTAAAAATTCTTTAAAGGAAAAGAAAAAAAAAAACCCAACAACCTCATTTGTAACTGCCCATATCCCCCCGGTTGGACAATGGGCCAGAAAATACGCATAAACCGTTTAACCGTAAAAGATCTTCTTCTTCGAGCTCTCCTTTAGGAAAAGCTACATTCGTTGATACCATAAAATAGCTTTATCTCATATTGCCTTCTTTTCTTTCTTTCTTTTTTATTTTTCCCTTTGCAAGGAGAAAAGGCTATTTTCTCCGAACGGGACAAAGAAGGTTATCGTCTGTCTCCTGCTAGATGCTTTCCCATGTTTTAATGAGACCCTCAGAAGTGAACGCCCAGACAACCAATTATCCGAGTCCAGCCCTTACATAAAAATATAGATAAAAGATAGAATATTAGCTACACAAAAGGGAATTTGTCAGATTTCGTCATAAAAAAAAGCCCCCTCTGCCATAAAAATATCCTTTCCCTCGTCAAAATATCACCTGAATGAAGTCATCATGTTTAGCCTGATTGCATTTCCCTCATATATGTGCAGCTGCATTTGCTTCTCCATAAATGTCATTTGATTATGAGAAAATAAACAGGAAGGGACTCGAAGGGAGTCAGTACAGGGCCTGCTTGTTTACCTGCGGCAGCTTTCTTTGCGGCAGAACAAATGTCATGCAAATGGTGTACCAGCAATGAGCTGCCAATCACCCAGGCTTGGCATTCATGATGATTTGCTAAATCATTTAAAGAGACATGCTTTACTAAATGAAAAAATATCAGCGGCAAGGGCCTGTGTTTAAACACAGGGCTGAGTTATTATCCCAGTAGGCCGGAATGAAATGAAGACATCTTCCAATTAAAGCTTGCAGATGAACCCAGACAAACCCCCCTTTTTTCATAAAGACAGGCAGATTATGACTGGGAAAGAACAGGGACAGAGGCTTTCATTACACGCTGATTATGGTGATAAAATTCCCAGCGCTGTGTGTCTGCGGGCCCAACTTCACATTTGAAGGTTTTTAATATAATTTCCTTAGGGTGAAATGCTGAAGATTTATTAAACTTTATGAAGGGCTTACAGATCCAATTTAAGAGGACATATCATAGGGCAAAACTGACAGACGATAAAATACGTTCCAACTATAAGAGAAAAAAAAAGTAAAAAGCAAGGAGAAAGTTGAGCCGTGAAACTGTTTTTAAACATTTTTTTGTTGTTGTTGGTGTTCAAGTGAAATCAATCATTTCCCCCCATGTTACAGCCCGGTTGCTTCGCTGAAGTTTCTTTCATGCTTTTTACAGAAAGTGGATATTCAGGCCACAGAAGGGATGCTTGGAGAGCTTACCTAATTTTATTTCAAAACAAAATAAAATCACCAAAATAATTTTGAGGTCATTGATTCATAAAAATTCTCAGCATTGACGGTTTTTCTGCAAAGCAACTTGCATGCTACTCAGTTTCCCAGCATATTACCATGAAGACATTATGCTGATATGAATGCAGACCAGCTTCCTCTGACCATTTTATACAGACTCTTGTCAGAAAGATAAATTTAGCAACTTTTATTGGCTCTTTTTTTTTCCTTCAAAAGTTTGAAAACATTTGTGGAGATTTCTTCTCTTTAATTTTTTTAAATTTTATTTTATAGAGAGAGAGAGAAAGAGAGAGAATACAAGCAGGGAAGAGGGATAAAGGAGAGAGAGAACCCCAAGCAGGCTCCAAGCCTAGCAAGGAGCCCAGTGTGGGGCTCGATCCCATGACTCTGGAATCATGACCTGAGCCAAAATCAAGAGTTGGATGCTCAACTCACTGAGCCACCCAGGTGTCCCTTCTCTTTCATTTTTATCTTGGTTTCATGAGCCTATGCTCAAGCAAGAGAGAACACAGGATTTTTTTTTTATCGAGGTATAAATGACACATAATATTAGTTTCAGGTGTACAACGTAATGATTGGGTGTTTGTATATATTGTGAAATGATCACCAAAACACATCCAGTTATCACAGGTAAGGTTTTTATGTAGGGAAACAAAGAATACAAGACCTGCCTTCCCCACCAGCAAAGAAGCGTTTTCTAGGTACCTATACCGTTCAGATAGCTTACAAGTGTTGCTCATAACTCAAAAGAGGCCGCAGGTAGGAGAGCAGCCAGAGGAAACTGATTTCTTCTCTCACATTTACCTGGGAGGCCCGAGTCCTTGAAATTTGCCTAAATCGCTCTATAGATCAGCTTTCTCTCTCCAGATTTTTCTGTGGATTTCCCCTCTCTTCTCTTCCCTCCCTTCCTTCTTCCTTCCTTCCTTCTGATAATAGCCTTTTAGAGGTATAATTTACATAGCATCAAATTTATCTGTTTTAATTGTATAATTCAGTGCTTTTTAGTAATTACACAGAGTGTACAACCCTCACCACAATCCAACCTTTAAATATTTTTATCACCCCAAAACGCCATGAGTAAAAACTGATTGATTCCCACCCCACAGCCTCAGGCAACCTCTAATTTGCTTTTTGTCTCTACAGCTTTGCCATTTCTAGACACTTCATAGAAACGTAGTCAGGTAGCATCTTGCTCCACCCGGATCTTTTAGCCATTTCGGGGTTAGGCCTAGAGCTCACATGGACACTTAGTGGGACTCAATGTACTTTCAAGTCACATCAGAAGATAGGTCAAGTCAAAGCGGGATCAGCCTTGCCCTGTGGCTTTTTCATGGTAAAAACAAAAACAAACAAAAAAACACACAAAAAAACAAAAACAACTATTAAATAGCCTTGGTAGAAGTCGCTAGAGAGGTGGGAATAAAGCCCCTCAGGGTTTTGTTTTGTTTTTCATTTTTGTGTTTTTGGTAGAATTGAAGAATATATCACCTGTAAAGATTCTGTTGTATTTTCTTTCTTTCTTTTTTTAACGTTTATTTATTTTTGAGAGACAGAGAGCGACACAGAACGAGCAGGGGAGGGTCAGAGAGAGGGGGAGACACAGAGTCTGAAGCAGGCTCCAGGCTCTGAGCTGTCAGCACAGAGCCTGACGTGGGGTTTGAACCCATGAACCGTGAGATCGTGACCTGAGCCAAAGTTGGACACTTAACCAACTGAGTCACCCAGCTGCCCCTGTGGTATTTTCTAAAAATCTCTTGCTCCTCATTAAAATAGTCTTCTCTTCACTGGTTTTTGTGTTGCCCTATCTCATAGCTCCTAGGACAAGGAGCCGAACACCTAGGTAGGAGGTAAAATGAGAAAGGAAAACTAACACATGAGTCCTGCTTGTCTATTAAGTCAGGGAAAATAAATACTATAGTTATATACTTAGGGATAATTGTGAAGTTTTAGTCACACAGTATCGAGGAAATAGGATTATATTGATCCTGGATCACTGTGCTTAGAATGTCTTTGTTTTTAAGAAAAAATATGCCAAAGCATTTGGGGAATATGAGAGAAACAGAGAAGAGAGAGAAATAGAGAAAGACTGAGAGAGAGGTGAAATGTCAATAACCAATGACTCTGGGTGGAGGGTATACTGGAATATTCTTTGTACTATTCCAGCAGTTCTTCTGTAAATGTTAAATTATTTCCAGAAAAAAAGGTAAAAATACTGTAATAGTGTAGTTGTGGCAATGGCAGTTATGAATTTAAAAAAATAATAATAAAGCCTATCTATTTCTGCGTTTGCTCTTTCCTCAGGCTTGTGCAGTTTAGAGCTCAGGCCACCAGAAGAGACATGATAACATTTATTGAGAGCTCATTACATGCCAGGCATTGCTAAGCATTTTGATTTTTTTCCCCTTCAAAACAAAAGCTAAGAAAATGGCCTGATCGCTAAATGCTTTGTATTTAAATATAATGGCAAGAACATGGGCACCCCATAGCTTTCTTTACAACATCTTGACTGCAACACAAACATAGCTAGAGATCACGAGAGGCTGAGGATAGATGGTGGTCCAATTTTCTGTGGCAGGCTAGAAGGGGCTGGAGCCCAGCAGTTGGCTCCAGGCATCTCAAAGGGTGTACTGGACAGTGTGGGTGCATGATTGAAAAACTAAGAAAAATTGCTTCATGATAATACAATACTTACCAC